>NC_090300.1:139932000-140243500 GCF_039906515.1 Pseudorca crassidens
GACGTTAAGTAAATAATAAATAAATAATAAAATCCCATCACCTGAGTTTCACAAAGCAAACCTCTACTGAAAAGCCAAATTTCCTCTATGGCTGCAATGAAGTTTCTAAGGCCAAGCTCATTGTGTGTTGAGATCACCACTTCCAAATAAACTAGAAAGATTAAATAACTAATTGCTTCTCCATGAACTCTTCAACAATTTTCTCATAACCCAAAACGATCTCTCCCCTCGAAACCCACTGTGAATCATTAGGTGGCATCCAGTTCCATAACGAGAGGTAATGTACCAGTTCCATGTGCAAAATCCCTGAGGGACTTAATCTAAGGTTTGTTTTGATAGTTTGGCTAGTACTTCACATGGGTTTTCGTCAAGAAACCTATTTTCCCCTCTCAAGAAGCATGAGATCCATGGTAGCCTTTCTTTTCTCTTTTTTACTTTTTTTTTTTTTGAAGTATAGTTGATTTACAATGTTCCAGGTGTACAGCAAAGTGATTCAGTTAGAGATAGATGATGCTAGATAGATAGATAGATAGAGAAATATATAGATATATATTCTTTTTCAGATTCTTTTCCATTATAGGTTATTACAAGATATTGAATATAGTTCCCTATGCTATACAGTAGGCCCTTGTTGTTTGTCTATTTTATATATAGTAGTGTGTATCTGCTAAGCCCAAATTCTCAATTCATCCCTCCCCTCTGCTTTCCCCTTTGGTAACCATGTTTGTTTTCTATGTCTGTGAGTCTATTTCTGTTTTATAAATAAGTTCATTTGTATCTTGTTTTAGATCCACATATAAGTGATATCATATGACATTTGTCTTTCTCTGTCTGACTTACTTCACTCAGTATGATAATCTCTAGGTCCATCCATGTTGCCGCAAATAGCATTATTTCATTCTTTTTTATGGCTGAGTAATATTCCATTATATATATACCACATCTTCTTTATCCATCCGTCAGTGGACATTTAGGGTGCTTCCATAATGGTAGTCCTTCCTGAAATAAACAACCACTTACTTCAGGTAATAGTACTGATAGTACTTGCCATAGTAGTAGTACTAGTCATGGTAGTGGTGACATTTCACTGAGGATGAGGCACAATTCTGTACTTGGCCACATCCTTATGAGGTAAGTACTATGAGTTTCCCATTTTAAAGATGAGGAAGTTGAGGCACAGAACAAGGAGGGCATCCTGGCCATTGGAAAGTCAGATTTGGCAACCACCTTGTATTGGTCAGACAGTCTAACCACTATAGCAAACAATCCTAAATCTCAGCAGCTTAATCTAATAAAGGTTTATGTCCCACTCGTCTGATCACAGTCTGGTCAGGCAGTTAGCAGCAGCCTTCCACAAGGTGACTCAGAGACCCTGGCCCCTTTCTCCTGGCGATTCCACCATCCTCTGGTCCTTGGAGTCCTCCTTGGACCACGTCTAGCCGGTGGAGAATGAGGAGGCATGGAATGTGGTCTCCTGTGTGACCAGGGGAAAAATGAGTCCCTTGGTGAACACTTGGCATGTTGTCGGAAAGATCACAGAAGTCTGGGTTAGACTGGAGCAAAGAAGAGAGAAGAATTTTTGTCCCTCCCCACCTATCCAGCATGGCAAGCTTCACTTCCTCCTTCACCTTGCCCCACACAGAGAACCTACAACCACACACGTCTTCTGGGGTCAGGAAATCACATTTTGATTCCTTGCGCTTTCAAGAGCAATCAATCCTGAGTCTTCTGGGCCAGGGTCTCCCTCAACAACTAAACAAAAGAAGCAGTGTCCCGTGATGGCCAGAGGCTCGAGAACTTTCTCTGACTCACATGAACTTTGGCCTGAAATAAGCAAAGCCCTAGGATACTGACATGGCCTTGACCTGGGTACAGCATTGTTTCTGAGTGCTTAGACTGGGCTCTCACTCTGGTCCCCTCCACACCTTCTTCGTTATGTCACAAAACTTTCATGAATTTATGTCAGGCAAATCGGGGCTTAGCTGACTACAGGCATCCAGGAAGAGCAGTGGTAAAAAGACAGAGGTGCTCGTCCAGGGTTGACAAGCCCCCTCCTTGCTATTCAGTGATGTCCTATTTATTCTGAATATTTTATTTCATCCGTCAGTCTCTTTAGATATCCCTTTTTAATTATGTATAGTAGGGATATTTCTTATCAAACATCAGATTCTAGACATTCATAACTTTCATGGGCTCAGAAGATAAAACTTAATGTTGCCTCAAAAATATCTCTCAAAGATCTTGACTTTGCCAAATTTTATTGTATCAGAGATCATGTATACAGTGATGCCACTACTCAAAGACATCTTTAATGTAACATCATAAATCCAACGTCTCTTTAGAACATGTGAGTCAGCATAATTTTTTCCTAACAAGTTGGTAACTCAATGTCTTTATCCTCTGCTGGTATCAAAACTCCAGGGAAAATACAGTGTTTAAGAAACACTACAGTGTTCACTGAAAATATATAGCACAAAAATTTTCAAGACAAAATACAGAAATAATCATTCTTCCTTCCTCTTTCTTCCTACCCTTTACCCTTTCTTCTTCTAAGAGCTTTCAAATAAAAATTGAGAAAGAAGGAAACTTCCCAAATAAAACAAAACAAGCAAAGCCAATTAGACATAGTATCTGATTCTGTATATCAGTATAAAACAATGTTTCTGCATTAAAAACATTTTAGAAATTATGAAAAGTTGTAAAAATGAAATTAAAACCACTTATAATTCCATTAACCAGAAATGATCTTTTTTCTAAATTGGAATTAAATAGTATAAACAGTATATTCTACCTTTTTCCCTTTAGATAGTGTAAGCATATTCCCATTGATTAGTGTACTTTGAAAACACGACTTTTCACAGTTACATGTCTGTTATGTGGCTGATAATAACACTGGCTTATTGCTGGAAATATAAGTCTTCATAATGTATTGTTATTATAAATAACACTATGATGAACATCTTAAGGTACCACTTGGTTGTTGATAATCCTTTACAACAACATGAACCACGGGCCTCTTCTCAGCTACTATGGGGATATGGATTGCTGATTTTCTGACTTGGACTGCTGAGAAAATGTTCCTGAGTGGCTAAGACACTTTTCTAAGGAAAATATTACAAAGCTTATTTTCAGTTATCCATGATAATGGAGGAAAAGGAGATGAAACCCCCAATTTCATGGACTTTCTGTTGGTCCTGAAAATGCATGAGAATGGATCCAGAGAATTCCTAGACACCATGGGTGGCATTGAGGGACTATTTTTATAATAACTAATTTGGTTCACTTTCTTTTGTGACAGTCGGAAACTTGGCCAATGAGTCCTTTTGCCCCCTCTCTCCTCATTTGAGAGATCAGTCAATTTCATAGTCTACATAAAGAGAGATTATTTTTCTTTATACAGTCACAAACATGGGAGGGGGAAATACACGAGAGATAGAAATGCAATTAATTTATTCCGGGCCCTGAAAGTCGTTCATGAAATTGCCAAGCCGAGGGAAAAGACAAAGAGACTGTTGGGTGAGGAGCCAAAATGGAGAGCCAGGAGACTTAGATGGTGGGGTAAGGGGAGGCAAGTGGGCGGGGGGTGGCGCTGGCAGCCAATGGGTCAACAGAACCTGAGCAGAGGTCAATGGCCTACGGGGGTCAATGGGGGAGGGGGGTTCTCTTTTTGTCCACAGTTCAGTGAACTTGCTGATTAGAAGTACAGCTTAAGACTTTCATAAGCACTGTGACCAAATCCCTAAGGAAAAGTGTCTACGACAGCCCGAGCAAAGCCTGCAACGAATTGTTGGACATTATTAAAGGTTCATGTCCCACACTGGTGGCAGAGGGTGAAGCAAGTTAACTTACAGAAACTAAGTCTTTTCTAACCCACAAGTCTCAGAACTCGCTCAGATTTGGCAAAATTCCACGAGCAAAAGGCAGACACACATTTACCACGACTCCCTCCATCTTGTGAAAAATGGCATTTTCCTGAGAACCCAATGTGCTTCTCCAGATGACACGTGTCCTCCCAACCAGAACCTAGAGAAAACTCTGGGAGGAGAAGGGCAGAGATGCTTTAAAAACGCCTAGACACACGCCGAGTCACCAAGGGCTCTTCCAATGTCAGTGAGGGCCACCACCGGGCAGAAGAAGACTCCCTTGCAGGCTGGAGACCTGGAGACGACAGGAGTTGGGGGTGTGAAGAGGAGGAAGGGGCCGGGGAGCTCAGAGCCTCAAGTAGCAGCCTGCTCTTGGCAGGGGCGGCTGCTAATTTTCTTTGGCTGGCTCTGACTACCTGTCTGAAAGCGCTGCAATGCAGGAAGGAAATTTTTCAAAAGATTAAACTATTATTGTTTCCTGTGTGGCTCTCTTCGCTGGTGTATGAAAAAAAGCTTTAAGGGCACTTGAAAAGAGATTTGTCTGAATAGCACGGCTGTTGTGATTCATCTCCCCCTCCAGTGGGGATTTGGCCAATTTCCTCAGGAAAGTGGTTGATTAGGACCCATGGATTTATCCATGGCCTAAATATAAGATGTCATAAAGGTGATTAATGGTGAGCTCCCCATCAGAGGGAGTTATGAGTTTATAAAAGCTATTTTTAATGGTCTGAAAGGGGGAAAAAAAACCCTCATTTGTCACGTTGCCAACATGTTTCAAGAGTTAAAAACTTCTTTGTGGCCCCGGATAATTCATGCTACCAACTGTTAAAGGTCGTTGTATTTTCTGATTTTACAACTTTGTTTGAAAAACTGGTTCAGCATGTTTTGCTGTTTATAGAAAAGCACATGAAGAAAGGAAAATAAAATATATTTCCCCCGCTGACTAGTGACCGCTGCTCCCGTAACACTTAAGTACAATAAACTTGTTTGTTTTCTCCACCCTGCCTTGCTGTTTATGTCCCACCATACAAATAGCAATTGATGGAGGATATTCTGAGACAGTTTTCAGAGCCCAAGTGAAACTAGCCTGGGGTTCCCAAGTCAGGGGAAATCAGAGCTGTTCAGAAGTCAGATGATGGCACTGATGGCCACTGGCAGTGTCTAGCGTGGCTCAGTGATCTCACATTAACCAGAGATGCTATAAAATGTGAACTCATTGTCCGGACAGTTCCACAAGGCAAGGTCCCTTTTCCAGGCACAAAGCAACCAGCTTTATTTAAAGGAACATAGATGATCCGCCTTCCTATAAATTCTACCAAATTCTCTGAAACTGGCAATCAACCACTGGCCAAATCATGCAGTAAAGCGCTAAAAAATATTTACTGAAAATAAAAGGTTGCCAACGTTGGCTACATATTTGGGCCTTTTATGGAAACATGAAGTCATGGGTGCATGTGCTAATGTTTATAGGGCGGGTGGGATAAGGGGAGTGGGGTGTAATTGTTGAAATACAATCAATTGCTATCAACTATTTTAGTGCTTTCTGGGATCCTTGCATCATTTTGTAAGTTGACCCTAATCCACATGGGAAACCTGATGTAGTACAAGGTGTTCTTTAATTCCTTAATTTGTTTAGCAAACATCTAATGTGGCAGGAACACCGACTGCTACTCAGTGCTAGAGAGGAAAATATGACTGAGGGCTCAATGAGCTCCTGAGTGAGCCTGGCAGATAAAGAAGCTTCTTACAAGAGGGAGATAAGTGATTTGATAATGTATATACAGGCACTCAGCCTGAGTCAGGGAGAGGTGAAAGTTTTTCTCCCAGAGTGCTAGAAGTAGAGATAATAATACCTATCACAGCTAACTAGAAGCTTCTGTTGAAGAGCACAACCCAGAAGTTGAAGGAATGGCTCTCTTTGTGTCCTGTTGTCCTGAACTTTCTCTGGTTACCACACCCAACTGCAGTGAAGACACAATATTATAAGCAATTAAATGTAAATTTAAGCATTTTTTAAAAATTGAAGTATAGTTGATTTACAATTTATAATATGTAAATATTTATAACAAAGTGCAATCAATTTTCGTAGCAATACAATATGTATAGGGTTTGTTCAAAAAGTGGTAGAGCATTTAAATGCAAGAGGAGCCAGAGGAGATGAGATCATTTTCAGGTCTTCAGACTCAAGGAAAGATAGCAGGAGCGAGGACGATCTCCCGGCACTGGCTTTAGCTGCTGCTATGGCTGCGTCCTCAGCCGTGCGAGCTCTTCCAGCAGTGAGCTGTATCCCATCCATCTTTGTGCCTCCAGTGCCCAGTATAGCTCATTCCCTGTCATGTATTGACTCTTGATTAACATTGAAGAGACGGGAAGAACACTTTAGTTGGGTTTTAAATAATGGATAAGATGTACAAAGCCCTATCACCAAAGGGGCATTTGACCTTGGCCTCACAACCACAGGGTCTCAAATTTGGACTTTCAAGATACATATATGACACATAGAGATGACACACAAGGTTGAAAGATGATGACATTTATCACACAACTTTGATCTCATGTTGCATTATCAGGCCACCCCCCTGTGGTACACAGTGAATTAGTTTTTATAAAACTTATAAATATCTTGTGCCTAACACAAACATACAGCATTGTGGGCTTTGTGTTTGGGTTATAAAGAATTTGTTTGTCAAAATGTAAAGTTAGGTATTCTGGCATATTTGCAATGCTGTTTTGGCCTTTCTTCCCCTTGTTGTTGTTGTTGTTTTTGTTTTGTTTTGTTTTGTTTTTTACACTTAGGGTCTCAAAAAACTTGATGTATCCTGAGCCTCTCTCAATCTTTAAAACTCCAGGAACATATATTCTAAGGTTGTCCACTCCAAACTATGCTCTTCAGTGCAAGTTCCCTGAACATCCTATCTTGTTTTTTCCATTTAGATTTGGTAACCGGTCTTCAGCCAGTTTCCCAGGGTAAAGTATTGGAATTCTGGTAATTTCCTGGCCCTTTCCATCCTTCAAAACTGTTACTTTAAGGGCCAATAGTCTTTCTTGACCTGGGCTCTCAGGATACACAGACCCTGGTTTCCAGCTCAGTTCAATCATTCATGGTAAGCAGGTAAACAAGGAAAGAAAGTGAGGATGGATACAGTCCTCCAACCCTGAAAATATCTGTTTAGACTTTACTGCCTTTTGAGGCACCTACCATACCCTCCATTCAAAGTTGATAAGTACACACATAACTAAACCCAAATTCCAAATCTCTTACAAAGGACTTCAGTGCAAGCAATCACTAAGTGGGTTTTCTAAAACTATGTGATTTCCATATTCCATGCCAACACCCCAGGGTTCATCCTAATAAGAAATGTTCATTAAAACAGCCCAAGAAAAAACGGAGCTGGAGGAATCAGGCTCCCTGACTTCAGACTATACTACAAAGCTACAGTAATCAAGACAGTATGGTACTGGCACAAATACAGAAATATAGATGAATGGAACAGGATAGAAAGCCCAGAGATAAACTCATGCACATATGGTCACCTTATTTTTGATAAACGAGGCAAGAATATACAATGGAGAAAAGACAGACTCTTCAATAAGTGGTGCTGGGAAAACTGGACAGCTACATGTAAAAGAATGAAATTAGAACACTCCCTAACACCATACACAAAAATAAACTCAAAATGGATTAAAGACCTAAATGTAAGGCCAGACACTATAAAACTCTTAGAGGAAAACATAGGCAGAACACTCTATGACATAAATCACAGCAAGATCCTTTTTGACCCACCTCCTAGAGAAATGGAAATACAAACAAAAATAAACAAATGGGACCTAATGAAACTTAAAAGCTTGCACAGCAAAGGAAACCATAAACAAGACGAAAAGACAACCCTCAAAATGGGAGAAAATATTTGCAAATGAAGCAACTTACAAAGGATTAATCTCCAAAATTTACAAGCAGCTCATGCAACTCTATATCAAAAAAACAAACAACCCAATCCAAAAATGGGCAGAAGACCTAAATAGACATTTCTCCAAAGCAGATATACAGATTGCCAACAAACACATGAAAGGATGCTCAACATCACTAATCATTAGAGAAATGCAAATCAAAACTACAATAAGGTATCACCTCACACCAGTCAGAATGGTCATCATCAAAAACTCGACAAACAGTAAATGCTGGAGAGGGTGTGGAGAAAAGGGAGCCCTCTTGCGCTGTTGGTAGGAATGTAAATTGATACAGTCACTATGGAGAACAGTATGGAGGTTCCTTAAAAAACTAAAAATAGAACTACCATACGACCCAGCAATCCCACTACTGGGCATATATCCTGAGAAAACCATAATTCAAACAGAGTCATGTACCACAATGTTCATTGCATCTCTATTTACAATAGCCAGGACATGGAAGCAACCTAAGTGTCCATTGACAGATGAATGGATAAAGAAGATGTGGCACATATATACAATGGAATATTACTCAGCCATAAAAAGAAACAAAATTGAGTTATTTGTGGTGAGGTGGATGGACTTAGAGTCTGTCATACAGAGTGAAGTAAGTCAGAAAGAGAAAAACAAATACCATATGCTAACACATATATACGGAATCTAAAAAAAAAAAAAAGGTTCTGAAGAACCTAGGGGCAGGATGGGAATAAAGATGCAGACCTACTAGAGAATGGACTTGAGGACACGGGGAAGGGGAAAGGGAAGCTGGGACAAAGTGAGAGAGCAGCAAGGACATGCATACACTACCAAATGTAAAATCGATAGCTAGTGGGAAGCCGCCACATAGCACAGGGAGATCAGCTCGGTGCTCTGTGACCACCTAGAGGGGTGGGATAGGGAGGGTGGGAGGGAGACGCAAGAGGGAGGAGATATGGGGATATATGTATATGTATAGCTGATTCACTTTGTTATACAGCAGAAACTAACACAACATTGTTAAGCAATTATACTCCAATAAAGACGTTAAAATAAATTAATTAATTAGTTTTTTAAAAAACAGTGCAAGAGGGGAAACACTGAACACAAACAATGATCCCTTCCCAAGGCTGAGTCTCAACCACATAGAGCAGTGATATTGGAATGAGAAACAGATTCTGTGAAATGGTGTTTCGGGACTTAGTCTGGGCTTTCTTCCCTTCCCCATCTACCACTTTCCTCTACGTGACAACATCTAAGTCCATGACTTCCATGAACAACTACTGAGATGCTGGGATGACTTCCGGATCTTAAACTCCAGCTTCCACCTCTCTGCTGAGCCACAGACTCATATATGCCTCTGCCTGTTAGGGATGGACACAGTTATCTCAACCTCAGGTAGTCAAACTCCGTCCATACCGATCCGTGCTCAGCAGCTCATGAGATCCTGCTTGTCCTCCAGCTTCCCTGTGTTGGTTAAAGGCACGAGCACCTTCCTCCATGCCCAAGCTAAACATCTGAGCATCACCCAGCCTCATATATAATCGACCTCCAAGTCTTGTTGAGTGTCTTCTAAATGCCTCTCAAATCCAATCACTGATACCACCGTGTCCAGGCAACTTTGATCTTTTTTCAACAATAACTTTCTAACTGGATTCTCTGCACCCACTCTTGCCCCAGTTCAACCCACTCTTCTCTCTGCAGCCAGAAGTTATTAAATATCTTTTTCCTCATTGATTCAGCAAATAACCTGCGAAGTATTTATTATGTGCCAGGCACAGTGCCGATCAAGCTGAGGGTATACAGCGGTGAGCAAAAGAGCCGTGGTTCCTGTCCTCACAGAGTGTAGACCGATCAGATCGTGTCACCTACAGGCTGTATATCTATGGTCGGAAGAAACGTGGCCCCCAAAAATGTCCACATCCTAGGGAAAGGGGCACACAAGCTAAGGAATGCAGGCAGCCTCTAAAAGCTGAAAATGGCAAGAAAAAGGATTCTTCCTTAGAGCTGAAGGAACACAGCTCGCCAACACCTTGATTTTAGTCCAGTGAGACCCAGTTTGGACTTCTAACCTCCAGAACTGTGTTGTTTAATCCACCAAGTGTGTGGCAATCTATTACAGCAGCCATAGAGAACTAATATCCCAGTATTCATAGTATTCACATAATACAGCTTTCTTCAACAGTTTCCCAGTTCCTTTCGGACAAAGCCCAAATCCTTACACACAGCCTCGATTCCACACACCCTCCCTCCCTTCCTCTCCCCACTGCCGCCGACTGAACTTTTTTCAACTCTCAAAGGGGCTACACGCATCCTTTGAGGCTGGAACACAGCATCCCCACTCCCTGGAACCTTACTCTGCTTTATCTGCTGCCTCCAATCCCCAAATGCAACCTTCAAATTAAAGGCCATTTTCCCCAAGATGTCTGACAAGAACTCCTCCATCTGATCGCGTTAGAGGCTCCCACGCTCCCTCTATTTTCTTGTTCAAAGTATGCATCACACCTGGCACTTTCTCAATATCTCTACTCCCCACTGAACTATAAGCTCCTGGAGGGCAGAGCCTACAATTGTCTTATTCACCACTGGACCCCCAAAACCTACAGTGGCCGGTACTCGACAAAAGTTTGCAAAACGAATGAATGTACGAACGAATAAGGGACAAAAGACAACATTTCTCCTTCATCTAGAGAGTAGTCCTTTGTGTGTACATCTGGTCATTTGTTACATTGAAATAGTTACTTTATTATAAACAATATTTTGGACCTCAAATTCTGATTCCTTGACTGAAACACAAGAAAAAAATCACCTTCACTGTTATGCACCTTCTCATTGTTTTTTACAAATTGCAGACCACTAAGTTTTTATCAGGTGAGATTCTCTTGGTTCCTAGGGTCTCCCACAAGGTGTGGGCTGAACTTTCTGGGACTCACTTATTCCAACAGAACTCAGTGACTGGACACAATAGAACGAGTGACTGAAAGTATCCAAGATAGCCACTGAGCCACAGCACCTTGGAATTAACTCATTCCTCTAGGAGATGACCCCACTGACTTCCCATGGCCGAGCCTACATGGTAAAGTGTTTCTGCCATAGCAGTGAAAGTGAACCCTTCCTGTTCTGTCCACTCATCTCACACCCCTTCCTGTGGGGACCTGCACCTCCTTTCTGGCAACTCTCCTCCCTTCCCCCACTCCAACCATGTGGCTGCTGGAGAAGGAACTATGAAGATGATGTCCTTCGGTGGTCAACTTTCAAGCCAATTGGAATGGTACCCTGGGAAACTTAAAACTGAGAAAGAGAGACCACTTTCTCCTATTTCCCACTGTGTGCATCAAAGAAGCCAAGAGAAGAAAATCCAGTCCAGGGAGGGATGGAGAGAAAGGGTGGCAAACCCAGGTGGAAAAGGAAAAGATAATCTCTGAAGGTCACTCCTGAGGCCCCACCCAGTTCTTATCTTTTGTACCATAAGACATCTCAACAACCATGTAACAATTTTTTTCCTTTTGGCCTAAGCTAGTCTAAGTTGGGTTTTCATTACTCACAGTTACTATGTACACATTCATAGAAACTCCCCCTTTAGCCTCCCTTTAATCGACTACAAACACACTCAAGGCTGCTGCCCAGCGAAATGCATCTACGGCCCTATGGAACCTGGCACCACATGCAAAGTAAGCCATGTTCCACATAGCACACTCTACCTCAGGGAAGAACGGAAGGTGGTCCATTTATCGAACAAACAGACAGAACTCAATATATGCATGGCAGCCCTGCAAGGGATGACAGGATGCGACCCCATTCAGTGAAATTCAATGCAACCTTTAAGAAATCTTTATCAAGATCTTTTTAATCTTTACTACTAAAAAAAAAGCCAATGAAGGATTTGTTCACAACTCACAGCAAAATCTGAAATCTTGTTTTCACATCTTTCTTAAAAGCTCCCATGCACAGCAGTATCTCCCACTTCTGTCCAAACTTCCAGAACCTCTCCCTGCTACCACCATCCCAGGCTAGCCAGTATGGTCCATTGTCATGCATTCTTTCAACAAGTATGTGTGCCAAGCATTTCAAGAACAAGGATAAACTGGAAAACAAGTCAAGCAAAATTCCTGATCTCATGGAGCTTACATTTTACAGTGGGAAAATCAGCCTTCCAATCTTCTCGATCAATTGTATTCTCTTCCATACATAACTTTCTAAAATAATTCAATAAAGATCTTTTCCCTCTCCCAACACTCACATTCGGTACAAAAAAGCTTTATGTGCTGACCTGGAACACACAGAATTCTTCCAGCAATTTTTCTAAGCAAGGAAGAGATGGTGAATACCCATTTTTGAACTATTTTTCATGTCATACACTCTAGATATAAAAATGGCATGGGGGGGTTCCCTGGTGGCGCAGTGGTTGTGAGTCCACCTGCCGATGCAGGGGACACGGGTTCGTGCCCCGGTCCAGGAAGATCCCATGTGCTGCGGAGCGGCTGGGCCCGTGAGCCATGGCTGCTGAGCCTGCGCATCCGGAGCCTGTGCTCCGCAATGGGAGAGGCCACAACAGTGAGAGGCCCGCATACCAAAAAAAAAGGCATGGGGATAAAATTTATAATAAAAATATAGAGATATGGATATATACATGCATATACATACATACATGTATGTATGTGTATGCCTGTGTGTTTGTATGTATGCCACATGAAAGATTCAGTCTCTGCAAGATGGGATTTCAGAGAAAGGACAGTTCAGTCAATTGAATAAAAAGAGAGAAGGCTTCCTAGAGGACACAGCCTTGGAAAGATGGATAAGGTCCAGGCGCAGGTGTGGCACTGTAAATAGAAAAACTCATGAGCAAATAGAGAGAGGAAGGAAAATGGGGAAAAGCCAGTAGACCAGTGAACCTGGCTGTCCAGGAGGCCCCATGTACAGGAGGTGGCTGGGCTATGCAACGGATCTGGGCCCTACTGAGAGGGTGGTGAACAGTCAACAAATGGGTTTGCATCATGTCCTCCAGACAATAGTAGGCTGTTGAAAGTCGTGGGGGGAAGTTTCAGTGTGGAGTCATGAAATTCAGTACAGGAAGGGAAATTAAAGGTCATCTAATCCTCCCACCCTGTTAATCTTATATTTTATAGGTAAAGTAACTGAGACAGAGCAGAGATCATAACCCCAGGGTCCTAACACTTCTCACTGCTCTCATTCCCATGATCTTCCAAGCATACATCACTGTCTTAATGAAAGATTAAACTGATGCAACTGGTAAAGGGAGAGCGATGGGGAAAGGGAGCGGTGGCTACTAGAAATGTATTTAAACATTCTAGGTTAGTACTAAGTATAATGTGATAATGGCCTAAAAGTAAGGTGTTGGGGATGTAGAAGAGAGATGCAAGTAATTATGACAATGGTAATAGATTAGGTGCGCATATGTATGTGAGCATGTGTGTACACACACACACAGACACACACACACATATAAATTGAGCTGTTGTGAAGACCATGTAGAAGGAAGATGCCTCCAGGCTTGAAGCCAATTCATCCACCCAGCACAGTCCCTGTTACAGAGAAAGTCCTCAGTCACATTCATTAAATGAAAGAATGACTATGTGATGCGGGGAGAGATAATAGGGCTACTTCCCCTCCTCCTCCAGTCTTAACATAATGCACCCCATTCCCTTGGTGTTTATTGTCAAGGAAAACTCAAAGCAGTTTTCAACTGCTGAGTTTCCTCCTACTGTCACCCACATTGTCACGGTGTGTCCGTGGGCCGTCAGGACAATAACTCAGAATTCCATGCCTTCCTGGGCCTTAGGGAAACACAAAATGGGTCACAACAAATACTATGAGATCAGGACAGAGAGCCAATTCAGGTTGCTAGAGCCCCCAGGCTCCACCCCCAAGACATGCAGAGTCATAAAGGGAAACGCTACAGGGCCCTAAGGCTTCATGATACTCCTGACCCGGAAGTGAAACTCACTTCCTGATGGAGCGCAGGCAACTTCCTGCAGCCACCCTTACCTTCTAAGTCAAATTTCAACTATAGAACTCACTGTGCACACATAGCTAGGGCAACAGAGAATTCAGTCCTCTCCAGAAGGCAAGAATCTGAGGGAAGGACCACTCTTCAAATGTGTGGACCTTGAGGCAAAACACGGTCTGCACCCTACTCCCATCACACACCCCCATCTCACCACCCCCTCAATTGTTATACAGGTATGCCTCAAAGAAAAAAATTAACATCAATGGCCACTGTGAAGAAGAAAACAAGTCACAAAATGTGGAAACGGTGAAGGGAGGGGAAAAAATTGAATGAGAATGGTAGCTCATATATGCATCAATGAGTCCTGAACTAGTTTTCATGTTAGTTGAAGCACCACCAGTATATGGAGTTACAGCCCATCTACCAGCAGCTCTACCCCCACCCAGGGGCAACAACATCTATTTGCTGTAACAAAAAGCTCTACCTCAGTCAGTGGTCTCCAAACATCGTTCAGGATTAAGTATCATCATAAAGGATCAAATGTAGATTTCAGCTCATTGGTAAACCCAATACTTCATGAAGTAGTTTAGGATAGAAAAATGGAAGAAGTAAATGTTTTGGTAGAAAATCACATTCACAAAAATCCAAGAAGTAAGCATGTTTATTAATTTCATAAGAAAATGATAGAAAAGGAGGGGAGAGAGAAAGGACATTTACCTGGATACAAAATGTCTAAAAGAGGCTTGGGGCAGGACACCCAAACCTAAAATAGCTCTTTAGTCCTTGGGTTCTGTGGTCTTTCAGCAAAAGTTAAGTTTTCTGGCTTGGAGTTTCTTACTGAACTCCAATGTGAAGTATTGAAAAGAAAATGACTACAGAGAACCTATTTAGACCTTTCTGGCAAGGCCCGAATTGGAGGAGAGGAGGGAAAGGGCTGTTTATCTTAACAGAGGATTTCCTTACCAGAACATGGAAAACATTCTTTTTGTCAAATATGGTTAATAGTCACCCAGCAACACAAAGAGTAGTTTCAGTAGCTTAAAATCAAAATGAGGTGACTGGGAGAGGTGTGACCATGCCCCACAGACAGAACATGAGCAAACTTACAGCCGTGTCTTGGACAGAGACAGTGTTGTTGATGAGTGCATAGGAAAAATGTCATTACCTAATGCACTTTCCACCAAGGAAAATGTAGTCACCTACTTAGTAGGTAGTGCAGACCTGCCCAACCAAAAGCTAGAAAAGAAGCAATATTAACACATCCTCAAAAATGCCTTGAAAGACACAGCAGCTGTTCTTCAAACAGGAAGAACAACGATGCCCTCAGCCATTCAACTTCCCATTCCCATGGGAATGACTAATATTTTGCAGCGTTCCAACTGACTTCCTCTCTCAGCTCAGTGAGTATATGCCCTGGTAGTAGAGGCCTCTGAACAGAGCATCTATGATGGAAACAGTATGGAATGATGGAAAAAGTTTGGATTTGCAACTTGGTTATGTAGGCCCTAGTCCCGACTCTGTCAATGACTAGCTGGGTTTCCCAAGACAATTCGGCATCTCTCTGGACCACAGTTTCCTAAAGATCTTTCAACTCCAACATGTAAAGAATAGAGTCATGGAGTTAGGAAATTTCTTAAAGATCATGTATATTAGAGATAGATCTCTGGATTAATCCACCAGTTTCAAGTCAAATATTCATACTAGTGTTTTGTTTTTATTCTTCATGTTTCAGAATTAGTGCAAGGAACATTTATATATAGTTAATTTTATTTGCCCTTTTTTCCACCCACAGCTCTTAAGGCAGTTTTCTGTATCTTTTCCCTACATACAAAAAAAATTTTTTTAAACTAAGATAAAAATGATTTGGGGGGCTTCCCTGGTGGCGCAGTGGTTGAGAGTCTGCCTGCCGATGCAGGGGACACGGGTTTGTGCTCCAGTCCGGGAAGATCCCACATGCCGCGGAGCGGCTAGGCCTGTGAGCCGTGGCCACTGAGCCTGCACGTCCGGAGCCTGTGCTCCGCAACGGGAGAGGCCACAACAGTGAGAGGCCCGCGTACCACAAAACAACAACAACAACAACAAAAAGAATGATTTTTGTTTTCAAATTCTCTGAAATTCTAACTACCTAAAATGCTCTTCTCTTCTACCTGAGTTACAGAGGGTCATTCATATTGCCTGGTTAAGAATTGTATAAATTCTTTGTGGTTTTTATATACTTTATTTTATAAATCAGAATAAGAATATTGGCATGCATGGGGTGTGAGAGATGATTCTGATCTCGTTTTGAGTTTTTAAATTCAAACAACAAAAACTGAAGCAATAAATGATAAAACCAGACTAAGTACTTGGAAAAGTTTGTATCTGATGTGGTAGATTTCAGTGGTTCTAGCCATTCCGGTCAAGGGGTGGAGGCTATTTCCCTGCCCCTTTAACCTGGCCATGTGACTTGCTTTAACAAACAGAAGGCAGCAGATGTGATATTGGGTCACTTTTAAGCTAAGTCCTCTAAAGGCTTTGTAGCTTTTGCTTGCTGTTTTAAGAACTGCCACCACATGAGCAGACCCTGCTAGCCTATTGGAAGATGAGAGACTTTTGGTATAGTCCCCTCATCACCCCACGCTCTAGCCAACGAAACATGCAAACGAGGCTATCTGGGACCAGCTACCACCTCGCTCACCTACCAAATGACCACAGATTCATAAGGCCAGCCAAGACCAGCCAAACTCAGAAGAGACAAAAAGAGCCACCTAACAGAATCATGAGCTAAATAAATGGTTGTTGTTTTAAGCCATTTGATTTTGGAGCTGCTTGTTATGCAGCAAAGGCTAACTGATACACCTAGTTTGTCTTAAACAAAGGCTAGCCTAGATATTATTACATGCGATTTTTTAGATATTATAAAATAAGTAGTTTGTCCTCAGAAACCTCCCTGCTCATCCTGCTTTTGCCCTTACCCTCACTGACATAGCACCCTCTCCCTCTAAGATATTACTGTCTCCTGTCATCTCCAGCCTTCCTGACACAGAGGGGAAAAAAAATTAATAAAACCAGTTTAAACTAATGTATGAATATTAAGGGTGTTTTTAGATGCATTATCTCATTAGATTATATTTGATTTTTATAACAACCTATGAATTAATACCATTCCCATTACACTGATTAGGAAATAATAGTTCAGAAAGGAAAAAGCCTGTCCATGACCACTAAACTAGGAAGTGGTCTCTCAACTCCAAACCGTATATACATATATACATATACTCCTCTTCTCCCCTTCAAATTGTTCCTCTTCATCCAGGGTATTTGCATTTCAAAAAAAAAGGAATTTGCATTCCTGGAGGACTGGCCCTGCTAGAAATTCAAGCACTAATTCATGCAGTGGATGAGAATTTAAGAAAGCATTGGCTCCTCCTGTGCCAGAGACTTGAAGAAAGGAATCCATTTAAGCAGTGTGCCCTTTAGTTACACACTCAGAAGACACCTGTGCATTGCTGTTTTGTTGAAGGATGACACCAAGACTTTCCTTTGAGGAGAGCATCATTGACTTTCATTCATGAGTGTTAACCTAAGCCAGTGGTCCTCAAAGTGTGGTCTCTGGACCAGCAGCATCAGCTCCACCTGGGAACTTGCTGAAACTACAAATTCTAGGCTTCCACCCCAGACCTGCTGAATCAAAATTCTGGAGGTGGGGTTGAGTCACATGTGTTCTGATGAGTCTTCCAGGTCGTTGTGATACATGATCAAGTGTGAGAACCACTCAGTCTGTGGTACCTGCTCAACCTGAGGACTTCCTAGAGCAGGGGTTGGTAACCTGCAGCCTGTGGGCCAAGTCCAACCAGCCACCTGTTTTTGTAAATAAAGTTCTATTGGAACATGGTACTGTCGTCCTTTTATGTATTATCTATGGCACCACAAGGGCAGAGTTGAGTAGTTAAGACTGAGACCATATGGCAAATAAAGCCAAAAATATATATTATCAGGCCCTTTACAGAAAAATTTACAAACCCCTGTCCTGGAGGTTGACTGCATTAGCTACAATGGATAAGAATGTAGGTTTATATGTAAACAATATGAGGTGGAATACTGTCTCTACCATTTACTAACTGGGCTGCCATGAGCAAGTTTCTTTACTCTAAGACCATCACAGCTTCAATCATTCTAGCTCCAGAGTCCCCTGTAGGGTTGACTGAGGCTGTAACTCAGCCTCTGCCCCGTTCACTCCTGCCTCCTCCCCCTCCCTCCCTGCCATAGGTGTTGCTTCCAAGGATCCTCCTTAGCAAGCAATCTGCATGCCAGTGTCTGCTCAGAGTCGACCTCTGAGTGACCCCAATCCATGGCAACCCCAGACTTGAAGATGATGTTCTGAATCACCTGACATAAAGTACCGTGATCAGCAGAATAATCCCCTCCTCAACAATGTCCCCGCCCTCATCTGCAGAACCTCTGGAACCTACATGACAAAAGGCACTTTGTGGATATGAATAAATTAAGGAATTTGAGATGGGAAGATTACTAACCTGGATTATCTGGGTTGACCCAACCAATCACATGAATCCTTAAAAGCAGAGAAACTTTCCTGGAAGTTATGATCAGAGGGAGATATGACTTCGGGAGGGGGCTCAGGGAGGTGCGACGGTGATGGCTTGAAGATAAAGGAAGGGACCATGGGCCAAGGATTGTGGGTGGCCTTTAGAGAGTGGAGAAGGCAAGGAAATGAATTCTTCCACAAAGTCTTCAGAAAGAAACACAAAACCTTGATTTTAGCCCAGTGAGACCAGATCAGACTCCTGACCTCCAGAGCTGTAAGATAACAAATTCTTGTGTTTTAAGCCACTGAATTTGTGGCAATTTGTTACAGCAGCCATAGAACACTCATAGAGGCAACTGACAAATATAAAATTCACAGTGAGAGGCTCTAAGACCTGAGGGCACTTCAGAGAGAAAAAGGTCACTCTCGTGTCTCCTGAGAAGCTTCTGTGCCTGACAATCAAGGAAGATGAGCCACAGGTATTAACAGTTTCACAGACAGGGGGGAAAAAAAGCAAGCAGAGTCAAATATGGACTTGAAACCAGAAGTCATAAGGACAGATGCACACTTGTGATGCAGCTGCTTCTCCCAGGGGCAACTCCACAGGCTCCAAGGGGAGAGGCACAGGATCTACTTCTTTTGTGATTCTCCCCACAGCACTCAGGAGGCCAGCTGGTTAACAAGGAGGACTTTGATAATCACATATTTTATTAAGAATTGTGTGTCACCAATAAAGATGTTTAAAAAAAAAGAATTATGCATCAAACTTCTGTAGTTAACACCAACGTTCTTATTTAGCACAGTGAGGCATTTTGACAACTCAGAGAAAAAATGGTGAAGAACAGTCACGTTACAATAGTTCATTCATTAGGGCTGGGTCACTGGGCATTTACAGCACTCTGTAAAGTCCTTTATTCATTCAGGGCAAGATACAATTGATACACAGCCCAGTTCACACCAGTACACAGGCTGTCAAAGCTGGAAGGAAACTCAGAGTCATCTTGTCTAACCCTGTCATTTTCTGGATGAGGAAACTAAGGACCAAGATGATCAAATTATTCACCAAAGGCCACACAACCAGTTCACGTGGGGACTCAGCTCCAGCCCTTTGACTTTTGGGCTAGCCTCTCCCCCTCCCACCTCCCTCAGGCTGTCTGGGGTTCTAGAGCAGAGGGGGCCCAATTCACAGCCAAGGCTAGACTAAGCACATGGGTACTTCCAGCCAGGCAATAATCTGGCCCCTTTCAACAGTATAATCTGTTCTACTTTTTTTAGTGGGAACAACATTTATTTATGTTAATTAAAAAATTGTATTATATACAGAAACCAATTCACTTTCCCAGTCCAGAGCAACATCCATGTTCTAAAAGAAATGATGGCAAAACACCACTCGTTATTCTACCTTACTAACCAGGTAGATCTTTGGGAGGCATATAAAGGGTTTTAAACGTATAGAACAGAATAAACTGATTGTTCCTGGTAACTGGCACTGCAGAATGCACTGTTTGGGTTCAGAGTTTCAGAATCTATGACTTCATGTTTCTATGGCAATAATTCTCCACAAGTAGAGGTCTGGGCAAGTGGGGAGTGGTTTGGGTTTTTTTTTTGTCATGTCCACTGGAGGATACTATCTTTGGTGGCCCAAGTTAGACTTCCTTGGTTGTGTTAGTTGCAGGATAAGGAAACCTGAGTTAACTGGTGAACCATTTACAGAGATATTCAAATTCATTGTACGGCTCAGTACCCTGAGCAGCTGCCCAGCTGGCTCAACCCCTACTCGAATTCTGATTGCAAGCACTCCTTCGTGCCTTGGTAAATGAGAAAGGGAATATCAAAAGGATGCTTGGGTCCAGCCAGGAAAGCACCAGGTTGTCTCAGAGGAGAATCAGCAGTTTAGGTAAATGCTGAATGAAGATGCTCTGACCACATGATCTAGGTTTACCCTCAGAATGGGATCACCAAAATAATGTATCTCTGCGGAGCTTTTTCTAGTAGTCTCCATTTTGAATGAGGAGAAGAAGAAGAAAAGGAGGAAGAGGGGGATGAAGAAGGATGAAGGTAGTGGGGGAGAAGGGAGGGGAAGGAAGGGAGGGAGGGAGGGAGAAAGGAAGGAAGGAAGGGAGGAAGGAAGGGAGGGAGGGAGAAAGGGAGGAAGGAAGGGAGGAAGGAAGGGAGGGAGGGAGGGAGAAAGGAAGGAAGGAAGGGAGGGTGGGAGGGAGGGAGAAAGAAGAAAGAAAGCAGACCTTCTATTCCTAACAGCCAGACTAGAAACTATCCAAATGTCCATCAACAACTGAATATGAAATTTCATCAAGCTGTACCCTTAGGTGCATGTATGTTACCCTCCAATTAAAAGTTTTAAAACTTAAGTACAATGGTTCTGCCCCTTGATCAGGTATCCTTTGACCCCAGTCCCAAAAGGAAGTGCCCTCACTGGCTCCCTATGCACAAGAGGAGCAAATAAAAGCAGAGGTTTGAGATAATTCGCGGGGAGAAAAAGAAAGAAAGAAAAATGTTTCTGAAACACCTAATTGAAGCCTGTGACTCTGTCTACAAAGAAACATACCACTGGCATTATTATAAGTCAGCTCTTACTCCAGACCCTTTCTATATGCACATTTCCAAAAATTTGGCTCATTTCTCAGAAAGACTTAGTAAACGCCCCCACTGCTTACAAAGAGCCAGTCTTGACGAGCAGGAAAAAGTTTACAAGCTGCTAATGAGGGTTTAGCACCCTTTGAGAGACAAACAGCTCCAGTCAGCAGCTCCTCAGAGGGAAATGAGCCCCTGTGCCAGCAGGTACCAGCCAGGAGGCACAGTCCGGCATTGATTGCTAGGTAGCACAGCCAAAAGGGCGTCTGCGTTAATTATCATTCCATAAACTCAGTGGAAAACACGCTAAGCCTCATGTCTCTGGGTTCTCCAAACATCAAGACAGATAACCAGAAAGCAACAAACTCACAATAGCAACAGCGAGACTGTGACGGCCTTATGCCACTTTTCCTTTTGCTTAAGGGAAAATTTCCTCAGGAAGGGACACAAAGTAGACTCAGTCCCATCTATTTGCTTGTTTCGTTCATTCATTTAACAAGCATTCACGAAGTGCCGATTTTGCACCAGTCACTCTTGTAGACGCTGCATATGCAACACTAAACAAGATCTTCCAAATCCCTGCCCACGGAGACCTTCAAGATGGCGGAGGAGTAAGACATGGAGATCACTTTCCTACACACAAGTACACCAAAAATACATCTACATGTGGAACAACACCTACAGAACACCTATTGAATGCTGGCAGAAGACCTCAGACCTCCCAAAAGGCAAGAAACTCCCCACGTACCTGGGTAGAGTAAAAGAGAAAAGCAAAAACAGAGACAAAAAAATAGGGACAGGGGCTTCCCTGGTGGCGCAGTGGTTGAGAGTCCGCCTGCCGATGCAGGGGACACAGGTTCGTGCCCCGGTCCGGGAAGATCCCACATGCCACGGAGCGGCTAGGCCCGTGAGACATGGCTGCTGAGCCTGCGCGTCCGGAGTCTGTGCTCCACAACGGGAGAGGCCACAACAGTGAGAGGCCTGCGTACCGCAGGAAAAAAAAGAAAAAAAGATTAGGGACAGGACCTGCACCTCTGAGAGGGAGCTGTGACGGAGGAGAAGTTTCCACACACTAGGGACCCCTTTCACTGGCAGGGACAGGGTGTGGGAGGGAGGAAGCTTCAGAGCCACAGAGGAGAGCACAGCAACAGGGGTGCGGAGGGCAAAGTGGAGAGATTCCCGCACAGAGGTTCAGGGCCAAACAGCACTCACCAGCCTGAGAGGCTTGTCTGCTTACCCGCCAGGGCGGGCAGGGGCTGGGAGCTGAGGCTCGGGCTTTGGAGGTCAGACCCCAGGGAGACAACTGGGGTTGGCTGCGTGAAGACAGCCTGAAGGGGGCTAGTGGGCCACATCTAGTAGGAGGGAGTCTGGGAAAAAGTCTGGACCAGCCAGAGAGGCAAGAGACCATTGTTTTGGGGTGCACGAGGAGAGGGGCTTCCTGCTTCTTGTGCCCACAGATGGCAGAGCACCACCTAAGCGAGCTCCAGAGACAGGCATGACCCGCAGCTATCATCTCAGACCCCAGAGACGGGCATGGACCACTAACACTGTTGCTGCTGCCACCAAGTATCCTGTGTGCAAGCACAGGTCACTATCCACATCCCCCAGGGAGACTGTGCAACCCGCCACTGCCAGGGGCCCATGATCCAGGGACAACTTCGCATGGAGAACACATGGCTTGCCACAGGCTGTTTCAATATTATGCTGGCCTCTGACACCTCAAGCTAAATCCACATCCCAATTATGATTACTGTACCCCTCCCACTCTCCAGCCTGAGGGAGCAAGAGAGCACTAATCAGCAGCTGCTTTAAACAAACCTCCTGTCTGGGCAGGAAACAGACTCCTGAGGGTGACCAACACGCAGAGGTGGGGCCAAATCCAAAGCTGAACCCCAGGAGCCGTGCCAACAAAGAAGAGAAGGGAAATCTCTCCCAGCAGCCTCAGGAACAGCAGATTAAATCTCCACAATCAACTTGATAAACGCTGCATCTGTGGAATGCCTGAATAGACAATGAATGTTCCCAAAATTGAGAGAGTGGACATGGGGAGCAACTGTAGACTTGGGGTTTGCTTTCTGTGTCTGATTTGGTTTTGGTTTTATGTTTATCTTAGTTTACTTTTTTTTTTAGTGTACTTTTTAGTACTTGTTATCACTGGTGAATTTGTTTATTGGTTTGGTTGCTCTCTATCTTTTTTTCCCTTTTTTCTCTTTTTGTGAGTGTGCGTGTGTATGTCTCTTTGTGTGATTTTGGCTGTTTAGGTTTGCTTTTACCATTTGTCCTAGGGTTCTGTATGTTTGGGTTTTTTTTGTTGCTGTTTGTTTGTTTTTTCTTTTTATGAGTGTGTACGTGTCTTTATGTGATTTATCTGTTTGGTTTTGCTTTTACCATTTGTCCTAGGGTTCTGCTTGTTAGTTTTCTTGGGGTTTTCTTTCCTTCCTTTTCTTCCTAGCCATGCAGCTAGCAGGGTCTTGGTGCTCTGGCCGGGTGTCAGGCCTGAGCCTCTGAGGTGGGAGAGCTGAGTCCAGGACATTGGACCACCAGAGACCTCCCAGCCCCATATAATATCAATTGGCAAGAGCTCTCCCAGAGATCTCCATCTCAACACTAACACCCAGATCCACCCAACAGCCAGCAAGCTCTGGTACTAGACACCACATGCCAAACAACTAGCAAGACAGGAACACAACCCCACCCATTAGCAGAGAGGCTGCCTAAAGTCATAATAAGGTCACAGACACCCCAAAACACAGCACCAGATGTGGCCCTGCCCACCAGAAGGACAAGATCCAGCCTCATCCACCAGACCACAGGCACCAGTTCCCCCAACCAGGAAGCCTACACAACCCACTGAACCAACCTCAGCCACTGGGGGCAGACACCAAAAACAACAGGAACTACGAACCTGCAGCCTGCAAAAGGAGACCCCAAACACAGTAAGTTCAACAAAATGAGAAGAGAGAGAAATATGCAGCAGGTGAAGGAGCAAGGGAAAAACCCACCAGACCAAACAAATGAAGAGGAAATAGGCAGTCTACCTGAAAGAGAATTCAGAGTAATGATAGCAAAGATGATCCAAAATCTCAGAAGAAGAATGGAGAAAATACAAGAAACAATTAACAAGGACCTAGAAGAACTAAAGAGCAAACAAACGATGATGAACAACACAAAAAATGAAATTAAAAATTCTCTAGAAGGGATCAACAGCAGAATAACTGAGCTACAAGAACTGATAAGTGACCTGGAAGACAGAAGAGTGGAAATAACTGCCGCAGAGCAAAATAAAGAAAAAAGAATGAAAAGAATTGAGGACAGTCTCAGAGACCTCTGGGACAACATTAAATGTAACAACATTCGAATCATAGGGGTCCCAGAAGAAGAAGCGAAAAAGAAAGGGTCTGAGAAAATATTTGAAGAAATTATAGGCGAAAACTTCCCTAAGATGGGAAAGGAAATAGTCAATCAAGTCCAGGAAGCACAGAGAGTCCCATACAGGATAAATCCAAGGAGAAACATGCCAAGACACATATTAATCAAACTATCAAAAATTAAATACAAACAAAAAAAAACTAAAAGCAGCAAGGAAAAAGCAACAAAAAATATACAAGGGAATCCCCATAAGGTTAACAGCTGATTTCTCAGCAGAAACTCTGCAATCCAGAAAGGAGTGGCAGGACATATTTAAAGTGATGAAAGGGAAAAACCTACAACCAAGATTACACTACCCAGCAGGGATCTCATTCAGATTCGATGGAGAAATTAAAACCTTTACAGACAAACAAAAGTTAAGAGAATTCAGCACCACCAAACCAGCTTTACAACAAATACTAAAGGAACTTCTCTAGGTGGGAAACACAAAAGAAGGAAAAGACCTACAAAAACAAACCTAAAATAATTCAGAAAATGGGAATAGGAACAATACGTATCGATAATTACCTCAAATGTAAATGGATTAAATGCTTCAACCAAAGGATACAGACTGGCTGAATGGATACAAAAACAAGACCCGTATATATGCTGTCTACAAGAGACCCACTTCAGACCTAGAAACACATACAGACTAAAAGTGAGGGGATGGAAAAAGATATCCATGCAAATGGAAATCAAAGGAAAGTTGGAGTAGCAATTCTCATATCAGACAAAATAGACTTTAAAATAAAGACTCTTACAAGAGACAAAGAAGGACACTACATAATGATCAAGGGATCAATCCAAGAAGAAGATATAACAATTGTAAATGTTTATGCACCCAGCATAGGAGCACCGCAATACATAAGGCAAATGCTAACAGCCATGAAAGGGGAAATTGACAGTAACACAATCACTGTAGGGAACTTTAACACCCCACTTTCACCAATGGACAAATCATCCAAAATGAAAATAAGTAAGAAAAAAAAAGAAAAGAAATAAGGAAACACAAGCTTTAAATGACACATTAGACCAGAGGGACTTAATTGATATTTATAGGACATTCCATCCAAAAACAACAGAATATGCTTTCTTCTCAAGTGCACATGGAACATTCTCCAGAATAGATCATATCTTGGGTCACAAATCAAGCCTCGGTAAATTTAAGAAAATTGCAACTGTATCAAGTATCTTTTCCAACCACAACGCTATGAGACTACATGTCAATTACAGGAAAAAACAAACTGTAAAAGATACAAACAAATGGAGGCTAAACAATACACTACTAAATAATCAAGAGATCACTGAAGAAATCAAAGAGGAAATCAAAAAATACCTAAAAACAAATGACAATGAAAACATGATGACCCAAAACCTATGGGAGGCAGCAAAAGCAGTTCTAGGAGGGAAGTTTAAAGCAATACAATCCTACCTCAAAAAACAAGAAAAATCTCAAATAAACAACTTAACCTTACACCTAAAGCACTTAGAGAAAGAAGAACAACAACAACAAAAAAACAAAAAAAACCCCAAGGTTAGCAGAAACAAAGAAATCATAAAGATCAGATGAGGAATAAATGAAAAAGAAATGAAGTAAACTATAGCAAAGATCAATAAAACTAAAAAGTTGGTTCCTTGGGAAGATAAAATTCATAAACCATTAGACAGACTCATCAAGAAAAAAAGGGAGAAGACTCAAATCAACAGAATTAGAAAAGAAAGAGGAGAAGTAACAACTGACACTGAAGAAATACAAAGGATCATGAGAAACTACCGCAAGCGACTATATGCCAATAAAATGGACAACTGGGAAAAAATGGACAAATTCTTAGAAATATACAACCTTCCAGGACTGTACCAAGAAGAAATAGAAAATATGAACTGACCAATCACAATCACTGAAATTGAAACTGTGATTAAAAATCTTCCAACAAAAAAAAGTCCAGGACCAGATGGCTTCACAGGTGAATTCTATCAAACATTAGGGAAGCGCTAACACCTATCCTTCTCAAACTCTTCGAAAATATAGCAGTGGGAGAAACACTCCCAGACTCAGTCTATGAGTTCACCATCACCCTGATACCAAAACCAGACAAAGATGTCACAAAAAAGAAAACTACACGTCAATATCACTGATGAACATAGATATAAAAATCCTTAACATAATACTAGCAAACAGAATCCAACAGCACATTAAAAGGATGATACATCATGATCAAGTGGGGTTTATCCTAGGAATGCAAGGATTCTTCAATATATGCAAATCAATCATATTAACAAACACCATATTAACAAATTGAAGGAGAAAAACCATATGATCATCTCAATAGATGCCGAAAAAGCTTTTGACAAAATTCAACACCCATTTATGATAAAAACTCTTCAGAAAGTGGACATAGAGGGAACCTACCTCAACATAATAAAGGCCATATATGACAAACCCACAGCCAACATCGTTCCCAATAGGGAAAAACTGAAACCATTTCCTCTAAGATCAGGACAAGACAAAGTTGCCCACTCTCACCACTATTATTCAACATAGGTTTGGAAGTTTTAGCCACAGCAATCAGAGAAGAAAAAGAAGTAAAAGGAATCCAAATCAGAAAAGTAGTAAAACTGTCACCATTTGCAGATGACATGATACTATATATAGAGAATCCTAAAGATGCTACCAGAAAACTACTGAGCTAATCAATGAATTTGGCAAAGTAGCAGGATACAAAATTAATGCACAGAAATTCCTTGCATTCCTATACACTAATGACGATAAATCTGAAAGAGAAATTAAGGAAATACTCCCATTTACCACTGTAATAAAAAGAATAAAGTACCTAGGAATAAACCTACCTAAGGAGACAAAAGACCTGTATGCAGAAAACTATAAGACACTGATGAAAGAAATTAAAGACGATACAAACAGATGGGGAGATACACCATGTTCTTGGATTCAAAGAATCAACATTGTGAAAATGACTATACTACCCAAAGCAATCTACAGATTCAATGCAATCCATATCAAACTACCAATGGCATTTTTCACAGAACTAGAACAAAAACTTTCACAATTTGTATAGAAACACAAAAGACCCCGAATAGCCAAAGCAATCTTGAGAAAGAAAAACGGAGCTAGAGGAATAAGGCTCCCTGACTTCACACTATACTACAAAGCTACAGTCATCAAGACACTATGGTACTGGCACAAAAACAGAAATATAGATCAATGGAACAGGATAGAAAGCCCAGGGATAAACCCACATATATATGGTCACCTTATCTTTGATAAAGGAGGCAAGAGTATACAGTGGAGGAAAGACAGCCTTTTCAATAAGTGATGCTGGGAAAACTGAACAGCTACATGCAAAAGAATGAAATTAGAACCCTTCCTAACACAATACACAAAAATAAATTAAAAATGGATTAAAGACCTAAATGTAAGGTCAAACACTATAAAACTCTTAGAGGAAAACATATGCAGAACACACTATGACATAAATCACAGCAAGATCCTTTTTGACTCACCTCCTTGAGAAATGGAAATAGAAACAAAAATAAACAGATGGGACCTAATGAAACTTAAAAGCTTTTGCACAGCAAAGGAAACCATAAACAAGGTGTAAAGACAACCCTCAGAATGGGAGAAAATATTTGCAAATGAAGCAACTAACAACGGATTAATTTCCAAAATATACAAGCAGCTAATGCAGCTCGATATCAAAAAAACAAACAACCCAATCCAAAAATGGGTGCAAGACCTAAATAGACATTTCTCCAAAGAAGATATGCAGATTGCCAACAAACACATGGAAGGATGCTCAACATCACTAATCATTAGAGAAATGCAAATCAAAACTACATTGAGTGTAAAGCAATTATACTCCAATAAAGATGTAAAAAAAAAACCCCACTACGCTGAGGTATCACCTCACACCGGTCAGGATGTCCATCATCAAAAAATCTAGAAACAATAAATGCTGGAGAGGGTGTGGAGAAAAGGGAAGCCTCTTGCACTGTTGGTGGGAATGTAAATTGATACAGCCACTGTGGAGAACAGTATGGAGGTTCCTTAAGAAACTAAAAACAGAAGTACCATATGACCCAGCAAACCCACTACTGGGCATATACCCTGAGAAAACCATAATTCAAATAGAGTCATGTACCACAATCTTCATTTCAGCACTATTTACAATAGCCAGGACATGAAAGCAAGCTAAATGTGCATTGACAGATGAATGGATAAAAATGATGTGGCACATATATACAATGGAATGTTACTCAGCCATAGAAAGAAACGAAATTGAGTTACACAAAGTGAGGTGGATGGAACTAGAGTCTGTCATACAGAGTGAAGTAAGTCAGAAAGAGAAAAACAAATATCATATGCTTACACGTATACATGGAATCTAAAAATAAAATGTTCTGAAGAATCTAGGGGCAGGACAGGAATAAAGACACAGATGTAGAAAATGGACTTGAGGACATGTGGTAGGGGGGAGAAGGGTTAGCTGGGACAAAGTAAGAGAGTAGCATTGACATATTTACACTACCAAATGTAAACTAGATAGCTAGTGGAAGCCGCCGCATAGCACAGGGAGATCAGCTCAGTGCTTTGTGACCACGTAGAGGGGCGGGATAGGGAGGGTGGGAGGGAGACACAAGAGGGAGGAGATATGGGGATATATGTATATGTATAGCTGATTCAGTTTGTTATACAGCAGAAACCAACACAACATTGTAAAGCAATTATACACCAATAAAGGTGTTTAAAAAAAAATCCCTGCCCACAAGGAGATGATATTCTGGTGGGCAAGACAGAAAAACCAATAATCATGTTCATACCCAGAATACAGTTAGGTAGCAGTAGGTGCTCTGAGGAAAAGCCAAGCCGGATAAGGAGACAGAACCTGGCGAGGGCTGCTGCTTTTGAAAAGGGCATCTCATAAATCTCTCCCCAAGGAAGGGGTCTTGTAAGCCAGGGTAGGAAATTCAGATTGTTTTCTTAAGTTGTTGGAAATTGTTGAAAGTTTTTAAGCAATGAGATGATGGAACCTGATCGTGGATTTGAAGGATCACTTCAGCTGCTGCATATAGAATGGATTTTAGCGGGGCAAGAGTGGAAGTCAGGAGCTTCGGGGGAAAGTGAGGAGATGGTGGTGTAAATGTGGAGATATAGGGAAGTATATACAGAGTCACTGTGTTTTAGAGATTGAGATGCTCTTGTCTCACTAACAGTTTGAGTGCAGGTTTTGAGAGAAAGGAATTAAGGATGACTCCTACTTTGGGGCTTGAGCCGAACTGAACTGCGGTGTCATTTACTATGACATTCCTGCCTCCTGATCCACACGAGAAAAAGACCTTTCTGCCTATGGGACTTCCCCTGTCTCTATTGTCTAGGGAAGCCAGAACTGACTTGGACATCTTCCTAGGTACAGAGAAATGGTAGCCTCATTATTTTATTTCAGCCCTCAGAGGCTGTAACTTTGGGAGCACACAATTCATAAATAAATTCATAGTAGCCTATTTATCTCTTCTTTTTCCATTTGATTGAAATCCTGGGCATTGGTTTCTACTAGGATGATGAATTTGGCTAGAGCTTTGTCACATGTATTCAAGACTAATATGGTGTTATCTAGTACAAGAAACAGATGAGAAATCATTTCTGCAGGACTGAAGCTCAGACATGGCTCAAAGGAAACATACGAGACATAAGGAAATCGTTGGAACACAAACATTAGACAGCCTTGTGCTAGGCTAGAAAAAGTCTTAGCTCACCCCAAATGTAGTATTTATAGGCATCGGCAAGAAGTAAGGAATTAACTTGAGCATGCTGCAGTTGTGTTTCAAAGGTGAATTTTCTTAGTGCTGTTTGAGAGCATTGAACTTGGGATTAGCAATTCACCAACTTAGGAAAATCAGACAGTCAACAAATATTTACTGAGCCACTTCTATCTTCCAAGTATCATGGAGGGTACAGTGGGAAGAAAAATAAACCTTCCCTTCCACTTCCCCTGTGGAACTGATGGTCTAAAGAGAAAGGTGGCATAAGCAGAGTGATTATAAATTATGAAACACTTGCAAAGGACAAGTACAGGGCTGTGCAAATGCATTATGGGGGACCAGCCTAGTCCAGGGAGTGACGCTAAGACAGGAAGGATGAGTGGGTGAGAACGAGGCAAAGAAAAAAGAATCACTGCCTTCAGAGCAAACAACACCAACCAGGGCCAAGAGGGTAACGGTGTGGCATTTTCAAAGAACTCTGAGAAATGAAGTGGAAGGGACCTGGGAGACAGTGATGGAAGAAGATGTGGGGTCAGCACGGGCCAGATCAGACAGTCAGGACATTATAAACTGTGCTTGTTGTTTATTCTAAAGGCAATAGGAAGCCACTAAGTGGTCATAAGTAGAGGAATAAGGGTTGGGTTTTTAAAGATCACTTTGGCAGCAGGATGGGAAGAGATGATGGGGACAAGAATGCTTGTGGCTGGAGAGGGAAGAGGTCTGCTGAGTCAGGACAAGGGAATGGGCACTGTAAGAGTTATCAGGAAGCAGGATCCACAAGACCAGGTAATGGATGGATGGACGTGTGACCACATGCAGGGTGGGGCAGAGGTGGGAGGCATGGAGGGCAAGGAGATTGCAAGGTCAATCGTGATTCCTGGGTTTCTGGCCAAAGCATTTTACTAACATAGAGAATTCCAGAAGGTTGTATGAGTCTCTCCACTTAGATCCAGTGCCCACCCTAGGTGATAAGAATGTCATCTAGAAGAAAATATAGATGGAACGTCAAAGAAACCAAAGGGACAGAGAGACCATTTGAGAGCCTGATAGATATGGAAAGCCAGAGAGAAGGAAAAACCTGGTAACCATCAACAAATATAATTATGCCCTCCCTCCCTCTGACAAGATGAGAGGGAGGTACCAATATGTGGGACTGGGGGAGATTAGAGAAGAAACATATAGCAACTGCCTGCCCTGTGGTTTTCAGCATGGCTAGAGGTAAAGGCATTATTATAGTCGAGATCCCCTCAAAGGTGGAACAGATGCCAGCACAGAGAAAAGGGGTCAGATGTGTGGAGCTGAAAGGGGGCTTCCACTCCACTGAGCAGAGCCTTGAACCACACCTGAGGAGGCTGAACTTGCCCATCCTTGGATAGATATGAAAATACCAATGATTAGTCCTGAGGTGTAGAGGTTTTGCAGAAAGGAGGCTGCACAGTTTTAGGCTCCCTGTTTAATGACTGACACGTATGCTATGTGATCTTTTCTGCTGTGAGGAGGGAGCTGTTTCTGTGAGGGAGAAGTTATTTCAGGATCACAGATATGCTCAGAGGTGCGAGCAAAAGGACTGAAATAAGTCATTCATAAGATTCCATGGAACAATTTACCAGAGGAATTCATGAAAAGTGTTAAATTGATGTGTCACACCTAGAACGAACCTCTTTGCTCTTTATGTTTCCCCACTGCTCAGAGAACCTCCCCGGAGAGGTTGATCCCTCCCAGTTGACCCCTCCTGCTTCAGGAGGTCATATGACTTATGCAGAGGGGGATCCAGAACTCCAATCACCTAAACCATGAAAGCAATGGCTTGGTCTCAAAGGAAAGGCCAGGAAATCAGGATGACAAGGAAATCTTGTTTGCACTAAGGAGAGAGGTGCCGTGGAATAAAACTTGCCATATTAACTGAGGGTTTTCCTGGTGTCTCCTTGTACGCATGGCAGTGCTCCCTGGCCTTTGCCAACTCAGAGTCAGTAAGAAGCAGCCGTTGAGTCAGGGAAGGGACTTTACATCAGAATAAGAAGAAAAAGGGAAGTTTTTGGAATATGACTTTGAACATGGTTTTCCTTATTCAGAATCTACAGCCTTTGCTTTTCCAGAGGCCACTCTTTTGAGCTTGCATTGCCCACATCCTAAATGCTTCAGGAAATAAAGGCTGCTTGGTTTGTTGTTATGGGTCCCAAACACAGAAATCAGTTCATCATGACCCTCCCCTGTTGGGAAACTTTATCACTAACATCAGCGCATGCAAAGCCCCTCTCAGGTTCATCTCTTCCCTTTGATCCATCACCCCCTCACTCCATTCCCTAGTTCCCTGTAGGTAATGTACTCTGAAGTACGGGCTTAGCCCTGAATATGCATGTGTCCTTTTAAAATATGCAGAGCCATTGTGTGTGTGTTTTTAATTAATTGATAACAAATTCATTGTTATTACTACTAATAATAAATCATCTACCCATGTTGTCATGTGTACATCTATTTTGTGGTTTCTCTCTGCTACTGCACATTAAAAAAAGCTCAAGACCTAAAGTTTAAGCAATAAACAAGAGATAAGAAAAAAATGATGAGGTAGAGCGTGCTGCTCCAGACAAGGGAAAGCATCTCTGGGCTGGGAAGAGGGAAGACAGACTTAAAGGTGAAGAAAACGGTTGAGACATGAATGGGGATCCAGAAAGGGAAGCTCTGTGCCCTGACTCCCAGACCAAGATCGGGGGGTTCAACAAGAGAACCCAAGGTAGATCCAGAGAATCCAAGAGGCCCTTTTCTAGGTAGAGTTCATGGAAAAGAAGCAAGACCCCAAAGTTTTCTCAGGCCCAACTCGGGACAACAATCAGAGAATTGTCTGCAGGGTCTGCTTGCAGACCTCAGAGCCCTGGTTCTCCAGCACCATGCAAGCCCAGTGGGATTTGGCCTCTCGCGTGAGCATGGGGCGAACCTGGGGCTTGAGCCAGCCTTGGTCAGTCAGATGGGGCTGATATGGCGTCAAACTCCTGACAATGACACTTGCCTGATGGGCTCATGCCCATAGTATCTTGGCTCTCCCTAAGCCGCCAGGATAAGGATGAAACCTCAAGAAAAGGGGAAAAGACTTTGGATTAACAGAAATTTAGTTTCTACGATCCATCTACCCAAAATGGATGGGCAGCTAAATGCCTCCAAAGGGGAAAGATAGAAACTTCTTGAATTATATCTATGTTTGCTCTTCAAATTGCTCCTTACCGAATTCCAGCGATCTTTAACTTGGTAGCATCTCCTTAAAATGGAGAAAAGAAACATAAACTAGACCATTTGAAAATTAAAATAAATAAAATAGGGATGACTTTGTGCATTTGTTGAGTAGATTTACGGAATTCATTATCCCCAGGATGGAGGAGAGCTGTGAGGTCACGCACAGCTGACAGAACCATAAAGGATTATTGAAAAGGTTTTTGTTAGGAGGGTCTTTGTCCCAAGGCTGATACCATATCTTCCAAGATAGACTTGACCTTGCTCCACAGCCATAATTCTGTTTTAGTCTGAAGGAGTTGGTTCTAAACAGAGATCCAGGAGATTCCAGATCCATCATAGTTAATGGATCACCTGAGACCAACCTTACAAGGAGACATATTTCTTGAGCATCACAGATCAAGCCAGCATCACCTAAGAAGAATATTATTCCAAAAAACTCCCCCCACTCTCTCCCACCACAAAGTAATCTAACAGGCTTTCCCTAAAGAGTGCTCCAACCAGGAGTCCACATGCTCTGGAAGCAGCCCATTCTGCCTATCCGGGCTCCTCCAGTGCCCTGTTTCTCTTCTGCTTCAGATCACTTTGCTGGACAAATGTTTATGCACACCTAATTCCAGCAAAGACCACAGCCAATAAAGGGGACCCCGGTGGAATCCCGAGAGAGCACCTAGCATTCAGATTTGCTTTTTTGATGGTAACTACATTGCTCACAAAATATTTAGCCAAACCACGGGATATGTGCTCAAGTCAAAAAGTTTTTTGAATGGCCATGAAGTCCATCTACTTTTATGCCTATGTCTTAGTAAAACCTAACTGTCCTTATTTGTTTAAGTCAGTTAAAGTAACAAATCTGAGAACACGCTATTCACTATGCCTTAGGCAATGAATAAGATGTCATTTTTATTCAGCACTCTTATCCTAGTCTCTTTTTAAAAGAAATGCTTCTAAAACTAATATTTACTTGTTCCCCCAGAAATACTTTAATTGGCTTTGTGAAATCAATGGTTCCCTGGATAACTGATAAAAGAGTGGCTCTTTTCCCTGTCCTGGCAATATCTTGGTTTAAATAACAGGACAGATAATTCTTTCACAAATATGAAAAACAGATTTTCAGAAACAAGCTTATTTTATTAAGCCATGTTATTTAATTTTATCTGACATTTGCAAGTCATTTTTGCTAGTAAGCACTCTACATTAATACCTTGAGTTCACATAGAGTTTAACAATATGAATTTCCTATCAGAGGAAAGTACAATATATGTTTGGCAGAAGCCAAGTTCATGAAGAATTAACAGTCATCAGATCCCAAAGGGAAACAAATTATCTTCACTCCTCTCTTGCCAGCAGTCGAGCATTTAATTTGCACTTTTAAAATCCTGCCTGTTATCCCAGATTCAGGAATGAGAGCAGTGGTAACTCCTTTGCACATCCATGTCTAACCATATAAAATCCAAACATCTATAGGCGACCAGTTGCCACTGAGGTAGAAAAAGCATAGCAACTTCAAATAATTTTCATACTAAGAATATCTGGAATGAACCACAGAGAATAAGTTATTTTTATATGCTTAAAAGATGTGACAGAAACCAATCTCAATTTACAAATTAAATGGATTCTTGAAAAGTTGTGTTAAATGAAAATTGGTCACTGAATCTTACTTTTCCACTGACCTGTGTTTTAAAACATATAAAATATCGTTCAGAGTTTTAAAATGCAGAAACCAAGCAGTAATACAAATAGCAAATAATGAACAATAATAAATCTTTAAGGGGAAAAAGTGTTCTTTCTTCCTATAAATAACACATATGAAAATACACTGTTCTCTATACTCCAATAAAATTAAAATACTAAAAAAAAAAAGAAAATACACTGTTCTGAGCAGACCTTCAAACCTCCATCATTCTCTGGGTCTTCAGAAACACGGTTTAGTCTGCAAAGAACCACACTTATCTGGAAAACTCCTACTCAGAAAAGTTCTAAAAGTTCAGCTCAAAAAGCACCATCTCTATATAACTAGTCTTCCCTGTTATGTAATCCCTGAGGAAAAAAAAAATCTACACAGTTCTGTGAGCCCTGAGGCAGAATTAGGGTACCTCCTTCCTCTCCCAACACCGAAGCATTCTTCCTGCATAGCCCTGGAGACCAATTGTCATCATTCTTGAGAACCCAGATCACCCACTGGACGCTGTGCTCCCTGCGGAGGGGACACAATGCACCTTTGGGGTTCCAGTGCCTACATCAGCACCTGGCACTTCATTGGTGTTAAGCAAGACTTTGAAATGAATGAGCAAAGAAATGAAAGAATTAATTAATTTAAAAGGGCATTTTGGTTTTTTTGGCTTATTGTTTGTTTGTTTAAATACATCTTTTTTCCTTTAACATCTTTATTGGAGTATAATTGCTTTACAGTGTTGTATTGGTTTCTACTGTATAACAAAGTGCACCAGCTATAAGTATACGTATATCTCCATATCCCCTCCCTCTTGAGCCTCCCTCCCACCCTCCCTATCCCACCCCTCTAGGTCATCGCAAAGCACCGAGGTGATCTCCCTGTGCTATGCGGCTGCTTCCCACTATCTATTTTACATTTGGTAGTGTATATATGTCAATGCTACTCTCACTTCACCCCAGCTTCCCCCTCCCGACTGTGTCCTCAAGTCCATTCTCTATGTCTATATCTTAATTCCTGCCCTGCCACTAGGTTCATCAGTACCTTTTTTTTCTTTTTTTTTTTTAGATTCCATATATATGTGTCAGCATACAATATTTGTTTTTCTCTTTCTGACTTACTCTGTACGACAGACTCTAGGTCCATCCACGTCACTGCAAATAACTCAGTTTCATTTCTTTTTATGGCTGAGTAACATTCCATTGTATATATGTGCCACATCTTCTTTATCCATTCATCTGTTGATGGACACTCAGGTTGGTTCCATGTCCTGGCTATTGTAAATAGTGCTGCAATGAACATTGTGGTACATGACTCTTTTTGAATTATGGTTTTCTCAGGGTATATGCCCAGTAGTGGGATTGCTGGGTCATATGGTAGTTCTATTTGTAGTTTTTTAAGGAACCTCCATACTGTTCTCCATGGTGGCTGTATCCATTTCAATTCCCACCAACATACTGTAAAGCAGGAAAGTTATAGCATTAGATTTTTATTTTTAGAAAATTACTCTCTTTGCCCTATGAGGAATAGATTGGAGGAGAATATGAACCCAGGACAGGGATGATGGCCACTTAATCTTCAGTGGTAAAAGTGTGGATAGAGAAAATAGACTTACTTGAGAGGTTTGTGAAAGACAGACCTGACATAGTTCTTTGTGCATTTGAAGACACAAAAAAAAAATCATCAAGGTTGTTGGCTTGTGCAACTGAATGGTTAAGGGGTTCATTCTGAGACAGACCACAATGCAGAAGATCCACAACTTTGAGAAAAAACTCATGAAGACAGTTTTGAACAGGTTGAATTAGAGATGTTAGAAGTTTAGCTCAAAATGTTCAGTGGGCAGTTGGATTAATGGCATGCAGCTTAGGTGAAATGTGTGGGTTAGATATTTAGGTTTAGAAATCATCATTTATTCAGACTACTAGAGCTAATCAATGAATTTGGTAAAGTTGCAGGATACAAAATCAATGCACAGAAATCTCTTGCATTCCCATATACTAATGATGAAAAATCTGAAAGGAAACACTCCCATTTACCACTGAAACAAAAAGAATAAAATACCTAGGAATAAACCTACCAAGGGAGACAAAAGACCTGTACGCAGAAAACTATAAGACACTGATGAAAGAAATTAAACATGATACAAACAGATGGAGAGATATACCATGTTCTTGGATTGGAAGAATCAATATTGTGAAAATGACTCTACTACCCAAAGCAACCTACAGATTCAATGTAATCCCTATCAGACTATTAATGGCATTTTTTACAGAACTAGAACAAAAAATCTTAAAATTCGAATGGAGACAAAAAAGACCCCCAATAGCCAAGGCAGTCTTGAGGGATAAAAACGGAGCTGGAGGAATCAGACTCCCTGACTTCAGACTATACTACAAAGCTACAGTAATCAAGACAATACGGTACTGGCACAAAAACAGAAATATAGATCAATGGAACAAGATAGAAAGCCCAGAGATAAACCCACACACCTACGGTCAACTAATCTATGACAAAGGAGGCAAGAATATACAATGGAGAAAAGACAGTCTCTTCAATAAATGGTGCTGGGAAAACTGGACAGCTACATGTAAAACAATGAAATTAGAACACTCCCTAACACCATACACAAAGATAAACTCAAAATGGATTAGAAACCTAAATGTAAGACTGGACACTATAAAACTCTTAGAAGAAAACACAGGAAGAACACTCTTTGACATAAATCACAGCAAGATCTTTTTTGATCCACCTCCTAGAGTAATGGAAATAAAAGCAAAAATAAACAAATGGGACCTAAGGAAACTTCAAAGCTTTTGCAAAGCAAAGGAAACTACAAACAAGATGAAAAGACAACTCTCAGAATGGGAGAAAATATTTGCAAACGAATCACCAGAAAAAGGATTAATCTCCAAAATATATAAACAGCTCATGCAGCTCAATATTAAAAAAACAAACAACCCAATCAGAAAATGGGCAGAAGACCTAAATAGACATTTCTCCAAAGAAGACATACAGATGGCCAAGAAGCACATGAAAAGCTGCTCAACATCACTAATTATTAGAGAAATGCAAATGAAAACTACAATGAGGTATCACCTCACACCAGTTAGAAAGGGCATCATCAGAAAATCTACAAACAACAAATGCTGGAGAGGGTGTGGAGAAAAGGGAACCCTCTTGCACTGTTGGTGGGAATGTAAATTGATACAGTCACTATGGAGAACAGTATAGAGGTTCCTTAAAAAACTAAAAATAGAATTACCATATGACCCAGCAATCCCACTACTGGGCATATACCCTGAGAAAACCATAATTCAAAAAGATACATGCACCCCAATGTTCATTGCAGCACTATTTACAATAGCCAGGACATGGAAGCAACCTAAATGCCCATCGACAGATGAATAGATAAAGAAGATGTGGTACATATATACCATGGAATATTACTCAGCCATAAAAAGGAATGAAATTGGGTCATTTGTAGAGACGTGGGTGGATCTAGAGACTGTCATACAGAGTGAAGTCAGTCAGAAAGAGAAAAAACAAATATCGTATATTAACGCATATATGTGAAACCTAGAAAAATGGCACAGATGAACTGGTTTGCAGGGCAGAAATAGACACAGATGTAGAGAACAAATATATGGACACCCAGGGGGGAATGTGGCGGGTGGTGGTAGTGGTGGTGTGATGAATTGGGCCATTGTGATTGACATGTATACACTGATGTGGATAAAATTGATGACTAATAAGAAACTGCTGTATAAAAAAATAAATAAAATAAAAGTCAAAAAATAAATAAATAATCATAAAAAAAATAAAAATAAATTCCCACCAACAGGGCAGGAGGGTTCCCTTTTCACCACACTAAAAGGGTATTTTGAATTCTTAAAAACCTAACACAGGGGACTTCCTTGGTGGTCCAGTGGTTAAGACTTCACCTTCCAATGCAGGGAGTGTGGGTTTGATCCCTGGTCAGGGAGCTAAGATCCCACATGCCTCACAGCCTAAATAAATTAAATAAATAAATAAAACAGAAGCAATATTGTAACAAATTCAAGGAAGACTCTTTTAAAAAAATGGTTAAGATGGTAAATTAAAAAAAAAAAAACTAACACAAATACAGCCTAGCTTGACCCCTATGATTCAGAAATGCTTTCAATTATCAGGTCCCTTATATCTCCTGTTGTCAATACATGGGGTAATTTTAGTTTGGTTGCTCTTAAAAAAAAACCCTGTGCTCTCTGATTTCAGAAATTAGGATCAACAGACTTCTTAGAACCTGATGTGCTCATCTGTTCATATCAGAGTGACTCAGCAATGCAATGGAGCCCAGGATACTTCACTTAATGATGTCTTAATTAGCAGACTCTTTGAACTGCTATCCTAAGCTGACTAACAAGTATTACCAGAGGGAGTATGTAGTTTACAGAGCAGGAACAGTTTTGAATCTAAAGGAAAATTTAAAGCACTTGTTACAATTTAAAGCACTTGTTACAATTTAAAGCACTTGTTACATCCACACAGCAGATAGTAGAGAAATGCAAAGAAGAGTACACAGTCAAGGGCCAACCCATTTTCACAAGCTGGCCATGCAATGCCTGCATCACATACTTGCACTGGTGGGAATCTCTTCCTGAGGACTTCAGGGAGCTGTCTGGGTGAATGGCTGAGCACACACTGACTTTTAGAGTCTCCCTGAGAAAGCGCTTAAACACCTACAGGACTATGATCAATACCTTCATCTCCACAATCCTCAGGGAATGCAGGAAATATTGAGATGTCAAAAGACTGACAGGCAACTCCCAAGGCAATAGAAATGAAAGCAAAAATAAACAGTTGGGACCTAATCAAACTTATAAGCCTTTGCACAGCAAAGGAAGCCATAAACAAAACAAAAAGACAACCTGCAGACTGGGAGAAAATATTTGCAAGTGATGCAACTGACAAGGGCTTAATTTCCAAAATACACAGCTCATACAACTCAATAACAGTAAAAAAAAAACTCAATCAAAAAATGGGCAGAAAACCTCAATAGACATTTCTCCAAAGAACACATACAGATGGCCAATAGGCATATGGAAAGATGCTCAACATCACTGATTATCAGAGAAATGCAACTCAAAACTATTGATACAATGAGGTATCACCTCACTCCAGTCAAAATGGCCATCATTAAAAAGTCCACAAACAATAAATGCTGGAGAGGGTATGGAGAAAAGAGAACCCTCCTACACTGCTGGTAGGAATGTAAATTGATGCAGCCTCTATGGAAAATAGTATGGAAGTTCCTCAAAAAACTAAAAATAGAGTTACCATATGATCCAGCAATCCCACTCCTGGGCATATATCCAGAAAAGAGGAAAACTCTAATTTGAAAAGATACATGCACCCCAATGTTCATAGCAGCACTATTTACAACAGCCAAGACATGGAAGCAACTTAAATGTCCATCAACAGATGAATGGATAAAGAAGATGTTGTATGTATGTATGTGTGTGTGTGTGTGTGTGTGTGTGTGTGTGTGTGTGTGTATACACCCACACAATGGAATACTACTCAACCATAAAAAAGCATGAAATAATGCCATTTGCAGCAACATGGATGGACCTAGAGATTATCATACTAAGTGAAGTAAGCCAGACAGAGAAAGACAATTATCATGTACGTGGAATCTAAAATATGATACAAATGAACCTATTTACAAAACAGAAGCAGACTCACAGACATAGAAAACAAACTTATGGTTACCAAAGGGGAAAAGTGGGGGCAGGGAGGGATAAATTAGGGAGTTTGGGATTAGCAGATACAAACTACTATATGTAAAACAGGTAAACAACAAAGACCTATTGTATAGCACAGGGAACTATATTCAATATCTAGTAATAACCTATAATGAAAAAGTATATATATATATATATATATATATAACTGAATCATTTTGCTAGATGTCTAAAACTAACACAACATTGTAACTCAACCTTACTTCAATTAAAGTAAAATAAAATAAAATAAAAAATGATATACAAGATATACACACACAAAAAAAGACAGACAGGTGATTGTGAGGCAGAGCAACAAGTTGGAGGCAATGGCTAAAACTAACCAAGGAAAATGACCCACAATGTTTTTCTGCAGGCTTGAGTCATGGAAAATTAAAGGTCATTTTAAGCTACACTGGGTACTGATGGAACTGCAACCAAAATGACAATAGAAGCCTCAATGTTTTCCATTGATAAAGTGAAGAGAAGGCCAAACTGGAAATAAATTACCAGCAGACCTCACTAAGGGGTGGGGAGTTGGAAAATTCTCTAATGAATATTAGATGGCAGGGAGAGAAGATACTTTTCCTTTTGCATATTTTAGTTTGTTAATTATGAACCTAAAAGCTTGATAACCTAGAATCCATATTCCACCTGCTGATTCTTCAGCCTACAAAAAGACTTCTTAATTATCGAAGATTCTGGAAGCTTCTTAATGCAACCACCATGACCTGTAAGGAATCAAGTCACAGATTGGCTTGAACTGAAACCTCAAGAAGCTGTAATGTAAGGTTTGCATATGGAATAGTAAGGTGTTGAAAGCTCTTGATGTCAGTGGGTGCCCTTGTATTTGAAGGTATTTAAACCTTCCATGGTCAGTTGAGCATACTACCAAAGCCCAATATTCCTCTAATACTTCTTGAATAACTATGTGACAAAATTTGCTTACAGAATTCACCTCAATAAATCTTCAGGCTTCTTTTTTTTTTTTTTAACATCTTTATTGGGGTATAATTGCTTTACAATGGTGTGTTAGTTTCTGCTTTATAACAAAGTGAATCAGTTATACATATATACATATGTTCCCATAGCTTTTCCCTCTTGCGTCTCCCTCCCTCCCAACCTCCCTATCCCACCCCTCCAGGAGGTCACAAAGCACCGAGCTGATCTCCCTGTGCTATGCCGCTGCTTCCCACTAACTATCTACCTTACGTTTGTTAGTGTATATATGTCCATGCCTCTCTCTCGCCCTGTCACAGCTCACCATTCCCCCTCCCCATATCCTCAAGTCCGTTCTCCAGTAGGTCTGTGTCTTCAGACTTCTTAATTCAGTAGAATTAAAGATTCTATTATTTTTTCTCCTTACATTTTGCTTCTATAGTTAGTCATATTTTGCTATCAATCTATTTCCGTTTCTCCAAATTGTTGTCAAGTTCTGTAATGTTTACTATTACCAAGAGCTGTTGCCACTTCTTAATAACAAGATCTAGATTTTGAAAATCTGAAAAGTTAATGATATTTGCAGAAGTGCTCAAGAAGGTGGGTACAAACATGTTTATGGTTGCTTTTCATTTCACATTATTCCACTGTTCTAGCTAATGCGCGGGACTAAGAACTGATATGATGTAAGCAACTAAATTTTGAATCTGTGATTTCTAACTATCTTGAACGAACTCCTCCAGAGAAAGAAATTAAGACTTTCATACAAAATAAGCATCCCTGTTTATACATATATATAAACAGGTGTTGTGGAAAGCAAATAAAGTGAGTACAATTTAAATAGCATATTCCTCATGATGAGAGGACTCCCAGAGAGGGATATATTAAAAAGCCCTTAATTATACCTCACCTTTAGACATGCTCATACTCTTCATCAGTTTATTTCTAGTATTTCAAGCATGCCCCTTAATATTCTGTTTGCTTTTCACACATGAATACACAATTCACATGCTTAAAAACAATGCATGCCCAAAGCTAATTCACCATAATATTTTCCTCCAATTTTATGAGTTTTTTAAAACCTACAGTTCTTATCACAGTTATCACAGGTATTTGGGTTCTGATATTTTCCACTGATTTTTCTAAATTAAGGCCAACACTCTGGAGCTATTCAAACAATCATACAAACACTGCCTTTCAGTCAAAGATAGCAAAGTGGCCAAAGCTGAATTAGTCTAAACAGAGAAAACACCACACACACGGCTCCTTCGGCAGCTGAAGTGCGAAGTGTGCCTTAGAATCATCAAGATCTCCAAGTGTGGATACATTTCAACTCAGAGACCACGTGTACACCCGCAAGACATTAGGAAACAGTGACCCAGATCTCTGGTCCTTTCTGTACTGCAGCCAGGCTGGGATAGTTTCACTTCCTCACAAAGACCAAGCCCCCGCAAATTCCGGCTTTCACACAAGCAGTTTCCTCAGCCTAGAATATCCTTTCCCCACCCATATTCTCCAATTTCCATCCAGCTTATGACTACTCTCAGCTTAAACGCAGCCATCCATGAACCTCCAGGTCAGACTCTATCTGTCCTCCAGGGTCACTCTGCCCCTGGAGCCTGGCAACACTCCTCAGGCTTGTAATGATGTTTGGTGGTCATTTTCTCTGTATGACTCTGTACACACAGTCTGGAAACCTGTCTCTTCTGTTTGGTCCTATATTCTCATTGCCTGGCACACGGTACACCCCTGCCAAGTCTCCACTGAACTGGATTAAATCAAGTTAAATGACAAGCTTCGTAAACACAATTTGTTTCCTGAATGAGATCTTTCTTTTTGTCATGTTTAGGTAGGAGGGAGACAGAGAGATACAAAGAGAGGGGAAAAAAAGAGAGAGAGAAAGAGCGAGATTCATCTCTCCATCACGTAAAGCAATGCCATTGAACCATGAAGGCTATTTACGTGGCATCCCAATGGGACAAGTTTTCCTTCTTACAAATAGGTCTCCAAGGTCCAAACAAAGCAAACCAAGTCTGTACTTTGGCCTGACATCTGTGGTGTTTTCGTCTTCACTCATTTCTTTGTACCAATGGAGATCTGATCTCTGTGTGTAGCGGCAACGACTCTCTTTGATCTTCTGTGTTGAACACACGTTCCCCCAAAGCCAAGGAAACAATTGTGTCTTCAGCTGACAACTGCAAAATTGATTCAAATATAAAACGTAAAGCTCATATTCCAAAATGAGACCAAAAGGAGTCCTATAGCTGTAGGTTTCAGAGAAGAGGTTATAGAACAATGATCCCACATCCTTAATTCCCAGTTACCACCAGTGGCACCACCAGCAGCTGCCAGATACACAGAAGAAGCGACCAGAACCACAGGCAGGGAATCACACATACTTTCTCTTACACAAAAAAGGAAACCCACTTGGGAAATAATCAGTCTTGGCAGAGGAGAAATCAAAAAAGGAGGGGTGATAAAAGAAACAGAAGCTTGCTTCTAAGATAATAGTATTAACAATGAGCTTTTAAACAAATACAAAAAAAAAATACATAGTTCAGCAGGTTCTCTTTCATCAAAAGTGCCCTAGTCATATTCCACTTGAAATTGCTCTCAAGCCTCTGGAGCTTGGTTGGCTCTTTGTCTCCTGTTAGGGGCCGTTGTACCTGAGTTACCAGTAGGTACAGGAACACCAACAAACCCCTGGCTCAATGTGTTGTCATAAAGCAATACAGAAACAACTTTTGGCTTTGCTGCAAATGTGCATAATGGAAAGCAAATAGTATTAAAAAGACAATCATTTTTAGTGATTAAAATAATCCAAGGCAGAAAAAATTTCTCCCATAAGTTTCAAAGTTCTCATTTATCATCGTTTTGCCTCAAGAAGCCAGAGTAATTTTATTTTTCCTGACTTCTATTAAAAAGATCAATACATATGATTCCAAAGAGTCTCGGCTCATGAAAAGATGGAGCAGGCCTGTAATCACATATGAAAGTATTGGTTGTCATTAGCAGAAAGATTGATCTGAAAAGACAGCAGACTCAGAGTGAAAGGACTTAAAATTCTCCACTGGGCATCCCAGCAACTTTCACCTTCCAGATAATTGAATACAGATAACAGATTACCATATTAGAGGAAAGAATTGCATTGGGGATATTCAGTAGATACCCACTTTAGCAAAGCAATACCAAATTTCTCAATAATGATTTCTGTTGGATGCAAGAACATTAATGCAGCCTGACAGTACAAAGGCATAGTCCAAAGCTCACTGAAGTCAAAGTTGTTGGATCAGATTTTTATACAGTTACCTGTGGCATCAGAGCTTGTAATGAATGCACGTGTTCAGTTGGCTGTTAAAAAACAAGTTAAGGAACATACTCAGGCCTATGTCATGGCCTTATTCCATGAATAGAGCTTCTTTCAACTTTCTTCAGTGAATTATTGTTATGACCCTTAGTGGTGATTGTATAAAACTCACAAGAACGGAACTCATGGGCAGGCAAAGGGTTTTCTTCACTGCATAGCTGTCCTTTCCTGAAACCCACTTACAGTGCAGTAAAAATGCTAGCTATAAAATAAGTTGGAATTTTTATAGGACCTTGGCAGGGCACAGTGAAGTTGGAAATTCAGAGTTGTGGCCCAAGGAAACTAAACTGGAGGTCAAGGTTTTCCATATCTTCATCCTCGTTCTACATATATACAATATTGACACCCCTGAGGATGGTGTTCCCAAGCTCCAGAATTGATAGATAAGATGTTTTTTAAGACATCTGAATATTTCATCACCCTTCAATCCCTTTACTTACTTAGCTGCCAGCAAATACCTGGACATCTCACAGGAACCAGATCTATTCATAATAATTAAGCATTGATCATTTCCTAATGACATAGAAGCTGATCCTGGAGAAAGATATCAATGTCCATCCCCTAAAACAATCATCTCGACAGTGTAAGTGGGCGTTGCATTTGTGTTAAAAACCATTGTTTGTTATGGACTTCAACAGAATTTGCGAGACATTTTATGTTAAGTGTGTTCCTCTATTACTCTTCTATGAACCCCTAAATGCTGTCATTATCTAAATTTTCCACAAAAATCACATTGTCATGGCATCCACTAGACACTTCAGTGCACACAAAGCAAAACCGTTTTCCTCCATGTCTAAATTTAAAAAAACGCAAACACTTGTTTTTATAAAAATACCAGAAAATGTTCACATTTTTGGAATTTCCTGTAATAATAGTATCAGGAGTAAATTCCTTTAAATACAGAGGACGGGAATAAGACCAGCCAGGAATTATTTTTAGTTTTTCAAACTTAGTAAATTCTTTTCCATTCTCAGCTGAAAGATTTTTTTTTCTTGCAACTAAGAAAACATCTCCATTTTACTAGTGAAGTCAGTATTAAAAAAAAAAAAAAAAGGAGAAATATTGTTTTTCCCATTTGTGCTTCATACAGGATTCTGTGTAAATATATGTGTACACATGTATATTTCATGCTCGTAGTAAGGCCACATTTTTTTTTAAGGCCACATTTTTTAAGCCAATTCTCTTTTCAAGAAAACTAAAGTAAGGATCACTCAAGGGTACTGTTACTTTAAAAGTGGAGCATGATAGCTCTCCAAGACTGGAGTGGGCTATGGAAATTGCCCATCTTTGTCCTGATGAAGGGTTCTCTGACAGTGAGTCATGAGACATCACAAGGGACAGATTGCCCATGACATAGCAATGAATGTATGAATGCTCAGTGACAGGCCCACATACTGCCAGGTTTCCATCCCTCCCCTGCCCTTCCCTGTTTTGCTGATGCCTTGATGAAAGAGCTACGATATGATGCCCTGGATTGACACGCTCTCAAGGGAGATGACAATATAGCCTGTGTGCTGCTCCAAGGCACACAATGAGCTCTGATTTGTACTGGGCTGTGCTAATTACAGTGTGTGTGAGTTGTATCTCGTTCCTGTCCTCTGTGTACAACAAAAAGTTGCTGAGGCATGAAACACAAAATACATAGGGCCTCAAACACGCTACCTTTCCAAACACCATGGAAATTACGGTACATTTTTTTTAACAGAAAAGACAAAATGAGAAAAAAGCTACAATGTCACTGTATTAGTCAGAGCTCTCCAGAGAAACAGAACCAATAGGAGAGACAGAGACAGAGATTGATTTATTAATTATAAGGAATTGGCTCATGTGATTATGGAGGGAGACAAGTCCCAGGATTTTCAAGGTAAGTCAGCAAGCTGGAGGGTCAGTGGTATATAGTTCCAGTCCAAGTGCAAAGGTCAGAGAACCAGGAGAGCTGATGTGTGGTTCTACTCTGGAGGCCGGCAGGCTCAAGAACCAGAAAAGCCAAAGTTTCAGTTCAAGTGCAAAGGCAGGTACAAGCCCAGCTCAAATGACATTGGGCGGGAGGAGTTCCCTCTTAACCAAGCAGAGGGTCAGCATTCTTGCTCTATTCAGGCCTTCAACTGATTGGATGCATTCCACAGAGGGAGGGCAATCTGTTTTACTCTGTCAACTGATTTAAGTACTAATCTCATACAAAAACACCCTCACAAAACACCCAGAAGAATGTTTGACCAAATGTCTGGGTACCCTATGACCCAGTCAGACTGACATATAAAATTAACCATCACAATAACCTTGTCAAATGCTAACCAAATACACTTTGTTTTTTTATCTTAATACAAGTGATAATATAACTTCTGTTCATCCCTTTTTTGTGATGATTCTTTTTGTCCATTTGGTTTAAATATTTCTCTACATGTCAAAAAGTAGGCAATAGGTAGGTAGCAAAATTACACTGAAAATTCATTTCCCTCAGCTAAAGCAAACTCAAGGAACATTTATTTAATAAAATGGAGAATCAATAAAATTATAATTTTAAGTCAGAGCCAATGCCAAGTTGTTCTGTAAAGAAATTTGATAGGAATCCATGTTCTTTTCTTTGTTAGGATAAATAATATTAAAATTAGAATTAATTTAATGATCTTCATACTTGTTGGTTTAGTGGTGATAAGAAACATGCATCCAGCTTCTATTCCTTTGAAACTGCATTTTCCAATTCTTTAGGGACCTTGCTACTCAAAGGAGGTTCCACAGAGAGGCAGTATCTTCATCACTTAGGAGTTTGTTTAAAACGCAGATTCCAGACCCCACACCAGGAATATTAGATCAGAATATCTGGTGGTGGAGCCTAGGTATTTGCATTTTAAGAAGCTCTCCAGCACCATAACATTTGAGAATCCCCACGTTAAACAATGCTTTATCCAGTTCACAAAAATCACATACACCACAGATTAAACCTCAACCAGAGAAACTTAGTTCTATCATCCAGTTGAAGCCTGTTGAACTCCAATTCATTCAACAGTGGAGAATTCTATGTTTAACTGTGTTAGCTCATCCCCTCTAAATTGTGGAGGATTACATTCTTTTTGATAAAGTTAGTGCTACTAGAGAATATCAAGATAATACAGTATTAAAATGTAATAGTAAATTTGAAATTTAAATACTAAATGAAAGTTAATATTAAAATATTATGTTTGCTTTGCATTTCACTCTACCATCTTGGAATAAAAAGACAGCCCTCAGAAGACATTTCAAATTGTCAATATTTCTCTAATTAGTCATATTTTCAATTAAAATTTAGGCACTAGACAGCACATATGATCAAGGTCTTGACTACGAACATGAGTACCGAAAACCACTGGTTTAGAGTAGTTACCCTATTTATTGTGGAGCATCTTTTAATTCTGCCAACCAAGTCCTATCTTAGAAAAAGATACTAGTTCAGTTATAGCCTTTAATCAGCCCAGATCCCCTCTTTGCAATGAGAATATTAAAAGAAGCCAAATTTTGAAATAGTGGAGTTTACCTTTTCTTTCCCCAACCTGAGTTCCCAATGTCTCCTTATTGCCCATGCTACACAGCAATAACTCCCCATCAAGACATTCATTGCCTACATGTTGACCTTTGCTGCCCTTGATAATCCTCTCATACAGTGCTCTCTCCGCAAGTCCATCCTCACTAACCAAGATGTTCTATACCATTTCCCACTCTCAAAAGACCTGATACCAAATACTTATCTGTTCAAAATCCCTTTGGGATAATAAGAATGAGCAATAATTTGGCATTGTGTCAGGTTATGATTTGGTGCAAAGAGGAACTCTGAGTTATAGAACCAGAGTTCAAGACCTATCTATGGTTATATAACCTTGAGGAAGGTTTTAGACCCAAGTAACTCAAAACTTAATAAGGTAAATAAGACAGTTAAACAAAAATACGGTTGATCGGCAAATGCCCAAGAAATGTACAATAAGCCAGGGGAATCAAGAACAGGAGAGCTCATATCCAGCTGGACATGAGCTTCAGACATAGTTTCTCAGAGGAAGCCACCCCTGGTCCACAGTAAACTCATCTTTTTCTGGGGTCACACTTGAAACAAAATAGATATACCCAAAACTACTCCATCTAGATATAAGAACTGGGTCCATGCAAGCTCATGTCATATTGGTTTTTCTCTTGGCTCTAAGCAGAGTGAGCCTCATCGTGTGACCATATTGGAGTCATTCTGACATAAGCAGCCATAGACAAGAACTGTCATCATGGTCCTTTGAAACTAGTCTTGTAACATCTCAAGATATGTGTGAGGGGTATATGCTGGTGAGTAGATGGGGACAAGTGTATATGCAGGATTATATATGATGTTTGCCTCAAGCTAACTAGATAGCTTTCCTGTCTATCAGTAAATAAGGGCATATTGAGTATTTGTTACTGGCCAAGCCCCGTGATGAGGATATGGCTGCAAACATAGAGCCAGTCCCTGCCCTTCAGGAGCTTAGAGTCAAAATGACCACAGAGACATTTACAAATAATGACTAGTGTAGACTAAGATAGAGTTGCCAGTTTAAGACTAAAATTTACACAGCTTCCAGACAGTGATTCCTTTTCTTTGCTACAGTTCTATGACCTGCTGTTACGATGAAGAGGATTATGACTCTTGTCCTCACAGTGAGTGGTGTGGCCAATGCCTGTCTTGGTTCCGTGAAGACAGCCCTGTCTCTTCAGCATGGAGTCCTCACTTATTCCATGCAACCATTCTATTAAGCAGTGGTTCTTAGCCTACAAGGATCACCTGGGGGGCTAAAGTGCAGATAACTGGCCTCACCCAGAAATTCTGATTCAGACTCTGGCTGGGAGAGTCTAATTGTATTTGAAAATCCCACCTGAGTGGTTCTAAAACAAACAGGTATGTGAACTGCCCTGAGAAACCCTGTGACCTAGAGGTGAATGAACTAAAAACTCCAGTTTTCCTTATCCAGACAAATTGAGAGCATAATTAAACTGATATGCTACATCCACTTCAGAATGTTTCAAAACCATGCACAAACATCCACATACCTTCTCTTGCCTCCAAAAGACACTAAGAAGCAAACTATTCTGAAAATAGAAGAAAGTTAGCAACCCTAAGATTTGAACTCCTTGTAAAGAGCTGTGTTAGTATATAACTTCAATATATGCTCCAGACTAACAAAAAAGATGATTCATCTATCATCTAATTTTTAAAAATATTCATTGGTAAATCTCTCTTTTGGGCAGCATGAATAAATACCTAACGGTAAGAAATATGCCAACCCGAAACTAAATTCTGACAACAATTCATGATAGAAATAAAATCAGCTCCAAAATCTGAGATAAACCACAGATAAAAGAGAGGTTTTTCACTGTGACCTTCAAATCAATTCTTTGGTTTTCTTTTATCATTTTGGTTTTCTTTTACAACTGGAAAAATGACTGCATTTTCACTAAATCTAATTTTTCTCTTTCACATAACATCGATTTAAAGGCAATGTTATCAATAGGAACTTCCAAAGCCATAATTCTGTTGAAACCAAGATACACAGTTTATGAGCAAAGATCAGCAAATTATTTTAGAAAAAGACATCAAGGCTTGGGATAAGCCCAGAATGATGTGAAATGAGGAGGGCAGGCAGGAAGAGTAAGAATAGGAAAGATGTATTCTTCAAAATTCTATTGAGGTTTTTTTTTAAATTCATAAAAGGTAACTTTATGGAAAAGCTTTGCAAAGAAATTAATGATAATAAAACAGCTGAACAGCATGGCAGGCATTGAAAGACTTGAAAATGAGTGAATGAATAAATACACGAACAAATAAGAAATTGAATGGGGTCTGATACAGTGACCTGTGTTAGGAAAACAGGTTGAATAAAATATAGTCCATGTCTCTAAGGCACTCACCACCTAGCCAGCAAAGTCACAGACATCTATCTCTACAACTAGGCATAATACAAAAAGATGTGTGATAACACCAGTCTTATGAAATAGTGATTCAGGAACAATGAGGGTAGCGTGATGAATTCTCCTGGGGACTATAATCAGGGTGGCCTTACAGGGGAGGTGAGTGTTTTGCAGACTTTGGGTCTCAGCAAGTCTCCGGGTGAAGGCATCACTAGCTTGAGACAGTCTAATTTGTGCGGAGTTTCCCCTTGGGTCCTCTGCTTGACTCTCATTACACACTTCACGTGCACATGTTCAGCTGCTGTCTGTATGCTTATGACTCCTAAAACTATGTCTTCAGACAAAAACCTCCTGCCTGGGTTTCAGAATCACATCCAAATTGCCTCCTGAATAACCTACAGACTCCTCAAATTCATTATACCTAAATCTAAACACTTTAACTTTCCCCACCCCCCGCTCTACCCTCAACCCCATCCTCTCCTATTTGCTTTCTCAATGAAAGACGTAGCCACTCATAGCCTGAGACAGAAATTATGCATAATCCCAGATTCTCCCCCTCCCTACATCCCAGTCACTAAGCCCTGCCGCTTCCACTTAAAAATCTCACCCTCCTTTCATTCTTCCACAGCCATAGTCTTAGTTGATACTCTTATCATGTTTTACCTCGTATCCATGTCTCTATTTTTATTCCCTTCCAGTTCATCCTCCACTGCCAGAGGGATGGACTGTAGCTGATAGTGACTTTGTTTTTCTGATTAATATCTTCCAGTGGTGCCTCAGCACTTCAGGGTAGATCCCACATTCCTCATGAACTGGGTTCTCTCACCATCCTTTTCTCCACTGCCCCCAACAGGTACTCAGAGCTCTGACCATACGGCACTTCGTCCTGTGGCTTGACCTAGACTATTTTCTCTGGCCTGAGCATCCTTACTTTCCCTTTAACTGACCACCTTCCCTGCCTGTTTAGCTTCTGCTCAGCCCAGTGATCTTTCCCCTTCCTTTGGGAGGCATCTCTGACCTTCATCTCTGATCCTCTGGCCCCTAGCTCCCTGTGCCAGTCTCTAGTGGAGGGCTCCCACACTCGTTGGTATTGGTTGGAATATTTGTCTACATCCCCCAAGCTGACTGTGGAAGCTTGAGGGCAGGACTTTGTTCTGTTCATCTTTATATCCCTCATGTCTAGCACGAAGATCATCACATAAGAAAAATGCAACTATTTGTGAATCATCTTAATTAACTAAAACCTTTCTCTGAGCTTCATAATTGTTGACATTCAAGGATGAATAGTTGAAAACCTCAGAAAGCCTATGACTAGTAAATAAACTTTCCTTCTCAAAAATAAACCGCCAACAACAAAAACTACATCCTCAAGTTATGCAAGTATCATATTAAAAAACATTGATTGGATATTGAAAATTTGGGTCAACCAGTTGTTTTCTTCTAAATTGTGCCAAATAACTGATTTGGTAGTTATTATTGCTTAAACCATTATATTATCCGATACTTTAGAGACAGCTGAGTTAGTGGGGCAGTTGCTTAAGTTTCATGTAGGTGCAATCTGTGTGACGTGTTGGCAGATTTCACTGAGTTACTGCAACTCAATCCCTCAAGCGCTTTTTTGAGCATCTACTTTAGGATTGGCATAGATGCTATACCAATGCTTCTCCAAGTTATCCCATGGACCACCTTCATCTAAATAACCTGAGGGTAAAATGCAGATTGTTTTTTGGTTTTTTTGCGGTACACGGGCCTCTCACTGTTGTGGCCTCTCCCATTGCAGAGCACAGGCTCCAGACGCGCAGGCTCAGCGGCCACGGCTCACGGGCCCAGTCGCTCCGCGGCATGTGGGATCTTCCCAGACCGGGGCACGAACCCGTGTCCCCTGCATCGGCAGGCAGACTCTCAACCACTGCGCCACCAGGGGAGCCCAAATGCAGATTGTTAAATGCAGATTCTTACACTCCACGTAAGAAGTCTTAAACCAGATACCCTAGAAGCAGAGTCTGCTTCATCTTTAAAAAGTCCACCCTATAAATATTTATTCAAACCAAAGTTTGAGAGCCATTGGTCTACACTTTGGACTGTCCAACAGAAAGTGGAAGAAAAGGATGAGGGAGTGGAGGGATGAGGGAGTGAGGGAGGTCAATTGGGAAGAGAAGTCAATATATTAAGATATAGGGTCAGCTGCTGTGACAAGGAGACCCAAGATAAGAAGAGTTTGTTTCTGTTTCACATAATGGTCTGAATATAGGCAGTCCAGGGCTCACGTGAAGGCATCAGGGACCCAGAACTCTTCTACCTTGGTTCCCTGTCATTCTGAGAGTCTTTCTCTCATCTACATGGTCTAAGATGGTTCATTACCTCACCCTCATTCCAATAAGGGGAGACGGAAAGGAAAAGCATGCCTCCCCTTAAAGGCGCAAGCCAGAAGGTGCACTCACAACACCTGTTTATATTCCAGGACATACCCATGTAGCTTCATCCAACTACAAAGGAGACTGAGAAGTGAACTGGGGTGAGAAGAAGTCCATGTACCCCACTAAAAATTGTTCTATAAGAATTGAGAAAAGGGGAAATAGATAATGAGGTCAACTTGCAATTTCTGTCACCTAAGAAAAAGATGAAGAGGAGAGAGGGGTAAGAGTTGGAGAGGAGGTGGAAGGGAAGGAAAAACCATAAAACCAATTGTCAATTCTCCAAAACATTCTCCATCCTCCAACCCCCAACCCCCATCCAAATACATGTACTTAGAGCCTGGTGTTCCTGATTTTCTGAGCTTCTTTAATCAATGTATTCACTTTCACTCATACCCCTCTAGCCTTGGCCTTAGACATTGATTTTGCTGGACAATAATCTGCTGCCACTGTTTCCACTATCACTGGCACAATGGGCTACAGGCACAAGCTGCTTATCCAAGTTCTCTGCTTTATATTAAAAGTCATGGGCTTGGGCTTCCCTGGTGGTGCAGTGGATAAGAATCAGCCTGCCAATGCAGGGGACACGGGTTCAAACCCTGGTCCGGGAAGTTCCCACATGCCGCGGAGCAACTAAGCCTGTGCGCCACAACTACTGAGCCTGTGCTCTAGAGCCCGCGAGCCACAACTACTGAGCCCGCATGCCACAACTACTGAAGCCCATGCACCTAGAGCCTGTGCTCCGCAACAAGAGAAGCCACCACAATGAGAAGCCCGTGCACCGCAACGAAGAGTAGCCCCTGCTTGCCGCAACTAGAGAAAGCCCGCACGCAGCAACGAAGACCCAATGCAGCCAAAGATAAATAAAATAAATAAATTTATAAAAAAAAAAAAAAGTCATGGACTTGCGAATGAATTTTAAGCAGCACCATTTCCTCGCTTTTGGTTAAAGATGGCACTGTTTGATCAGTCCAAACACGGCACTCTTTCTCTATGAATAGTGCCCCTGAAATTGGGCAATGCCGTGACCCGTGTGCTTGCTGAATTGAATTTCCAAGTGAATATTCATCTCAGCTTTCACGTAGAAACCTCACTTTGGTTTGTAGTCCAGCTGCTGGAGAAACTCTAAAACGCGAAGGGACAGGCAGCTTTGGTGTTATTCCTACACTCAGGGTATCCTTCCCGCGGAGTAAGAACTGCCGTGGCCTCGGGCCCAGAATGCTGACCTGCGAAGAACAGCCCCTCCAGCCTTTCAGGAGCCTAAGATGAACCGCATGACACCCATGCCACAGATCAGACATCAGGTCAGATCTTACTCCTTTTGTACAACGGCCATTATGTGATTTACGGAGCAAAGAACAGATACAATACAATCCTCAGAGCACGTTACAAAGTTAGAGGGTATTTCTAAGCATGAAAATATGCAACATTTCAGGAGGTAATGTCATAAAAAGAGGCATCAGACCAATAGATCACTGTCTCCATTCAACTGTAATTGCTAAAAATAACTTTAGCTCTCATTTCTGAGAGTGAGAAACTCTAGAAGTTACATTCACGTTTTTAGGAGGCCATATGTAACCTAACTTTTCCAAAGCTGAACTTGAATATAATCTAGTTAGAATTACATCCCCCTAGGACATTTCAGTATAGATTCAGATTCACAAAGCAAAGGAAAAGATAATGTGGTTTTATTCCAAAGCACAGGCTTAAACACATGGCAACACTCATCATTCCCAAAATTCCCAGTTGCTTCATTTGCTCCCAATAGTCAAGTGGCTTCTATCAGAAAATTACATGCAGTCAGAAAATTACAGGAGGCCTGCTTCTTAGGGCATAATGATCCATTCATCTGATAATTTGCTAAGTGCTTACTCTTCCCACTTGTTATTTTTTCCTTCTTGGTTAGCACATCATGCAAATTGTGACAAGAGATAAAGAAATGGAAACACTCGTAGAAAAACAGGCAAAATAAGGACAAAAAAGTAAGATATAAAATGTCTTTAAAAATAAACTTAATATTTTTAAAACTGTCTTTCATGAAAAACACTAGAGGAGAAATTTAAATGTACTAGTGTAGCCCCTCGGACACTGATTTTCAGATGGTGACGCCATATGGCCCCTGTCACTGGAATTGATACCACTGAACATGGATGCTGGGAACATCCAAGGACAACTCCAAGTAGCCATCTGGCTGTGGACAAATCCACTCTGTCTCCAGAGACTTCTTTAAGATTCCAACTCTGGTCTTTAAATGTGTGTATATAAGCAACACTGATCTGCAGGCTATTGTTTTATAGGTGAATCTTTGCATTTCATTGTTCTGAGGTTGATATTCTCATTGGTTAGCTATTCTTGCCAGTTTTTACTTTCTTGCTGGCCACTTTTCAGTGTTCACCAGAACCTGGGGCAGTAGCAGTGGAAACCAAGGAGCTGCCCTGCATTACCCTGTTGCTATGCCTGCTACAACGTGGTGATGAGAAGGCTGGAACTGAAAGCCAAGGAGACTTTCCACTACGAAATGCAAGATAAGCATAGGGACAGCCTCATGTGCCTGGGGAATGTAGCCAATTCTAATATGTCCAAAAGGCACCCATGCCAGGTGATCTCGAGTTGTGAAAACCAGGCAGATTTTTACTGTGCTTAATGTATTATAATAGCCAGGATTTTAAATATGTCAGCTCTTTTTGGTGTGATTTAATACAGCTTACTTGAAAGGAAAAATAAAAAATCTATCTGAACAGCTTCCAGCCGTTGGCTCTAATTTCCCACGACGGCCCATGACAAGGAACTCGCAACCCTATGGAACAGACTTGACTGGATCAGAAAAGGGCTGATTGGAATTTGTGCTCACTCTTCGTTTCCTCCTCATTCTTTCTCAACATTCCTAAGAAACATATCCAATTTTCAGGCCAAACAGGATGGCAGAAACGACATTTACACTGGATGGCATCTAAAAATCTTTTATACCAATTTCAACATTCTAGGAAAATAACTATATGATATTCCAATATTAACAGAAGAAAGGAAACATTTCTTCAAAGATGGCTATCTGCTCATGCTCTATGTGTTTCCTGTCTTAGATGGAATTTTTCTCATGAAACCAGTTAGTTATAAACCTGGAAAGTCATCTGACATTGCGTTTTAATGAATTTCTCTATTTCTCTTTTGACTTCTTAGGGAAGAAGAGAGTACAGCACAGAGAAATATTCATTCTGTAGGATATAAGATCAGAAAAGCAAGCCCATGATCTATTCACTGTTGAGTACCTAGCTCATTACCTGGCACATGGTAATTGCTTAATAAATTTTTGGCTGTATGCTAAATGACTCTTTCCAATGGGTAAGTCACTGTTTCTCTGCCACTCCCCAATACTCAAGGCTCTAACAAAGATCTTTTTAAAGATACCATGATTTTTATTCTAGAGATTTCTATCACAACTTTTCTTCTTCTTACTAGTAGCTTTCTCTTATACACCCAAAGGTCAGCTGTCTCTTGAACCCAAAGTTTCAGCTTGATTACGGAACACAAGGGCTTTGGAGTCAGACAGACATGTTCAACCATGTGGTTCTGCCACTTACCTAGTGTGGTTCATCAAACTGCTTAATTTCTCTGAGTCTCATTTTCCCCACCTGTAAAGCATTATAATTATTTCAGAAGATTATCTATAGATTAAATGAAATAATATGTATAAAACAGCGAAGTGCCTGACACACAATAGCCTATTCATGATGACTACTTTGGTAATACTCGTATCATTATTATTATCAACATGAATAATCCTGTAACATGCCTTATAAGTTAAATACTGTCACATATCTAACTGAGAAGTTTTCTTGTTCATAAACTATATAAACTGGGTCCTTTTTTTACTGTATAATATCAAAGGAAAATTGCCTTAGTTTTTGTGCTGTCCAGGGAAAGATAAATACTAAACTATGCTATTTCTTGGATGCAAATTTCTCTACAGCTTTCTTAAGTAGTCTATACAATGCTTTAATGGTATCACAAGCTAGCTGTAATTTTCCCAAAGTCAAACAGCCTGTCAGTGACCACAGAATACAATGGAGAAAATAGTATACCTCCATATGAATTTTCACTGAAATAAATGTAGAGAGTGTGGAGAGATAAGATCAGATGCTCTTCTAGAAGTTTCCTTGCCCCACACAGCTACTTTTCATCTTGTGGCATAGTTAAAGTGATACACACAAGTTTAAGAAGCTCAGCAGAGACTCCTTTACGTCAAGCACCATGGGTAGCTAAAAAGGAAATGGGTTGTTCACCTCAAAGAACCTGAGAAGAGATTAATGCAGCAAACAAAGAGGTAGAACCACTTGTCAATACATGAACAGCATGTAGGAAGTGTGTCACCACATATGAGCAGTGGATAAAAACTTGAAAGGAAAGTATAGTAGAGTGCTTTATGCTTTAGGCCACTACTCCGAATTAAATAACTAAACTACAATGGTTTGAGCTAATCTAAAATCAATAACAATTGTCACGTGTATCTAGGTTCTGAAAATCAGAGGTGAGATGGCATACATCTCATTTTCTCTCTTCCTCTACTCCCAAGTCCCATCGACAGGAAAATGAGCCCCAGTCAGCTCATCTACTCATGTGCTTTCAGCCAGCACCTGAATAACTGTGAATGGTCCTCAAATTTATTTTTGATGTCTCTCCTTCGAGCCCCAGTTCCATTAAATGCTTATTTCTTTTTGGATGTTTCACAAAGACCTTATACCATCACAAGCAAATCCTATAGTCATTTTTTAAAATTTAGGTTAAATCTTAATCGTCTGTAACTTGTGAACGAGTCTGTAATTTGTGTTCTGAATAAATAGTTACCCAGCTGTGATTAATTGAGTTCTTCTTGTTAAATTTTATAGTGTCAAAGCCTCCTAAACGTGTCTACAAATGTATTCATCCTTTCACCTTTCATTCATCTTTCCTAAATCAACAATTACCAGCAGGAATATCATAACCTTTGTGCTTCCTAAAGTTGGCAATTTTGGTTTCATCTTCAACTCCTCCTCATCTTTGGGGTTGGAGGATGGAAGTTTGGGGGAAGCAATCCATGTCCTTTACAGTCTACAAGCTCAAAAAGGCTAAGCTAGGAAGCATCCATTGTGGCCTGAGCATTCCCTACAAAAGTCCCTCAGGATAGCTCAGAGGTGAGAGAGGGCAAAGATGGAGGCCTTGGCTGGACATGCCTGCATCCCACCCTTTAAAGGCATAAGGATTCACTCATTCTTAGTTTCAACTCAGAAACAGTAATTGAGCAGCTACAAGTGCCAAGCACTGCTTTGCTTTGGATGATGGAGATGAAGTAGTGAACAAAACCTGCCCTCATGGGGCTTGCATTCTAGAGGGGTCTGTTTCTTGGTAGTGAGAAAAAGGAGTAAAAATAACAGACCTTACAGTTGGGGTACAATATTTTTTTCAATCTTTCTAAAAGTTCTTAATTGCCAATCTAATTTCTAAGCCAAATTTCATTCCTTCTGTGCAAAATGGCATGGCCGGTCTGACCACCAAATACCAAGGGGCTTTCTTGACTATTCAAGCACATTCTTGGCCAAAGAAAGCAGGCTGCTCCGAAATGACATGGCAAAACATGTAGAGTAATTTTAATCAATTCTTTCAGCCAATTTTAAAGGTATTTATCACGAAGTAGCACAGTCTTGCTAAAATATGTCTTTAAACACAAAGAGTGCTTTGTTTCTAAACATTCGAGAAATAAAGGGAGCACCCAGACACTGTGCCTGTTTTGTAAGTTAAAGTGAAAAAGTACGACACTGAAACTCGTAGTTGATATCTCTTCAGAAGAGAAATTCATCAGCAAGGTAATAATTCCCAGTAGTTATACAAAGAAACCACAGTCTTCAGGAAAACCACATAACAGAGAATGGAATACTGGGAGCAGCCCACATAATTACTCATGATAGATAACTGTATTAAAAATTAAATATAAATTATTGTGAGCATTATACTTTTGGCACCAGATGAAAAAAGTGCTTTATGTTACTTAAAAGTTTCAATAACTGCCCTAAATTTGGCTCTGTTGAAAGTAAGCCTACCCTGAGTAAATATAAAGTGTTTATTATTTGAAGCATTGCTTTCAATACAATTGTAAGTTTAAAAAAATCTCTTGAATTTGCTAAAAGTTTCTATATGACATTGATATTTCTTAAAAGTACTGAAAATGGAGACAAAGAGGTGAATTTTAAACAGGGCCTTAAGGAAGATTATTTTAGTATATGAAAATATCTCACAGAAATGCAATAAAACACAAAAATCAATTCCAGATGATTTTTAATCTAAATATAAGAAGGAAAAATAAATCTTAAAAAAAAAATAAGAGAACGTCTTCATGACCTTGGAGTAGGCAAAGATTCCTTAAATAGCACAAAAAAATAAAAAATAACCTTTAACAGAAAAAAAGATGAATTAAATTGTATTAAAATTAGGAATTTCTGTTCATTACTATTAAGAAAATGAAAAGGCAACCCACAGAGTGGGAAAAGATGCTTACAACAAAAACTCCAACAAGAGGAGACCTTCAAGATGGTGGAGGAGTAAGATGTGGAGATCACCTTCCTCCCCACAGATACATCAGAAATGCATCTACATGTGGAACAACTCCTACAGAACTACTGAACACTGGCAGAAGACCTCAGACCACCCAAAAGGCAACAAACTCCCCACGTACCTGGGTAGGGCAAAAGAAAAAACAGAGACAAAAGAATAGGGATGGGACCTGCACCTCTGGGAGGGAGCTGTGAAGGAGGAAAGGTTTCCACACACTAGGAAGCCCCTTCACTGGCAGAGATGGGGCGGTGGCGGGGGGGAGGCTTCAGAGCCATGGAGAAGAGCACAGCAATAGGGGTGCAGAGGGCAAAGCAGAGAGATTCCCACACAGAGGATCAGTGCCGACCAGCATTCACCAGCCCGAGAGGCTTGTCTTCTCACCCACCGGGGCGGACGGGGCTGGGAGCTAAGGCTCGGGCTTTGGAGGTCGGATCCCAGGGAGAGGACTGGGGTTGGCTGCGTGAACACAGCCTGAAGGGGGCTAGTGCACCGCAGCTAGCTCGGAGGAAGTCTACGGAAAAGTCTGGACCTGCCTAAGAGGCAAGAGACCACTGTTTCGGGGTGCACGAGGAGAGGGGATTCAGAGCACCGTCTAAACGAGCTCTAGAGACGGGCACGAGCCGCGGCTATCAGCACAGACACCAGAGACGGGCGTGAGACGCTAAGGCAGCTGCTGCAGCCACAAAGAAGCCTGTGAGCGCGCACAGGTCACTCTCCACACCGTCCCTCCCGGGAGCCTGTGCAGCCCGCCATGGCCAGGGTCCCGTGATCCAGGGACAACTTCCCTGGGAGAACACAAGGCGTGCCTCAGGCTGCTGCAGTGTTACACTGGCCTCTGCTGCCGCAGGCTCACCCCACATCCATACCCCTCCCTCTCCCCGGCCTGAGTGAGCCAGAGCCCCCGAATCAGCTGCTCCTTTCACCCCGTCCTGTCTGAGCGAAGAACAGATGCCCTCAGGCGACCTACCCACAAAGGTGGAGCCAAATCCAAAGCTGAGCCCCTGGGAGCTGTGAGAACAAAGAAGAGAGGGGGAAATCTCTCCAGGCAGCCTCAGGAGCAGAGGATTAAATCTCCACAATCAACCTGATGTACCCTGCATCTGTGGAATACCTGAATAGACAACGAATCATCCCAAAATTGAGGCAGTGGACTTTGAGAGCAACCGTAGACTTGGGGTTTGCTTTCTGCATCTAATTTGTTTTTGGTTTTATGTTTATCTAAGTTTAGTATTTAGAGTTTATTATCATTGGTAGACTTGTTTATTGATTTGGTAGCTCTCTTCCTCCTTTTTTTTTACATATAGATATATAACTTTTTTTTCCTTTTTCTCTTTTTGTGAATGTATACGTGTATGCTTCTTTCTGTGATTTTGTCTATGTACCTTTCCTTTTACCATTTGTCCTAGGGTTCTGTCTGTCCGTTTTTTTTTGTTTTATGGGGTTTTTTTTTTGGATAGTTTTTAGTGCTTGTTATCATTGCTGGATTTGTTTTTTGGTTTCATTGCTCCCTTCTTTCTTTTTTTTCTGTTTTTAATTACTTTTTAATGTTTTTATTTTTAATAATTTTTTATTTTAATAACTTTATTTTATTTTATTCTCTCTTTCATTCCTTTTTTCTCCCTTTTCTTGGTGCTCTGGTCGGGTGTCAGGCCTGTGCCTCTGAGGTGAAAGAGCCAAGTTCAGGACATTAGTCCACCAGAGACCTACTGGCTCCATGTAATATCAAATGGCGAAAGATCTCCCACAGATCTCCATCTCAACACTAAGACCCAGCTCCACTCAATGACCAGCAAGCTCCAGTGCTGAACGCCCTATGCCAAACAACTAACAAGACAGGAGCACAACCCCACCCATTAGCAGAGAGGATGCCTAAAGTCATACTAAGTTCACAGACACCCCAAAACACAGCACCATACATGGCCCTACCCACCAGAAGGACAAGATCCAGCCCCACCCACCAGAACACAGGCACCAGTCCCCCCCACCAGGAAGCCTACATAACCCACTGAACCAACCTCAGCCACTAGGGGCAGACACCAAAAACAACGGGAACTACGAACCTGCAGCCTGCGAAAAGAGGACCACAAACACAGTAAGGTGAGCAAAATGAGAAGATAGAGAAACACACAGCAGATGAAGGAGCAAGGTAACAACCCACCAGACCAAACAAATGAAGAGGAAATAGGCAGTCTACCTGAAAAAGAATTCAGAGTAATGAGAGTAAAGATGATCTAAAATCTTGGAAAGAGAATGGAGGAAATACAAGAAATGATTAACAAGCACCTAGAAGAACTAAAGAGCAAACAAACAATGGTGAACAACACAAAAAATGAAATTAAAAATTCTCTACAAGGAATCAATACCAGAATAACTGAGGCAGAAGAACAGATAAGTGACCTGGAAGATAAAAGAGTGGAAATAACTACCACAGAGCAGAATTAAGAAAAAAGAAAATAAAGAATTGAGGACACTCTCACAGACCTCTGGGACAACATTAAATGCACCAACATTTGAATTATAGGGGTCCCAAAAGAAGAAGAGAAAAAGAAAGGGACTGAGAAAATATTCGAAGAGATTATAGTTCAACACTTCCCTAATATGGGAAAGGAAACAGTCAAAAATCCAGGAAGCACAGAGAGTCCCATACAGGAAAAATCCAAGCAGAAACATGCCAAGACACATCTTAATCAAACTATCAAAAATTAAATTCAAAGAAAAAATATTAAAAGCAGCAAGGGAAAAAACAGCAAATAACATACAAGGGAATCCCCATAAGGTTAACAGTGGATCTTTCAGCAGAAACTTTGTAAGCCAGAAGGGAGTGGCAGGACATATTTAAAGTGATGAAAGGGAAAAACTACAACCAAGATTACTCTACCCAGCAAGGATCTCATTCAGATTCGATGGAGAAATTAAAACCTTTACAGACAAGCAAAAGCTAAGAGAATTCAGCACCACCAAACCAGCTTTACAGCAAATGCTCAAGGAACTTCTCTAGGCAGGAAACACAAGAAAAGGAAAAGACCTACAATAACAAACCCAAAACAGTTAAGAAAATGGTAATAGGAATATACATATCGATAATAACCTTGAATGTAAATGGATTAAATGCTCCAACTAAAAGACAAAGACTGGCTGAATGGATAATAAAACAAGACCTGTATATGCTGTCTACAAGAGACCCACTTCAGACCTAGAGACACATACAGATAGAAAGCGAGAGGATGGAAAAAGATATTCCATGCAAAAGGAAATCAAAAGAAAGCTGCAGAAGCAATTCTCATATCAGACAAAGTAGACTGTAAAATAAAGACTCTTACAAGAGACAAAGAGGGACACTACATAATGATCAAGGGATCAATCCAAGAAGAAGATATCACAATTGTAAATATTTAGGCACCCAACATAGGAGCACCTATGTACATAAGGCAAATGCTAAGAGCCATAAAAGGGGAAATCAACAGTAACACAATCACAGTAAGGGACTTTAACACCCCACTTTCACCAATGGACAGATCATACAAAATGAAAATCAATAAGGAAACACAAGCTTTAAATGATACATTAAACAATATGGACTTAATTGATATTTATAGAAAGTTCCATCCAAAAACAACACAATATACTTTCTTCTCAAGTGCTCATGGAACATTCTCCAGGATAGATCATATCTTAGGTCACAAATCAAGCCTTGGTAAATTTAAGAAAATTGAAATGTTATCAAGTATCTTTTCCAACCACAACACTATGAGACTAGATATCAATTACAGGAAAAAAATCTGTAAAAAATACAAACACATGGAGGCTAAACAATACACTACTAAATAATCAAGAAATCACTGAAGAAATCAAAGCAGAAATCAAAAACTACCTAGAAACAAAAGACAATAAAAACACGATGACCCAAAACCTATGGGATGCAGCAAAAGAAATTCTAACAGGGAAGTTTACAGCAATACAATCCTACCTCAAGAAACAAGAAACATCTCAAATTAACACCTAACCTTACACCTAAAGCAGTTAGAGAAAGAAGAACAAAAAAAACCCAAAGTTAGCAGAAGGAAAGAAATCATAAAGATCAGATCAGAAAGAAATGAAAAACAAATGAAGGAAACAATAGATAAGATCAATAAAACTAAAAGCTGATTCTTTGAGAAGATAAACAAAATTGATAAACCATTAGCCAGACTCATCAAGAAAAAAAGGGAGAAGACTCAAATCAATAGAATTAGAAATGAAAAGGGAGAAGTAACAACTGACACTGCAGAAATACAAACGATCATGAGAGATTACTACAAGCAACAATATGCCAGTAAAATGGACAACCTAGAAGAAATGAACAAATTCTTAGAAAAGTACAACCTTCCGAGACTGAACCAGGAAGAAATGGAAAATAAAAACTGACCAATCACAAGCACTGAAATTGAGACTGTGATTAAAAATCTTCCAACAAACAAAAGCCCAGGACCAGATGGCTTCACAGGCGAATTCTATCAAACATTTAGAGAAGAGCTAACACCTATCCTTCTCAAACTCTTCCAAATATAGCAGAGGGACGAACACTCCCAAACTCACTCTATGAGGCCACCATCACACTGATACCAAAACCAGACAAAGAGGTCACAAAGAAAGAAAACTTTCTTAGGCCAATATCACTGATGAACATAGATGCAAAAATCCTCAACAAAATACTAGCAAACAGAATCCAACAACATATTAAAAGAATCATACACCATGATCAAGTGGGGTTTATTCCAGGAATGCAAGGATTCTTCAACATATGCAAATCAATCAATGTGGTAAACCATATTAACAAATTGAAGGAGAAAAACCAAATGATCATCTCAACAGATGCAAAAACAGCTTTTGACAAAATTCAACACCCATTTATAATAAAAACCCTCCAGAAAGCAGGCATAGAGGGAACTTACCTCAACATAATAAAGGCCATATATGACAGACCCACAGCCAACATCATTCTCAGTGATCAAACTGAAACCATTTCCTCTAAGATCAGGAACAAGACAAGGTTGACCACTCTCACCACTATTATTCAACATAGTTTTGGAAGTTTTAGCCATAGCAATCAGAGAAGAAAAAGAAATAAAAGGAATCCCAATCAGAAAAGAAGAAGTAAAGCTGTCACTGTTTGCAGATGACATGATACTATACATAGAGAATCCTAAAGATGCTACCAGAAAACTACTAGAGCTAATCAATGAATTTGGTAAAGTAGCAGGATACACAATTAATGCACAGAAATCTCTTGCAATCCTATACACTAATGATGAAAAATCTGAAGGAGAAATTAAGGAAACACTCCCATTTACCATTGCAACAAAAAGAATAAAATACCTAGGAATAAACCTACCTAAGGAGACAAAAGACCTGTATGCAGAAAACTATGAGACACTGATGAAAGAAATTAAAGACAATACAGACAGATGGAGAGATACACCATGTTCTTGGATTGGAAGAATCAACATTGTGAAAATGACTATACTACCCAAAGCAATCTACAGATTCAATGCAATCCATATCAAACTACCAATGGCATTTTTCACAGAACTAGAACAAAAACTTTCACAATTTGTATGGAAACACAACAGACCCCAAATAGCCAAAGCAATCTTGAGTAAGAAAAACGAAACTGGAGGAATCAGGCTCCCTGACTTCAGAGTATACTACAAAGCCACAGTAATCAAGACAGTATGGTACCGGCACAAAAACAGAAATATAGGTCAATGGAACAGGATAGAAAGCCCAGAGATAAACCCACACACATAAGGTCATCTTATTATTATTATTATTTTTTTACGGTACGTGGGCCTCTCACTGTTGTGGCCTCTCCCATTGTGGAGCACAGGCTCCAGACACGCAGGCTCAGTGGCCATGGCTCACAGGCCTAGCGGCTCCGTGGCATAAGGGATCTTCCCGGACCAGGGCACGAACCCGTATCCTCTGCATTGGCAGGCGGACTCTCAACCACTGCACCACCAGGAAAGCCCTGGTCAGCTTATTTTTGATAAAGGAGGGAAGAATATACAACAGAGAAAAGACAGCCTCTTCAATAAGTGGTGCTGGGAAAACTGAACAGCTACATGTAAAAGAATGAAATTAGAACACTCCCTCACACCATACACAAAAATAAATTAAAAATGGGTTAGAGACCTAAATGTAAGACCAGACAGTATAAAACTCTTAGAGGAAAACATAGGAAAAACACTCTTTGACATAAACCACAGCAAGATCTTTTTTGACCCACCTCCTAGAGTAATGGAAATAAAACCAAAAATAAACAAATCAGACCTAATTAAACTTCAAAGCTTTTGCACAGCAAAGGAGATCATAAACAAGACAAAAAGACAACCCTCAGAATGGGAGAAGATATTTGCTAATGTAACAACAGACAAAGGATTAATCTCCAAAATATACAAACAGCTCGTGGAGCTCAATATCAAAAAAACCAAACAATTCAATTAAAAAATGGGCAGAAGACCTAAATAGACATTTCCCCAAAGAAGACATACAGATGGCCAAGAGGCACATGAAAATATGCTCAACATCACTAATTATTAGAGAAATGCAAATCAAAACTACAATGAGATATCACCTCACACCAGTCAGAATGGCCATTAAGAAAAAATCTGGAAAGGGTGTGGTGAAAAGTGAACTCTCCTGCACTTCTGGTGGGAATGTAAATTGATACAGCCACTGTGGAGAACAGTACGGAGGTTCCTTAAAAAACTAAAAGTAGAACTACTATATGACTCAGCAATCCCACTATTGGGCATATACCCTGAGAAAACCATAATTCATAATTATGGTTTTGAATGTTCAGTGTTCATTGCAGCACTATTTACAATAGCCAGGACATGGAAGCAACCTGAGTGTCCATCGACAGATGAATGGATAAAGAAGATGTGGCATATATATACAATGGAATGTTACTCAGCCATAAAAAGAAACAAAATTGAGTTATTTGTAGTGAGCTGGGTGGACCTAGAGTCTGTCATACAGAGTAAAGTAAGTCAGAAAGAGGAAAACAGTTACCATATGCTAACACATATATATGGAATCTAAAAAAAAAATGGTACTGATGAATCTCGTGGCAGGGCAGGAATAAAGACGTAGACATAGAGAATGGACTTGAGCACATGGGGTGGTAGGGGGAAGCTGGGGTGAAGTGAGAGTAGCATCAACATATATACACTACCGAATGTAAAACCGATAGCTAGTGGGAAGCAGCCACATAGCACAGGGAGATCAGCTCGGTACTTTGTGATGACCTAGAAGGGTGGGATAGGGAGGGTGGGAGGGAGGCTCAAGAGGGAGGGGATATCGGAATATATGTATACATATAGCTGATTCATTTTGTTGTACAACAGACGCTAACACAGTATTGTGAAGCAATTATACTCCAATAAAGATCTAAAAAAAAAAACAACAACAAAGAAATCAACTAGAAAGATTTCATTTATGAAACTGGTTGGAAGACATCTTTGTATTTTAAATCACTGGGGCCATATTGCTTGGGACTCTCATCTAAACTTCCTGTTGTGTTGTGTGAAGGTCCAAATGTCAAAATAATATTTTCTCTCTGGAGTGATATAATGTGATTTCAGGCTGACACATACCCGTTCCCAAGCCTATAGGCTCAATGGGTGCCTGCCTTTAGGTGGACTCACTATTCCTGCTCACCTGTGTGGGTACATTCAGGACTGTTCAGAGACAGTGCCAATGCCAGTACCTTACAGAGACAGTTGATAGCAGTGCAAACCCGAAATGCTTTAAGAAGAACAATGGAACTTGATTTAATGCTGAGAATGACAGTCTAATTATCTGAGGTCAGAGACCAGCAACTAGTGCTTATGATTGATTTTGGATAGCTGAACGTGGTTTTCTACCTTTGGAGTGAGTCTAGAGGCTGATCTCCTTTAAAAAGGAGTAATTTTCATGTCACCTTTAAGAGTATAGGTTGGCAAGTTATGGCCAGTAGGCCAAACGCAGCCCTCAGCCTGTTTTTGTAAACAGTTTTGTGAATGAAGGTAGGTCACAGGCACGCTCATTTATTTGATGTATTATCTATGACGACTTACATGCTACAACAGTGGGGTTGAATAATTGTGGCTGAGCCTCTAAGGAATGTAAAGTCTAAAATATTTACTATTTGGCCCTTTACAGGAAAAGTCTGCCACCTCCGTCCTGGTGTGTAGGCACTGAGAGACCATATATACCTGGGGACAGCCACATGAGGTTGGCTGTCACTGGGACTCTTAATATCCCCCTTCTGCATTTCTTACCCTCCTACAGGCTGCTAGTTAATTTGTTTTATTTATTTTATTTTATTTTAAAACCACCTTCAAATACCCACGTCCTCTTACTTTGTTAGGATTCAGTGGAAAGAGATATCTCTCCGTATAAAATGGTTAGTGGGTTGCAATGCTAAAGAAATTTATATCAAAATATTAGAAGTTCAATGTGATATTCTTGCAGTTTTTCTATAGGTCTGGAATTTTTTTTTTTAACTGAAGAGATTAACAAAAAATTGAGAAATAAGGAATTTATCCTCAGGTATACACACACATGTTTACAGACACATATGTAGAAAAATATCCATTACAGCACTATTTACAATAAGCAAAGATTAATAGACATAAATGTCTGTTAACATGGTTAAATGGTGGCATGTTCATTCATTCATACAATGGATGACTGTGCAGCTATAAAAAAGGAGATGCCCCTTTTTAACTGTTGGAAGATTTAAATGTTAAATGCAGAGCAGTTTGGTATGGAAAAGAGGGAAGGATACGATGGAATATAGAGATATGGCTATAGATTTTTTCCAATAAATATTCAGTCTCTGGAAAGTTACATAGGAAACTGGTAACACTGGTTGCCTCTAATCCTGGGAGATGAGTTAAGAAGGGAGGCATTTTTCCATATAACCCTTTGTAATTTTTGAGTTTCTAACCACGCAAGCAAATTACTTTTTCAAAAAATAAAAACGAAGATAGAGAACATTTTTTAAAAAAGGAAAAAAAGTGTAGTGTGTTGCTCATATTGAATTACCCAAGTGACGTAATTGGCCAAGGTCAACCTCCCTGTTAGTAAACATCAGGCTGAACCCATGTCTAAACCAGAGCCCAGAAGCTACTCAAAAGAGAGTTCGAGGTGGAGTGAAGGCTTTGCTGTGACGGAGATGAGAGCATTCATTGTCTTTTTTTAAATCCACTGACTCTGTTGGCAAAATATTAAGAAACTTCAATCAGAAGCGAACATTAACTAACGTGTTTGACTGTTTCCACTTTGCTCCTTTGACGGCTGCTTAACCTGACTGATGAGTAGGTTAATGCAACTATGACCACTGAAAATTCCTATGGTGTTAAGGGATGTAGAAATGTAGTGCTTACATTTTCATTATTAAAGCTTAGATTTACCGAGCTACACCCACTGCTGGGTTTCTACCGCCCAACCAGACCCCAGGGACTATTTTTAGCACCTAGATGCAGCCTTCCAGGGAAGCTTTCATGGGTGAACGATCTTGCATCTTCCTCCCCACCCTGCTGCTGCTGCCATATGGATAAATTTTCCCCATAGTAGTATATTATTTTTGATGTTCTTCATTATTCTTTAACGTCCTAAACTTTTTCCAATGCAAATATACTACCTGAAGGAATTCTCACCTATGCAACTTGAAAGTAATTATTTTAATCAAGTTAAAAAAACCTTTGTGTATAGACACAGTAATGTACACATATGACAAGTCTACAGTGACGATTACAAGCTGAATGAATTTTCATAAACTGAACAATCCTTGATCAAGGAACAGAAACTTAATTGCATCCAGAAGCCCTCCTCCACCCCCTGTCCAGTTTCTACCCACTGGTCTCTCCCAAGTATAACCATTATCCTGACTTACTTTTGTAATTTACATAAATGGAATCATACACCATGTATTGCTTTGTATGGGTTTCTTTTATTCATCTAAATTGTTGCATGAAACTATAGACTTCTCATCTTCATTGCTGTATGGATTTCTATGAAGTAACCATATCACAGTTTATTTATCCATTGTACCGATGATGGGCGTTTAGCTAGTTTCCCGTTCAGGGTTATTGTAAGTGGTGCTACTGTGAACATGTTTGTACGTATTTTTTGAGGAATATTTGTACACATTTCTGTTACCTCTATCTAAGAGTACAATTTCTGGGTTACAGGGTACGCATACGTTTAGCTTTAGTACAGTGGTTCTCAAGAATTCACATGAATCAGACTACCAGGAGGGCTTGTTCAACCACAGATCTCTGGGACTCGCCTGGAGTTTCTGACTCAGTAGGTCTGGGGTGAGGCCCGAGAATTTGTACTTCTGAAAAGTTCCAGGTGATGCTTTTGCTCCTGGTCCAGGGACCACACTTTGAGAACCTTTGCTTAGCAGATGCTGCCAAACAGTTTTACAAAATATTTGTACCATTGACCCTCCTGTCAGCAGCGTAGAATGCCGGTTGCTCCATTTGGTACTAGTCTCCTTCTTAAATTGCAGGCATACGGATTGAAAAGGAAGGTTATCTTCTTGCGGTTTTAATTTACCTTTCCCTAGCGGCTAACGAAGTTGAGCTCCTTTCCATAAGTTCACTGGCCATTTGAATATCTTTTAATGTGAAGTCTGTGTTAAAGTCTTTTGCTCATTTTTCTATTGGGTTGTCTTTCTCTTCCTTATTGAGTTGTAGGAATTCTTTATTTATTGTAGGCATCCATTGTTTGTTGGAGTTTTGTTTTTTTTTATGTTGTTCATACTGAATTTCAATTGTTGATTGACTATCCTTTTTTTTAAAACATCTTTATTGGAGTATAATTGCTTTACAATGGTGTGTTAGTTTCTGCTTTATAACAAAATGAGTCAGCTATACATATACATATATTCCCATATCTCTTCCCTCTCGCGTCTTCCTCCCACCCACCCTCCCTATCCCACCCCTCTAGGGGGTCACAAAGCACCGAGCTGATCTCCCTGTGCTATGTGGCTGCTTCCCACTAGCTATCGGTTTTACATTTAGTAGTATATATATGTACATGCCACTCTCTCACTTTGTCCCAGCTTACCCTTCCCCCTCCCCGTGTCCTCAAATCCATTCTGTAGTAGGTCTGCGTCTTTATTCCCATCCTGCCCCTAGGTTCTTCATGACCTTTTTTTTTCTTCTTTTTTTTAGATTCCATATGTATGTGTTAGCATACAGTGCTTGTTTTTCTCTTTCTGACATACTTCACTCTGTATGAAGGTCCAGCCACCTCACTACAAATAACTCAATTTCGTTTCTTTTTATGGCTGAGTAACATTCCATTGTATATATGTGCCACATCTTCTTTATCCAATCATCTGTCGATGGACACTCAGGTTGCTTCCATGTCCTGGCTATTGTAAATAGTGCTGCAATGAACTTTGTGGTACATGTCTCTTTTTGAATTATGGTTTTCTCAGCGTATATGTCCAATAGTGGGATTGCTGAGTCATATGATAGTTCTATTTTTAGTTTTTTTAAGGAACCTCCATACTGTTCTCCACAGTGGCTGTATCAATTTACATTCCCACCAGCAGTGCAGGAGAGTTCACTTTTCACCACACCCTTTCCAGATTTTTTCTTAATGGCCATTCTGACTGGTGTGAGGTGATATCTCATTGTAGTTTTGATTTGCATTTCTCTAATAATTAGCGATGTTGAGCATATTTTCATGTGCCTCTTGGCCATCTGTATGTCTTCTTTGGGGAAATGTCTATTTAGGTCTTCTGCCCATTTTTTAATTGAATTGTTTGTTTTTTTGATATTGAGCTCCACGAGCTGTTTGTATATTTTGGAGATTAATCCTTTGTCTGTTGTTACATTAGCAAATATCTTCTCCCATTCTGAGGGTTGTCTTTTTGTCTTGTTTATGATCTCCTTTGCTGTGCAAAAGCTTTGAAGTTTAATTAGGTCTGATTTGTTTATTTTTGGTTTTATTTCCATTACTCTAGGAGGTGGGTCAAAAAAGATCTTGCTGTGGTTTATGTCAAAGAGTGTTTTTCCTATGTTTTCCTCTAAGAGTTTTATACTGTCTGGTCTTACATTTAGGTCTCTAACCCATTTTTAATTTATTTTTGTGTATGGTGTGAGGGAGTGTTCTAATTTCACTCTTTTACATGTAGCTGTTCAGTTTTCCCAGCACCACTTATTGAAGAGGCTGTCTTTTCTCCACTGTATGTTCTTGCCTCCTTTGTCATAAATTAGTTGACCAAATGAGCATGCGTTTATCTCTGGGCTTTCTATCCTGTACCATTGATCTATATTTATGTTTTTGTGCCAGCACCATAGTGTCTTGATTACTGTAGCTTTGTAGTATAGTTTGAAGTCAGAGAGCCTGATTCCTCCAGCTCCATTTTTCTTTCTCTAGATTGCTTTGGCTATTTGGGGTCTTCTGTGTTTCCATACAAATTGTAAAATTTTTGTTCTAATTCTGTGAAGCATGCCATTGGTAGTTTGATAGGGATTACATTGAATCTTTAGATTGCTTTGGGTAGTATAGTCATTTTCACAATATTGATTGTTCCAATCCAAGAACATGGTATATTTCTCCATCATTTTATGTCATCTTTGATTTCTTTCATCAGTGTCTTATAGTTTTCTGAGTACAAGTTTTTCACCTCCTTTAGGTTTATTCCTAGGTATCTTATTCTTTTTGTTGTGATGGTAAATGGGATTGTTTCCTTAATTTCTCTTTCTGATTTTCATTGTTAGTGTATAGGAATGCAAGAGATTTTTGTGCATTAATTTTGTATCCTGCCACTTTACCAAATTCATTGATTAGCACTAGTTGTTTTCTCACGGCATCTTTAGGATTCTCTATGTATAGTATCATGTCATCTGCAAACAGTGACAATTTTACTTGTTTGTTTCCAAGTTGTGTTCATTTTATTTCTTTTACTTCTCTGATTGCTGTGGCTAGGACTTCCAAAACTATGTTGAATAAAAGTGGTGAGAGTGGACATCCTTGTCTTGTTCCTGATCTTAATGGAAATGCTTTCAGTTTTTCACCATTGAGAACAATGTTGGCCGTGGGCTTGTCATATACGGCCTTTATTATGTTGGGGTAGGTTCCCTCTATGCCCATTTTCTGGAGAGTTTTTATCATAAATGGGTATTGAATTTTGTCAAAAGCTTTTTCTGCATCTATTGATATGATCATATGGTTTTTATTCCTTAATTTGTTAATATGGTGTATCACATTGATTTGCATATATTGAAGAATCCTTGCATTCCTGGGATAAACCCCACTTGATCATGGTGTATGATCCTTTTAATATGTTGTTGGATTCTGTTTGCTAGTATTTTGTTCAGCATTTTTGCCTCTATGTTCATCAGTGATACTGGTCTATAATTTTCTTTTCTTGTGATATTTTTTTCTGGTCTTGGTATCAGGGTGATGGTGACTTTGTAGAATGAATTTGGGAATGTTCCTCCCTCTGCAGTTTTTTGGAAGAGTTTGAGAAGGATCAGTGTTAGCTCTTCTCTAAATGTTTGATAGAATTCACCTGTGAAGCCGTCTGGTCCTGGACTTTTGTTGGTTGGAAAATTTTTAATTAGAGTTTCAATTTCATTACTTGTGATGGGTCTGTTTATATTTTCTAATTCTTTCTGGTTCAGTCTTGGAAAATTGTACCTTTTCAAGGAGTTGTCCATTTCTTAGTGGTTGTTCATTTTATTGGCATATAGTTGTTTGTAGTAGTCTCCTATAATCCTTTATATTTCTGCATTGTCAGTTGTGATTTCTCCTTTTTCATTTCTAATTTTATTGATTTGTGTCCTCTCCCTGTTTTCCTTGATGAGTCTGGCAAAGGGTTTATCAATTTTGTTTATCTTCACAAAGAACCAGCTTTTAGTTTTATTGATCTTTGCTATTGTTTTCTTCGTTTCTATTTCATTTATTTCTGCTCTGATATTTATGACTTCTTTCCTTCTACTGACTTTGGGTATTCTTTGTTCTTCTTTCTCTAGTTGCTTTAGGTGTAGGGTTAGATTGGTTATTTGAGACTTTTCTGTTTCTTGAGGTGAGACTGAATTGCCATAAACTTCCCCCTTAGAATTGATTTTGCTGTGCCCCATAGCTTTTGGGTGGTTCTGTTTTCATTGTCATTTCTTTCTATGTATTTTTTTATTTCTTCTTTGATTTCTTCAGTGATTTCTTGGTTATTTAGTAGTGCACTGTTTAGCCTCCATGTATTTGATGGTTTTTACAGGGTTTTTTTCCTGTAATTGATTTCCAATCTCATAGCATTGTGGTCAGAAAAGATAGATGCTTGATAAAATTTCAATTTTCTTAAATTTTCCAAGGCTTGATTTGTGACCCAAGATGTGATCTATCCTGGAGAATGTTCCATGTGCACTTGAGAAGAAAGTGTATTCTGCCACTTGTGGGTGGAATGTTCTATAAATATCAATTAAATCTATCTCGTCTATGGTGTCATTTAAAGCTTGTGTTTCCTTATTTATTTTCTGTTTGGATGATCTGTCCACTAGTGTAAGTGGGGTGTTAAAGTCCCCTATTCTTAATGTGTTACTGTCAATTTCCCCTTTCATGGCTCTCAGCATTTGCCTTATGTATTGAGGTGCTTCTATGTTGGGTGTATAAACATTTATAATTGTTATATCTTCTTCTTGGATTGACCCCTTGATCATTATGCAGTGTCCTTCCTTATCTCTTGTAACAGTCTTTATTTTAAAGTCTATTTTGTCTGATACAAGTATTGCTACTCCAGCTTTCTTTTCATTTCCATTTGCATGGAATATCTTTTTCCATCCCTTCACTTTCAGTCTGTATGTGTCCCTAGGTCTGAAAAGGGTCGCTTGTAGACAGCACATATATGGCTCTTATTTTTGTATCCATTCAGCCAGTCTGTGTCTTTTGGTTGAAGCATTTAATCCATTTACAATCAAGGTTATTATCAATATGTATGTTCCTATTACCATTTTCTTAATTGTTTTGGGCTTGTTTTTGTGGGTCTTTTTCTCCTCTTGTTTTTCCCACCTAGAGAAGTTTCTTTAGCATTTGTTGTAAAGCTGGTTTGGTGGTGCTGAATTATCTTAGCTTTTGCTTGTCTGAAAAGCTTTTGATTTCTCCATCGAATCTGAATGAGATTCTTGCTGGGTAGAGTAATCTTGGTTATAGGTTTTTCTCTTTCATCACTTTAAGTATATCCTGCCACTCGCTTCTGGCCTGCAGAGTTTCTGTTGAAAAATCAGCTGATAACCTTATGGGGATTCCTTTGTATTTTTTTTGTTTGTTTTTCTGTTGCTGCTTTTAATATTTTTTCTTTGAATTTAATTGTTAGTTTGATTAATATGTGTCTTGGCATGTTTCTCCCAGGGGTTATCCTGTATGGGACTCTCCGTGCTTCCTGGACTTGGGTGACTACCTCCTTTCCCATGTTAGGGAAGTTTTCCACTATAATCTCTTGAAATATTTTCTCAGTCCCTTTCTTTTCCCCTTCTTCTTCTGGGACCCTTATAATTCGAATGTTTGTGCATTTAGTGTTGTTGCAGGGGTCTCTGAGATTGTCTTCAATTATTTTCATTCTTTTTTCTTTATTCTGCTCCTCAGCAGTTATTTCCACCATTTTGTCTTCCAGCTCACTTACTCGTCCTTCTGCCTCCGTTATTCTGTTATTGATTCCTTCTAGTGTATTTTTCATGAGTTATTGTGTTGTTCATCTCTGTTTGTTTGTTCTTTAGTTCTTCTAGATCTTTGTTAAACATTTCTTGTATTTTCTCAATTCGTGCCTCCATTCTATTTCCAAGATTCTGGATCATCTTTACTATCATTACTCTGAATTCTTTTTCAGGTAGATTGCATATTTCCTCTTCATTTATTTGGTCTTGTAGGTTTTTACCTTGCTCCTTCCTCTGTGACATATTTTTTTGCCGTCTCATCTTTTTCTTTTCCTTTTTTTTAATGTGTGGGATTGTGTTCCTGTCTTACTGGTTGTTTGGCCTGAGGTTTCCAACAATGCAGCTTGTAGGCTGTTAGGTAGAGCTGGGTCTTGGTGCTGAGATGAGAACCTCCATGAGACCTCACTCCGATGAATATTCCCTCGGGTCTGAGGTTCTCTGTTAGTCCAGTGGTTCAGATTCAGAGCTTCCACCACAGGAGCCTTGGCCTGACCCCTGGCTCGTGAACCAAGATCCCCCAAGCCATGTGGGGCAGCAAAAAAAAAAAAAAAAAAAAAAGAGAAAAATAACAAAGTAAAAAATAAAATTAGACTAGGAAACTAACAGATATGTTAGAAAAAATATAAAAATAAAAATATAGATGAAACAACAACTGGAAGGTAAAACAGAACCACAACAGTAAAAAAGAGGAGGAGAAAAAAAAGTGGAAAAGGCCTTGGTTGTGGAGGGCAGGGCGTAAGCAGGGGCGAGGTTTAGGTGGTGGGCAAGGTCTATGCTTAGGACCCACTGGGCTGGAAAAGGTCCCAGGGGGTGTGGGGGGTGGAGCTTAGGCTCAACAGAACAGAAGGGGCCCAGGTGTGCCTCCTGCCTCTGGTCTCAGAGCGTGGGAGACCCAACCTGGGAGCCCAGCAGGCTTCCTAGGCTCGAGTGGATGAGCAAACACCCTCCACTCCTCTCCCACTCCTCCAGTCCTGGAAGGCCTCTCCTGCCTGCCTCTCCTGTCCTCTCCCAGCTTCCCTCCTAGGCCCCCAGGACCAACCCGGCCCAGAAGGGACCTCTGAAGGCGTAGGACATGGCCTGAGAGCAAGGCAGACTTCCGTAGCTGATTGGGCAGGGGAAACGCTGGGCGCACTCCCCCCTGATCTGAGCCCCCAAGGGTCCCTCCAGGATTGGGAACCCCTCCCCCCTCTCAGCCACCCCTCAGGGGCGCTGGTCCTATCCAGCCTCCACTTCTCCTCCCCCTTCAGTCCCCCAATGTCCTACTGGTTTGCTTGGGGGTTCTTCCATGTCCCTGGGTGTCAGGATCCCCTACCAGCCTCCGGCAGGCGCCCTAGTTGTGGCGAGACACGAACACCACATCTTCCCACACTGCCATCTTGACTCTGCCTCCTGATTTCTTTTAAGCCATGTAATTTTCCCTCTTGAATCAGATATCTTATTTCATTGGGTTATTATTTCCCTGGAGGTAAGGGACTGGCAGAACGTCTTTATCAAACAGCAACAAGTTACACTTTCAGTGCCCTAGAAATGTACAACAATAATAATTAATTCAAAGCTCAGCTGGAGAGTAAGTGCATCTCCTGTTCCTTCTCACCACCGTTTTGTTTGTTTGTTTGTGTTTTTGTTTTTTGGGTTTTTTTATTTTTTTGGTCGCACCACACAGCATGTGGGATCGAACCTGCACCCCCTGCATTGGCAGTGCGGAGTCTTTACCACTGAACCACCAGGGAAGTCCCTCATTACTGTTTTTGATCAACTTCATTCACACCCATGTTCTCATACTTCCCTTCTGTTCCATGCATGTTTTATGTTTCTGACCCTTTTCCTCTTATTTCAAACCAACAAAAAGTAAACAAATTTTTAAAAGTTGAGGGCAGCAAGACTTATCTATTGAAAAGGGGGCATTTAAGAAAATGTCTTTCACACAGCCTTTTGAGACTGTTCTTTGAGAGCAAGAACATATGTCCAGAATAGTATGAATTAGAGCCCCTCTAACCATGTAATAAACCCAAAATATCAACTTATACTAACTCTACCTCCAATGTTTTCTTTTATGATTTAATCTCAGTATGTTTCTTTAATTGATATCTGCTATTGGTTTGACACCAATGTCAATTAAAAGCAGCACAGTATGGCCACTATGCAATCAGATAGGGATAAGAAAACACTAGTATATATGTCCCACATAGAAAATGCAAATTTGATCCTTATGATAATAAATATATTTGTTGAGAGGCTGATGAATAACCAATGGCTTATTGATAATATCCTCTAATCCCCCTTCCTATTACTAGAAAAAATATAGATACTGAAATAAAAAGATAATACACTAAGTATTAAAATGAGAAAACAGAGTGTCCCCTTGATACATAATAGCATAACATTCTTTCATACCTACAACCTGTTTCCTCCTATATCAAATGAAATTATACTGCCCACCAGCCAGTGCCGAGAGGAGTAAGTCAGAGAAAGAGACACCATAGGAAAGCAGCCTGAGAATAGCCAGGTGTTCTGCAAACACAAGTCATTATTATCAATAAAACAGAAATAAATCCATTAGTCTGAAAAATCTCTCCTCACAAAATGCCTTCATATTATCTGCAGGATCTAACAGATCAGTTTATCAAAGTAGTGTTTTTAATTATGTGCTGTGGGTTAAAATAATCATACACACACTCAGATCCCATGACTGACTACCCACAACACTTCTTTGTTTTGTTTTGTTTTTTTAATCTGGGATAAGATGGTTTTTGTTACTGAACCAGAAAAAAATTCCATTTTCCCTTGGTGGTTCACTTGTTAATTCTTAGATAGCTAGAATTTTTCTTTTTGTCTTTGGATTCTCTTTCTCACACAGACAATTGAGTAGAAATAGACAGTACCTAAGATGTGAGGAGCTGTCCGTCAATTGATGTGGAGGTTTCTAAAAGTGCAGCTCCTGGGGTGTCAGGTACCAACAGGAATACGAGCTGAGGGCATTACCGCCACAGAACTAAACACCTTCCTGGTCCATGCTCTATCTCCAACCCTAGCCTGTCAGTCCTGATATGCCATTCAGGAAGTACTGGCATCCTCCCAATACCTTATATATAGTGTGTCTCACAAACCCAGAGGGGATCTAATGAATGACAGTTCAGAGTGTTTCGTACTCTGGGGCCAATAGTCCTGGGCTCCAACCTCTGGACCATCACTTAATGTTTGGAGACCCCTAGATGGCACTCGGCATCCATAAGCCTCACTTCCTGTAGTGGATATCTGTCATCTTTGTACACACACAGAGACACACAGACACACGCACACACACACCCCAACACATTTCTGAACACTCTGCCTGTGTTTATGGAAGTTTCTCCCTTAGCAGTCCTACTTCCCCTATGAATAAGCTAGAACTCATTTTACAAGCTTTCCTTGCAATTGAAATGTAGCATGTGATCTAAGCTTGATGAATCAGATGCACCCTCAAGAGACTTTAGTGCAGTAGAAAGCAACTTAGGGAAGCATAAGCTCCCCACAATTTTTGTCTTTTGTGAGAGAGACAATGGAAGCCTCCAGCTTATAAAGCAAAAGAGGCCTCCAGCATGACTGATAAACAACTGTGGTATCTGTGTCCTGGGAAGGTGGCAGAGTCTTCACAAAGATTGTCTACCCTCACAAGGGTCTGTGAGCTTTCCAATAAATCCTATATTAAGTTCTGCTTCTCTTTATGCACATTGGTGTATGTTCTTCTGTTTCCAACTAAGAATCCCAACAAATTCAGTTGCTCCATTTATCAAATGGAAATGATAAGGGAGGTATCACAGAGATGCTGAGGATTACCTGGGACAACTAGGTAACAGTACCTGGGGTACAGGCAAAAAGCATCCATTGAATGTTAGTTTTACTTTCCACATCTTTTAGTAGTCATATACTTTAAGTACTGTATTTATTTTCTTTCTATTAGCATGCTAGCTATGTATTCTTTTACTATTCTTTTAATGGTTAACCTAATGATTACAACATGCTTTCTTGATATATCACAGTCTAACATATAATATAATTTTTATCATCCCAATTCTGCTAGAACTTTAGAACTGTTTAATTCCATTTACCTCCATTCCAACTTTTGCTTTATTATTATTACACATTTGTCCTGCACCTATTTTAAACTTCAAAGACATTACAATTATTGCTTTGCACAATCAAGAATTATTTCGACTTAGCCACATGTTTATCCCTCCTAATATTATTCATTTCCTCCTGCATCTCCATATTATCGTGTGGAATCATTTTCCTTCTGCCTGGAGAAAATAAGTTTCTCTTTTAATACAAACATGCCAGCCGCAAATTCTCTCCACTTTTATTTGCCTAAAAATATCTTTACTTCACTTTCATTGTTGAAAAATATTCTTAATTCTAGGTTAGCAGTGATTGTCTCTCATCACTTTAAATTGTCCTCTGGATTCCACGGTTGCTCATAAACATCCAGCTGTCAGTCGTAACTCTGGATCTTTTAAAGGTATTATGTCTTTTTTCTCTAGTTGTTTTTAAGATTGTAGATTTTACTTTGGTTTTCAGCAGTTTCAGTATGAGGTGCCTCTGTGTGTATTTCCATTACTCAAGATTCCATGAATTTCTTGAACCTATGGATTCAGCTGGATAAAATTCTCAGCCATTATCACTTTGAAACTTTCTTCTGCCCTAATTTCTTCCTCCATTAAGTCAGGGAATTCCTGCTTTTTCTTTAACTTCTAGGGCATGGACATCCTAGCTTTTTACTGAGATCCTGATGGGGCCCTTGTCTCCTTGGCCCTGAAAGATTCTGAGAGTTTCAGTTTTGCCCTTCAGAAGTCTTCAAATTAGCTCTCTGTCCTCCCATCCAATGAGGCCTCAAAATTTGAAAATATCTTACTGGGGAGACTAGACAAGTGTCTGCTGCAAGTCCTCTTTTTCTGGGGAAGGGTCTTTGTTTCTCACCCCACATCCAGAATTGGCAAATGATTACAGAGGGATGAAGAATAGCTTCTGATTGCCAGCTCACCCTAGAAGGATTCTCTCCTTGGAAGTTTAGTTTAGCTAGTCTTCATTGCTTTTCTAGCTTTCTGATGCCTATAACAATAGGCTTTTTGTAAATTTATACATTATCTGTTTCTTACTACTTGTTGCAGCAAAAGCATTGACCAAGACCTTCTGCATTCTACTTAGGAGAAGAAGTTCCTTTCCCTACTTTGTAACAGATGATGTAATTGGTGACTTGATGCTTGTTAAAAGCCCCCAACTTTTTCATTAATAACAGAAGAAACTAGAATAAAAGGAGATCAATCAATCAGCTTCATCAACAAACAGTTGATTGTTGAATTTTATGGAAACTTTAAATTGTGTTTATTTCATTCTCAGGTCTAAAGAACATTTCACTTTGTATAAGAACCACTTCTTTATAGACAGACCAAGTTGACAGAATTTAAATCACAATGTCTAGTTCAGATTCATTTTAATCATTCCATTTATATATACCACAAATCAAAATAAGGCGATTGTGACAGAGGAGAATAATTTTGCCTATCGGCTTCATCCTTGTGATTAAGACATGTTTGCAGTAAATTATTTGGCTTTTGTTAGGATAACACTGAATCATATTTCCCCCACCTCCAGTCAAAATACGCTTCATACTGATATAACAGAAAAAGAACCGATTGTGGAAAAAAAAAAAAAAACTGGAAAGCAGCCATATTTATAATAGAGTGCTCCTATTTATAAAAAGGCTCTAGGGCTTCCCTGGTGGCGCAGTGGTTGAGAGTCCGCCTGCCGATGCAGGGGACACGGGTTCGTGCCCCGGTCCGGGAAGATCCCACATGCCGCGGAGCGGCTGTTCCCGTGAGCCATGGCCGCTGAGCCTGCGCGTCCGGAGCCTGTGCTCCGCAACGCGAGAGGCCACAACAGTGAGAGTCCCGCGTACCGCAAAAAAAAAAAAAAAGTTTCTAGATATGATGAGTGCAAAACCTGCCTCCAAGTAACTCCATGTACCAATTGCTGCACTGAGGAAGACAGAAAGATAAGAAATTACATCGCATGCTGTGCGTAAATCTAATGAAGGTGGCATAGAAATGTGAGGGCTGAGAACCCACCAAGCACTAAGGAAAAGGCTGACTTCTTACATGGTCCTGCCAGCCCTTTACTCTAGGAATACAATGACTCTGGAGAGTTCATCAATGCTTCTGGTATAAAAATGGGAAAGGGCCTTATCACATGTAGGTCATGGTCTAGATGATATTTGTCTTAATTTCCAACTCCTTTCCATCTCCATGGCTACTCACCTTTTACAGAACCACCTAACTGATGTCTTCTTTTGCCATAAAGAGCACAGACATATCACTTTAAAGGTACACCACCTTCATCTTCCTAGATTCATTATTGCCCTCCCTTCCCACCCCACCATTACGTTGTACCTTTAGTTTTAGAGACTTGCAAGGATAGTAGAATGAAGAGTTAGAAGAGAGGCATTTTAAGACCTTTCTATCCTAACAAGGAGGCACAGCTCACCTTACATAATGCACAGGGCCAATCCTGGTCAGAGCAATTGAGGAAATGGATGGTTCTTTTCATAGGATGGGCTGGGAGAACAATGGTATCATTAATCGTTCACCATTTCCAGCCCATTCTTTGGATGTGCCATCTCTATCTTGCTACAGCTGGTGAAAAATTTAAAGGTCGCTTTTATTTTTCCAATCAACAGCTTGACATGATCCAATAAAAATGCAATTCCTTTAATGCACAGGCTAATGCACCAGCAAATTGAGGTCTAAGGCCCCCATGCCTGGCGCACGCACAGATAATCTCTTCCCTGAAACAAATCTTTCCTTCCCAGCAAAGGGTATGAATTATTTGTCCAAACAATCTCCCACTCTTAGCTTAATACAAAAGCTCTGTCAGTGTTGAAATTTGGGTGGAACCCACCAAATCCAAGGCTCTATAGTTCAGGGGGAAAAAAATCAAATGCCTGGGATGATGAGAGATCAAATGAAGTCAGAACACTCTACCTTGCCAAGCATTTCCAGCAGCCAAACACCAATACTAGTTCAAGATAGATGGCTTAGACTTAAGGTCAAAGAGGTATTACTTGAAGATCTTTCAATACTGTTCCTTCAACAAATGGCTTGCTTTCTTATACTTTCTGCCTTTAAAAAGTTCCAAGGGCTTGAAATGTGTGAATAGGTTCTTCGATATCTTATTTTGACATAAATATATTTATGACATAGTAGACATAGTGCGTTTTTCCAAAACACTTTATCTATACTTTTTTAAATGTCCATGATAGATGATACACTGGTACATTTTTGCTCCTACAAGTGAATCACCAAACTCTGAGATGATGACTAAATGACCCCTCATTTCTTTGGTACATCCACCTCTGGCCAGGTTCTCCACCTGTTCCCAGGTACCCAGAACCAGCTTAATCTCACTCAACAAAAAGTTTGGTTGAACCAAGAATGTTTTTATCTCTCTGCCATCCAACATGTAAGCCTGACTCTTGTCCTTCATTTCAACCTTTAGCTATATCTGAAGACCTTATCTACCTTTTAACACAGTTCCCTGTGTAAAACACCCAAAATAAACAATCTCCTGCCAGTTCTCAGTGTTAAAATCTTTACCCACTTTGTATCAATTTGTTGATTCATCTGTCAATAACATGTGGATTCAGAGAGACCATAAGTCGAATCAGGTTCCCACCCCTCCAAACATAACTATACACAGAAAAATCCTGCGTGATACAGTCTATAAGATGGATATTAGTTTTGGCTCCCTAATCTAGCTTCAAAAAAGAATTCACCTTGAAAGATCTGCCAACTTTGCAGATCACAGCAGTTTTATAAAGCACTATTGCAATCATTATCTCACTTGATCCTCACAAGAACTCTATGAAGTCGACAAAGCAGGCATGATCCTTATTTTAAAGATTATGAAATTAGGACCCAGAGAGGTTAATTACCCTCCAAACAGCCCCCTGCTAGTAAGTGGCAGAGTCCCAACAGCGTCATGGTTCCAGCACATCACACAGACTCAGAAAACCCCGATTAATTTCATCTTAAGCACAACATACAGGACTTATTAGAGCAGTATTACCAGCTATCATAGGGATAAATATCTCTTGAAATTAAGCCTTCTGAATGTGGTACCAAGTTATTACAAAGCTCCGGCTCCTTCTAACAGTGTTTCACCCTGTTGTGCTTAAACTTCTCTCTCTTTCCACAGGTTCACAGGGCTCTTCTTCATCGGTTTTTATTGTAAGTTTTACAAATATCTGATCATGTTGAAATGGTTGGGTGGCACTCCTTTAATGTTCAGTCAGTGATGTGAAACTATCCTGACTGTAGTAAGTGACTTCTCTGCAGGATTGACCCTGCAATTACTCAACAACCTTCCCTCATTCTATTAGATCCTGTCTTTATTTTACATTTTCATGTTTTGTTCACCATAGATTTTTATACTAACTTTTATCTTTTTAAAGATTGCACCACAATGTCATTTGTCTTGATTACTGAGCTTTGTGGCACCCCCTTAAATTTCATGCCAGGACCAATTGCCTCACTTGCCTCACCCAAGCCCCAGTCCTGTTTATTTGAAATCCTGCCTTTTCTGGTCAAAAGCAGTTCGGTATTCCAGGTGACATAGATCTTGATCTTGGCCAGGTTACGTAAGTGCTTTGATCCTCCATCTTGGACTCATGAGAGTATTTAACTCATATGATTGTTCAAAAGATGTTCATGAAAGGTCAGGCATATAGTTAATATAGAAAAAAGTGATAGCTCTTGTTAAAATTATTACCATATTTTCCTTGTTAATTTTTAAAATTTGTAGTGTGGTGAAACACACATAACATCAAATTTACCATCTTAACCACTTTCAAGGGTACAGTTCAGTAGTATTCAGTATAACCAACCTCCAGAACTCTTTTCATCTTAAAAGACTGAAACTCAGTACTCATTAAACAGTTTCCCATCACTCCTCCTCCAGCCCCTAGCAACCACCAATCTACTTTCTGTTTCTATGAAATTGACTACTCTAGGTACCTCATTTAAATGGAATCATACAGTATCTGTCCCTTTGTGTCTGCCTTATTTCACTTAGCATAATGTCCTCTTGGGTTCCTCCATGTTGTAACATGTGTCAGAATTCCTTTCCTTTTTAAGACTGAATAATGTTCCATTTTATGTATAGACCACATTTTGGTCATCCATTTATCTATCGATGGACATTTGGATTACGTTCACCTATTGCCTATTGTGAATAACGCTGCTATGAACATGATGAAAAAATATTACTATAATTTTTATTCTTGTGTTTTTATTTTCTCCACTATATCTGACACTGCACAGAATGAGGCTTGTCTACGGAGTGAAGGAGAAAACCACCCTGGAATCATTCTGATACAACCTTGGTGCTAGCCTAGCTTCAGAAAGGTGCAATCTGCAGGACTCAAACATAGTAACTTTTCATCATTTATTGATTGAGGCTAAAGTGGTGTGAAGGTAGTTCTGGACTGATTCAGCCAATGAGTGGAGAGCATAGAACAAATCAGTGTTTCCAGTTCCTCTGTCAAATGGAGACGCGTCCATGGGTATTCCACTGAATCTGTCAGCCAACATCTGTTAGTTACTTTGGCAAAAAACTGTGTTATGTTCAAAAAAATTTTCCCTGATATTCTGCATTTGTATTAAGCTGGTACCTTCTGAATAGTGGATGAATCCCAGGGAAAATTTTTTAATATGTTATCGTCAAAACATAGATTCTTCCAGCTACATTACAAGGGCATTCATAGATGACAGGACTTAGAATTCTCATCTTCTTTCTTTCATTCAAATATATTTTCTTTCATTCAAAGCTACTGAGCTCCAAGGAGGAACCAGGCCTTTGGCTGGGCACAAAATAACCAAGAAGAGCAAATTACAGTCTACCTAGAAACACACACTTAGAGAGATCAACTTAACAGCTTAACATTCTCCCACTTAGGGCCCCCCGCAGGACAACCACAGCAGAGCGAATCTCTCTCAGAAAACCTGCACAGAGTATCTCGGGAGCTTGTCACAACTGGTCCTTGGCATTTTCTCTCCTCTGGGCTTCACCAAGTTTGACAGCCATTTCTTCTGATTATCACCTGGGGATGAGTGAATTTTATGGTCCGCTTTCTAGTCAGGAAGAGAATCAATGGGATATATAGAAAGAGAGAAAACGAGCAGCTTTTTAAGGAATTGACCGATGTGATTTTGAGGGCTGGCAAGTCCCAAATCAAGTAGGATGGGCGATAAGGCTGAAGATTCAGGTAAGAGTTGATGTTGCACTATTGAGTCCAAAATCTGCAAGGAAGGCAAACAACCTGGAAACTCAAGCAGAATTTCTATGTTGCAATCTGGAGAAAGACAGAATTTCTTCTTCTCAATAAACCACAGGCTTTGCTCTTAAGGCCTTCAACTGATTGGATGAGGTCCACCCACATTATGGAGGGTAATCTGCTTTACACAAGGCCTACTGATTTAAATGTTAATCACATCTAAAACATGCCTTTATAGTGACTTCTAGACTGGTGTCTGACCAGACAACTGGGCTCCCTAGCCTAGCCAAGATCATACATAATATTAATCATCACAGTATATCTCTTTTTTTAAAAAAATTCAATAATTAGAACACAAACTATTCAATTAAAAAATGATCAGAAGATTTGAACACACCATTCACTCACAAATATATACAGGTGGCAAAGAATCACATGAAAAGAGGTATAGCATCATTAGGTAAATGAAAAGTAAAAGGCATTTTTAAGTCCAGTTTTTAAAAATCCCACTTCAACTTCAGTTCATCTGAAATGGATTGAGACTTACCATGTGAGGTGACCCATGCATCTACAGACACCTCATTTGCTTTATTCAGTTAATGCTTTAACATGACCCTAGCAATTAAACACTTTTTAGCAGGAAAGTGTTAATACTGGATTTCCGCTTTTGCCATACTGCACAAAACCAACATCCTCCTCCTCTGTATTTTAGTTTCATTATTTGTGCAGCAGCAAACTTTTTCTGTAAAAAGCCGTACAATAAATGTTTTAGGTTTTGTGGGCCAGAAGGTCTCTGTTGCAAATACTCACCTCTGACTTCACTGTAACATGAAAGCAGCCATAGAGACAAGGTATAAATAAAGGAGCATGGCCGTGATCCAATAAAATTTTACTTACAAAACTAGGTGGTGGGCTAAGTTTGGCCAGCTGACCTTTATTTGCTGACCCTTCCTCTATACAACAGCCCATTCTGTTTTACTTCCTGACGTTAGAAATTCAGAGTGAAATGATGTATTTGCGAGATGCCTGATCGTTTTCAAATTAATTGTAGGGAAACATTTTGTAAGGAAGAAATAGTCAACCAAAACAACAAAACAACAACAGAATCAGAGTTCCCCTCTCAGCACCTGTGATGTCATAATACAATAAGAAATATATATTTTGGTCTTTATCTCTAGCTCCCAGTCAGAGTTCCTAAAACCTTTGTGATTTCCTGAGCAATGTAGAGGCTAGGAGCACCTTTTGTGCTAATATTTGGTCTCTGATTCTGATTCCTGCTGTAGAGCTCCTAAATCCCTTGGAATTTACTAAGTGATAGAAGCATCTCTTGTTCTAATGAGGCAACTCTTGGTGGGCTCCTGGATGACTTCAAGATGAAGGCTGGTCACCAGAAAGAGCTAGCCATGATGAGAAGCATGGAACTTTCAGCCCTACCTCCCCACACTCCAGGACTGAGTTAACAACTGATCATGCCGAGGTGATGAAGCCTTCATGAAAATCCCTGAAACTATGGGGTTCCAAGAGCCCCAGGATGGTGAACGTCCACATGCCAGGAGGATAATGTGCCTGGAAAGGGCATGCAAGTTTCGCACACTTTTCCACATACCGTGCCCTAAGCATCTTTCACATGGCTGTGCCTGAGTTGTATCCTTTTATAATGAATCAGTAGTCCAGCAAGTAATCTATTTTTCCAGAGTTCTGTGAGATTTTCTAGCAAATTATCGAACTCAGAAGGGGGTCATGGGAACCTCTGATTTATAGCTGGTTAGCTCGAAGCACAAGTGACAACCTGGACTTGCAGTTGGCATCTTAAGTTGGGGTGGGGGGGGAAAGTCTTGTGGGATCTGAATTGAATTGTAGGACACCCAGCTGGTGGTGGAGATTGGTCAGTGTGGGAAAAAGCACTCACACTCACACAAATTTAGTGGCCAGAAGTGAAGTGTGAGAGTAAAGGAAAACAGTTTTCCCTAGGCAGCGCCATGCCACATGGAAACTCTCGGTGACATCACTAACAGGTCCTAAGTGCCTGGCACAGAAGAGATGTTCAAATACAGTTGTATATCATTATTATTAGAACTACATAAGTAAAGTGTGAGTAGCTGAAGTTGTTATAACTACCATTACTAAAGCAAGCTACAAGATACTTTTTAACTGACCTCATGTCATAGTTTATGGATCACAAATTGCCAACTTTCTTTTCAGGGTATAAAGCTGAGGCCTGGACAATTAGAAATAGTCCCAGGTGCCAGGAATTAGGGGTAAGAGGAGGAAATGGTATAACCAGGTTTGGAAGCCCTTGCCGAGGGCAGGCATGTTGTAGGTGCCTTTCACAGCTATTAGAGTTTTTCTGTTTTTTGTTTTTGAACAAAATGGCACACAAGTTTCTTGTGGATTTAGGCTATTTTGCCTAATAACAACAAATTTTATTGCAGCAATTTGAGACTAATTCATCCCTTAACTTCAAATCTCTCCTAGTTCACTTAGAAGTTTCTAATGTGGAGGCAACAACATTTTAGTGGAAAGGGCATATGCTCTGCGGAGCCAAAGAGATTTAGGTTCAGGTCCTCCTCTCTCATTACTTGCCTGCTGTGTGACTCTGGGGGAGTTACTTGACCTCTCTGAGTTCCAGTTCACTCACCTACGAAATGTGAATAATGACACCTACCATATAGAGATTTGTGAGTGTTATGAATTGAAGTGTGTCCCCAAAAAAGATATACTGACTTCTTAAGCCCCAGTACTTGTAATGTGACCTTATTTGGAGATCGGGTCTTTACAGAGGAAACCGAGTTAAGATGAGGTCATTAGAGTGGATCCTAACCCAATATAACTGGTGTCCTATGGAAAAGGAAAATTTGGACATAGAGATAGATACACATAGAGGGAAGATGATGCGGGGACGGAGACAGAGATTGGAATTATGTTGCCACGAACCAAGGAAAGTCTGGGGCTACCAGAAGCTGGAAGAGGCCAGGAAGCATCCTCCCCTAGAAGTTTCAGAGGGAGCACAGCCTGCCCACATCTTGGTTTTGGACTTCTGGCCCCTGGAACCAAGAGACGATAAACTTCTGTTGTTCTAAACCACTCAGCTTGCAGTGCTCTGTTAAGGCGGACCTATAGCAAACTACTACATTTAGAATTCAACAATCATGGAAAGGAAGTGCATGGCTCAATGCCTGATCTGTCATAGATGTTCAAAAACTTGGTTGAAGAAATAAATATTCTTTTCAAAGTCCAGTTCCCATATTGAACCCTTACTTTAGGCTGTACTAGGATACTTAGCATACGTTCTCATTTATAATTCTTACAATAACCCTAAACAATATGGGGACTGATCAGTTCCGCCCACTTTAGAGATGACGGAACCACAGCCTTAGGAGGTCAACCTGTCCAAGGTGAACAGCTAGGAAGTGGACACTGTATGTCACCAGCTCATTTACGGTTAAGTTGCCTAAAGATGGGGTGCCCTGTCTGTAGCAATGTCACTAGAGGAATCAAGTAGTCAGAGTTGTGTAAAAGCCTTTTCCATAGGAAAATGTGATCTAAGTGTTCCATGCTAATCTAAAGCACATTCCACGCACCTTCAGTGGCATACGTTAACCATAGACTCCTGAGGTCCTATATAACTTAATTCCACTAAAAGGATAGGTCATTGGAAAGGAGATATATGATGGGCATGGAGATGTGCTGCCGACACAGATCCTCCTTCAAAGAAGGGCTTGTTGCCCCAGCTGTCAATTCCTTCAGAGTTGTCTGAGCTACAGAAAGACCCCACCCGAGGTCACGGCCTTCCAGAGCAGTCTATGGAGGAACAAGCGTTTCAGGCCAAAGTCGGCTCCTGTAACCACACTACTCACGCTAGAGCTCCCCCTCTAGGCTGACGGAGGTATTGTCAGGCCTGTACCACAGGTGGGTGTCTCCTGCCCAGTTCTACTTCTCCACTGTTCCTTTTACCTGTTGTTCCTTAAAAATATGCTACACACCAAATCCCACCTCCAAATCTGCTTCCAGAAAACTCACTACGCTTTGCCTCTAACTTTGGCTGGCAAGGAGTGATACTGGCCCAGATATGAAGCTGACAGAGTATCCAGGGAAAGAAAAGATCCTGGTATCCATGTCCCTGTGACTTGAGTCCAGAGGAGGAAATGCAATGAGTTGTGGATGCAGGCCTAAAGTGTATGTAATAAGTCTCCACCCCAGTCATGGACAGATTTGAGGTCCCATTGACTTAAAATGAAGAGACGGATTCTCCATAAAATAACATCAAAATTAAGTGTTCCTCTCCCCAGGGGGAGTCAGAAAGTATCCCTCTGCTGGTTACGGCATCAAATCCCCAAGGCCAGACAAATGCATTTTTTAAAAGAATGTGCAATAAGAACATTGAAACCTGATATTTCGAATCATATAGATCAATTCCAAAAATCATACACGCTTGGCTAAGAAAAGCCCATCCAAACGGCACTTCAGGCTATTACAGTGATGGGGGGAAAAAAGATATAAAAAGTCTTGTGATTTGCGCACAAAGACCCCTGGCTAGTAGTAATTGTTTCATAAATATGTTTTTTTTCACATTTCCACCAAATCAAGGTCAAATTAAGATAAGTAAAAGGGAGGAGGGGAAAGGAATAAATTGTTCCATGAAAATGTTTGAGCTGATTAAAAATTTACAGAGAAAGGAATCCATTCCAAGCACAGTCATGCCATATCTCCTGCATAAAGGGAGCCTGGTTACTTAACTCTAAACCCTGCCTTTTGGGCTATCTGATTACCCCTTATCAGGGGCCATTAGTGTCTGATAATAGCAACCAATCCCTTGTTTGGTCAGCCTTAATTTCCTTAAAGAAAAATCTCCTGCTTTGGCATGCAACGCCTCCCCTTGTCCACCCAATGGAGTAATGCAAGAAATAAAGATATACTTTAAGATCAGGCACCCAAAGGCAAGTCACTTCCTGTCTATCCACAAACATACTTTTCCATGTTCCTGTCACCAAGCAGTAGCATCTTCTTGTCCCAGGCTTTTGAACAGAGAAATGAAATAGCATGCAATATGTATTATGATAATTACAAAATAGGTTGAATGCACGTCAACAGGACTGTAGAAATCTTTTAGCCCAGCCTCTTCCTTTTATGAGTGAGGAAACAGAAGCCCATAGCCCCATAGGGCAGTAAAGGTCAAATCTAGATTTCTGATTCCCAAACCAGACTTATTTCCATTAAGACAAGTCATGACCCTCATCATATCGTTTTCTACAATACGATGTACGCAGAAAACAAACTCTTCAGCCTGATTCATTCCAGGAATGTCATCTCACCTATGCCATTGTGTGTCTTATGGCATTTATAAACATTTTAAAGAGAATTCTGACTAATTGGAATCCGTCACAAACGAATAATGGCTAGAGGGGGAAAATCACCTTTGAAATGAAAAGTCCGTGGCTATTGACCTCTGGTTTAAAAAGGCAGTCTTTCCCAGTTTCCACAAAGGAGAAAACAAGATATGGAAAAGAAGATATAGAAAAGGGGGAACCCCACAAGAAGAGTGAAACTATGATTGGCAGGCAAACTATTACCAGAATATGGAAGCAGTGGTGCTAATATGACAGGCAAAGCCAACAGCTGCTCCACTGGAGCTCAGCTGCTCATTCTGCCTCTGCGCTCAGAAACCGAGTTCTGTATGCAACAGAAAACAGCTCAGCCATCCCCATGTCGTGTGGACGCAAGATTTTAGGTAGTTATAATCCCTTCAGAGCCTCACTTTATACTTTATTCTGAAGAAGGAAACTAAGCAAATGACTTGGGGACGGCAGAAAAGGGGTGACCAGTGAGGGTGCCTTCATGCTGGGAGGGGCAGTGCCAACTGCTGACATGAGTCAAGGACTTCAGTAGAAGGAGATGTGCGCATCATACTTTTTCATACCTTCTGCCAGTTCAAAGTGTCAGGAAAGCAAATGGTAAAGAGAGGATCCCACTTAGCAGAGATCTGGGAGAAAGAACCAAAATGCGGAGTGCAAATTAAGTGGACAAAATCCAAAGGGTTGCTGGTGAGACCCAGAAGAATGTTAAGACACCAACAACATTGGCCATTTGAAATCAAATATCTGCTTCATGTCCGGTAAAGGCAGACTGCATCACGTAGAAAACTGAAACTGTGATGAAGAGAAGAGTTGGGTGCGCTGGATGAAAGCAAAGAGATAAGGAGATAAAAATGAAGACCAAGAAGATGGCAGATCCCCAGAACTGACGCTGTCAACTTAAATACCATGAATTCTTGAGGAGGTATTTTAGCCAGAAAGGCTGAAAGGAAAGTTTTGATTTAAAATAATTTACAAAAAATGTTAGAGTTCAAAAAACACCTGAGTATGTGGAGGAAAAGGGTTCATTCACCACGTTCCAACCTAAATTGATGAGAGCAGCCCCCATCAACACACGTTCTGACAACTCTTAAATCATATAAATGGAGAAAAAGGGCATATAAGCATGCAGGCAGGGGCGGGCGGGGAAAGGAAAGAAAAAGAAGTAATCTACAACAGAACAAAAATTAAAGCAGCTTCAGGTATCCCTTCCATAACACTGAAAACAAACAGAAAATGCAACTACAGTTCTGTCTAAATTTAAACTGGACAAAAAGATTAAGAGAAATACACCGAATAATCAAGAAATGATTCAAAAAATTAAGATTTTGTGACCTAAAAGGACTGGTGGCAAACACTGAAATTCATTAAAGATGATCCAAATAAAGATTATAAAAGTGCTGATCAAACTAAAAATAAATGTAAAATACCTCTTAAAAATAAGGAATAGTAAAAAAAAAAAAAAAATACTGATTGAATATCAATAATCCAAATCGAAAAACACAGGTTATATTTTTTAAATCTCAGAAATGAGAAAGGGGAATAAAAACACATTAAATCTCTTACTTGGCACAGAAAGTTTTTTTTTAATATTATCTCATTCTTAATTTTATTATAGAAATACATATTTTAAATTTTTTTAACTTAAAGAGCCACGAGTAAAATTTAAACTAGAGTACATTAACTCAAAATCACAGAGAATGTAAAGGTAAAAAATAAGAACAGAAAAAGAACTCAAAAAAAAAAAACCCAGAAAACATTAAAAAGAAGGAAAAACTCTTCAAAAAACCATAAATATCATGGCAAAAATAAATAAAAACATTAAAGGATGATCTGATTGGATTTTAAAAAATCAAACATATTCTGCTCTCAAGAGATACGTTGAAATAAAATGAACAGGAAAATTTAAAAGAAAAAGAGAGAGCAGAAAGATTTATTACAGAAATTTTTAAGGTAGACTTTAAAAAGTAGGAAAGTATGGAAATTAGTTATGACAAAGTTGAATATTAAGAAGAATATTAAACAGTACAAAGACTGGAATTTTATATCAATAGAGATGGAATCCAAAATGAATACACAACCATAATAAACATCTGTTGACTACCATAGCATCATAATATGAAGCAAAAATAATAAGAAATGAGTGATAATATTTAAGCAAAAGAGGAAGCCACTACATAGAAATTAATAAGTACTCTCTTAAATAACCTTGCATGAAAAATTAAACCAACAAGTGGAGTTTTTTTTAATGAGTAATATTTTAAAACTATCAAGACTTTTGAGGTAGGATCAAATAGTACTCATAGGAAAGTTCACATTTAAATTCTCTTAGTATTAAAAAAAATTAAAAAGTAAAAGAACTAGCCCTCAATGCAAAACCCAGGCATATCTATAGGATGCAGAAAAAATGTTTAATACTAGTTTTGTTAAACCATAGAATTAATAGGTAAATCCTGGAACAGATTTTTTGGAAAACGTAAACAAATACACACATACTTCTAGTCACTCAAAACAAGAAAATGAAATCAGGAAATGAAAATATACCTAGAGAAATGAAAAAATATAGAAATGACCCCAAATGCAAAGAAGGTTTAAAAATATAAAAGCACAGTTTGTATAGTTCTGTGCTAATCCCCTTGAAAATCTTCAAGAAATGGCAGATTCTTTTAAGAAAAGAAAATAAAAGCAAAAACATCTCACTCACTCAGATAAACCAAAACTATAGAAACGCTGGGAAAGTGACAATTTACTTCCAAGAGGTTATAACCCATAACAGCCTTTTTAGATATACTCTTAAATAAGGAATAGATTATTTTTATAATGTATAAATCATGTCAGAGCATAGAAATTATAGAAAGCTTGCCACCAACACCATTTATACAACTGGTCTAATTCTGAACAAAACCAGAAAAGAGAGAAAAGAGACAAACCAAAAAAAAAAAGAAAGAAAAAAAAATCCTATAGACTGATCTTATAAACATAGACACAAAAATTCTAAATCAAATACCACAAGACAATTTCACATTATTTTAGAAGAATGACCCACCTAAAAATATTTACATAAGGAATCCATGGGCCATTTAATATTAGGCATTGTATTAATATAATCTGACACACCAGGGCCAATTTGGAAAACGGTGTGATACTCTCAACTCTATCCAAAGAGTTTCTAAAGTCAGCTGTTCACGTACTATCTAGATATTGAAGGGCAAAAAGTAATTTCCAGATAGCCAGATAATTCTTTAAGAAAAACGTCAAAGTCCAAACTATCCAGCTATCTGGGATTAAATATTCATTAATTCAAATAGAATATTCCTTGAGAAAGAGAAATATTATGCTACAAGCCATTTCCTCAATATTAGGAGCAATAGGAACTCCCAAATCCAACCAAGAAGGACCTCCAGAGCCTCAACCTGGCTGTCATTTGACACAGTCATTTGCCCCTTTGTAAGTCATTTACTTCTTGTCCATCTCCCTCCATGACTCAGCTACACTACCCCTAGACACACTTGTATTTCATCTCCTCTTCATCCTCTTCATCCCCTGCAGGAACTTACTGGTAACACCCTCTTCCCTCATGGCCCCAGTTCTATCAGAACTCTCCATCCTGATTATTTCCTATCTGTCTCCTCTGAGACCACAGACTCCTGGGGCCCTGTGTTGTGTCACCATGTAATTTCACTACCCAACCACACAACACAGAGTAGGCACTCAATCCATTTTGATTCTTTGTTCAATTAATCAATCCAAAAATTTGCAAGTACATATCTATATTGATTTCTGTGTAGCAAAACAATTCTAAACTAATAACTGAGCCATATTTCCCTCCAACAAATGGGTCCAAAACTCTCACACGCTCATACACACACATACACACCTTGCAAGTTTTAAGGCCTGACTCCAACTTTGCACTTGAAGTTTTAAGATTTGCCACAGGAATCTGGGGAACAAAAGCTAAAAATCAGGCTGGTGTCATTTTTCTTCCTGGTTTGGTTTCATCTGTGTAGACAATGAGAAAACACAACTAAGCTAATCCAAGTTTCCCACTTCAATTACCCGTTGGGAAGGGGTGATCTCCCAATGAAACTCTAACCCAGAGAATTTAGTTTCCTCGGCTAACGGCCTGAACATCTCTCCTTGGTCAAATCCAAACAGACGTCCCTCTCTTTCACGGGGAGGGATAAATTGGGAATTTGGGATAAACAGATACATACTACTGTATTAAACAACAAGGACCTACCATATAGCACAGGGAACTATATTCAGTATCTTGTAAGAACCTATAATGGAAAAGAATCTGAAAAAGAATATATTTTTATATATATAAATATAACTGAATCACTTTGCTGTACACCTTAAACATTGCAAATAAACTATACTTTGATTTAAAAAAATTCCTTCTCTTATAAAAAGGCAACTTTCTATTTTTTTACATTTCCTGTACCAAGTTATACTTATGAAGACCATACTAACATGGCCAGGTCCCACCCATTAACCAATTTGCCAGTCTTCATGGGAATAGAAACACTAAGAATCCTAACTATTGAACTAATTGGGAGAAAAAAAGACTGCCCTGCTTCATTTTTCCAACTCCAAAATTATAGATAAAACCCCCAGAATCCACCACGGAATTGGCTGAAATAATAATAGAAAATTCATTTTTGTGTGCCTTGATGCATTTTGAGTCTAGGGTTCTAAAGAGTTTGTCACTCTGATCTCTAATTGGGCTTTGAAATGGGTATTTTTAAAGAATCAAGACAATCTTAAAAGTTCAGTTAGATGGAAGGGAGGCGGATGCAGCCTAGGTGGATACTAGAGGGTAGTCTGAAGAAAGGATGCAGCAGACAGACAAGACTAGCATTAACAACAGGACCACATTTGCATCACACAACAGGAAGAGGACGTTGGCACTGATTCCAGAAACCTGAGCTATGAAGTCGGCAAATCCAAATTATTCAGTACCAATCCCCATTTTCAAAAGATGGGCCAGGTCCATAAATATATCCACAGTCCCGTCTACTCAATGCACTGTTGCCTAGCTAAATATTTTAGATGTAGGAAGTAGAGCATCTACCGAGCTAAAAAGCAATTTTTACCCATCTTCTTATATCACAAAGCAATTATTGCTCAGTCACCACTTAATTTGTTCTGACAACCTAATGTCAGATAATACCAAAGAAAACAAATGAAAAATAGAAAGAATAGTTAAGTCTCCTATATGATATATGTTTATGCCAAAAAAGATTAGTTAAAAATCCATCTTCCTCCACCTGAATCCAGAGAATGTTTAAGGGAACTGTCAGTAAAATCATTACTAATGAAGTACCAGACTATGCAACACAATGGTTAGAAAGGAAATTTAAAAGATAAATGCAATTGCAGATGTCACAAATTTTCCATTAACGAATGAAGATGCTGGGAAAGTTCACGTTTTTGGAACAGCCTATGAACATCACAAGTATTCAAAGCATCAAATCTTATTCGATCCTGTATTCTCATCCAACTCTCAGCCTTCTCCCTGTGCTCAGACTCCTCCTACTATGTTTCGGCATTTGACCTTCCTTATAAAAAATTGGAAAGGAAACTATTACAATCCACTATCCCCAACAACCAAACACCAAACCTACTTTCTTGGCTAGCATTGTCTGTGGTATTGATAAACAATCCATCTTTCAATTACAAACCATCATCACTCACCCAATTCTTGAGGCATCTCAAAATCCCACCAAGGAGCCCACAGGAAGATAGCTTTGCTCATGAAAAGGATGGGGTTTGATCTAAAGATGAACACCCAACTGTACATCTGGACGGTAGGTTCTGGCATGGGGAGTTGAGAGCAGAGCAATTCACAAAGATGGCACGGAAAAGTAAAGAAAGGAGCAAGAGTGAGGGCTGGTAGTGTGGCAGTTTTCAAAGTAGGTTTCAAATGATTAATCTCTGCCAAAGGACATTCCCATCCATGCCTTTCATCTAGTAACTTGATCTTTTTCAATGGAGGAGAAACTTTATCTTCTTCCAAAGAACAATGGGGAGATAACTCAGAGGGAAGAAAGAACAAGAATTCACTGTCCCCTAAGACTTCTTCTAGAACATTTTAATCTCAGTTTCTTTTTACTACCCATATCAACTTGAGAAACCAAATGAACTTCCATGGCTCAGCCCACCCTGGACTCTCCTTTCTCCTGAAGTCCAGGCAATGGCCAGCATTGCTTGGTGCTAATAGGAGGAGCAACTGTATCTCCCTCTTGGACTAACAAATGAATGAGTGACTGAGAATTGGTTGGCTCAGTAGTTACCATTCCTGAAAAATACCTTAAAAACAAAAACAAAAACAAAAACTCAAGAAAGAAACTAATGAAAACCTTCATGGTGAGGTACTATAAACTTTTAAGCAGTTCAAAGACTCTAATTTTTTTAGAGTTGCACCAAAAGTCAAAACTAGAATCACCACATTTGTAAGATTGCTTAGAGATACCCCAAAGGTGTGCCAACCCTACAGCTTGGACTTCACCTCTGAGTCCACATGAATGATATACCTGTTGTATTGAGTTTTTTCTTATAGTTCTTGTTTCAGTGATGGGCAATTAGGACTATTTTGCTTTGAGCAAAATGCATAAAGCTAAAAAAGTCAACTCAGTTATGCAGATGGGAGGGAACTCTGCCAGGTACTGAGAACTAGATCTAGACTAAGACTTAGATGGAAAGTGAGCCAAAGCTTTTCACTATGCACTCCTTCCTCCAGGAATCCAACCTGTGCCAGTGCCAGGGGGTCCAAAACCTCACGGAGATAGAAGGATGCAAGGCTTGGGGTGACAAAATCCATGCCTAGCCAGGGGCAGGGCAGGACTTGAATCTCAGTGGGGAATTAGTGCACAGACCAGGAGCTAAGGAAGAAGACTCATCAATGGACGGCTCACCCAAGCTTTTGCGAGTGGAATAAAATAAGGCTGCAGGTTGCACGTGGGGTAGGCAGGACACCTGGGTCTCACCAGACTCAGGGTGGAAGGAAAAGGAAGTCATTCCAAGCCCCTTTCACCAGTGGAAATGGGCTGTTCAGTACATTGGTTAGAACAGGCTCAAAGACTGGGCAGGACTAAGGCTGCAGCAGATGGGATTCAGCACATACATCTGGTCCAGGCTGGGATGGACACAATCATGATGAATCAGAAACATAGAAGCAGCCTGGGAAAGCACTTGTGCGATCCACTTCATAATCAATGCAGAAGTTTTGCAGCCCCCGTGCCTGAAAGCAGCACTTCAATTACTAGAGCTGCCAGTGAGCTGAGCCACACGTTAAGTGATGCATTTGCCACGGAATAGAAATCACCTCGAAGTACATAATCCTTTCATTCCTCAAACACTCTCTGAACATGAGTGGGAGAGATGCTGGAGTCTGAAGATGAGCATGTGGTCAGTGTGAAGACATCCCTCCCCACAGCTTGTGGAGGGACCACAGAAAGTTTAAGCCCCAAACATTATCCTCTTCTTTATACTTAAAGAAGGCTTGAGGGTCAAAGTTTACATTGACAACAGCTTTCCCAATGTTTTCTTTGTTTTGTTTTGTTTACCAAGACTTATCTTCATAGCTGTTAAATTCACCCTACATGGAGTTTTTTTGCTTGTTTGTTTGTTTGTTTTACTAAGTGGATTTCATAATGTATTTAATACAGAGTGTGCTAAGGACATGCCGAGGTTTCAGGATCTGATATATTTGATAACACTTTGGAACTACAGAGCCAGTAAGAGCTTTTCTACTCAACATTTGATGCCATTTTCACATAGTTGACGTGTACACAAATGCAGCTGTGAAGGACACTTCATGCTTTCTCATTATTCTTAGGAATAGCATGAGGCACTATTTCATGAAGTTGAGCAAGACATGGACCCTTTTCAGAGGAAAAAATTTCCCGTCTTTACCACTGATTCATCTTTATACCCCAGATGCACAGTAAGTGTTGAGGATGGAGTATGTACTCCTGGAGTGATTCCTGTTCAACACCAAATGCATTAGATCCCCGGTTGTTTAACTTATAATGTGTCTTAAATATGAACGCACCTAAAACTGGGAATAGATTCCCTCTGCTTAGAACACTTCTGAAACTATAAATTAACATTTAAAATAAATATAACCAAAATGATAAAAAGCCACAAAATTTCAAAGTAAATTCATGTAATATGGCAGGTGATCGTGTGACTATACAAGGGACCGCTGAGGAAGCTGTGGTCTGAGTCTGGACTGTGGCATTCATTATTAGGTGCAAATGAGCTGTGTGGTTCTCCCAACACTTGTCTCAAACTACAATAAGGCTTTGCTTGTACAGCACTAGGTGACAGCCTTGGTCCCTCATGAGGAATCTCATTGTATATGTCCTAGGTCCAGCCCTGTTCTCACACTGGCATCTGATAATTAATATTAAGGTCTCCGCTGTCTTGCCATGCCAGGATCACTTTACCACAAACAGGACCAGGGTGCTTATCACCTTCTAATCATTTAATCAGTTTCACGTAGAGCATCTCCCGGCTGCCTGTAACTTCAGCCCTTCTACTGTTCGAAGGCAGGGTGATGAAATACCTCCCAAAATCAGACTTGGAATTATTGCCCCAGATCACAGTAAGTTCCAAGAATTTACAGAGAGTTTAAGCTCTAAAATCAGCACAGAAGGCAAAAATTAAAGTGTAAAGTACCCTTGAATTGTCTTAAATTGCAAATCAAACATGCCTTTATCCAATACAGCCCTATATAGTAATTCTTAGGCTCACTGCAGTTTGAGAACCACTGAAACAGTCTGAAGGGAAGAACACAAGGAAAGTTTTTCCAGGGAAGTCTGGGCATCCAACCATCCATGCGTCAGACAACCGCAGTCCCCAGGGATGAATGGGAAATTCTGAAGTGTCCTTGCTCCCCAGGAGAATTCACTCCACTCTTTTCTAGTATCAAGCTTCCCAACCTAACATGTGTCAGTAGATGGCAGCCACATTGTGAGGTCTAAACAAGATGACTGTGGAGTCTCATCCCAGGACTGGTGTATAAATTAAGTTGCTAAGTTACACAAGCGTGTGTGCAATTCTATTAATTCAACCTTGCATGGTGAGTTGATTGCCTTTTGTTTCATCCCATAATTGGCTTATGTCAAACATAGGTTCCTGAAATCTTCTTTTTGCAAAATATTAATTCTGTTAAAATGTATACCTCTATATGTATTAGCTGAAAAACAAAATGAATATATATATATATATATATATATATATATATATATATAGTGCACATAAAGGTACCATGTGAAAGAGAGAGAGGAAATAAAAAAGAATACTTGGTTATTTCGATGGAAAGGCTGAAATATGATAACAGATCTGTTGCCCTTAATCAAACCAAACCAACAGTCAGAATATCTGGTCTGCATAATTTTCCAGGAAACATTTTAATGTCATGCATTTGGGTCCTCTTAAAGAAATATGGCCTCTACAAATATTCAGTCGTAAGAACCAAAATGAGCGATTTGGTAAAAGATATCACCCTGGTTATACCCACTCAGTTCTGGCCTCTTGTCCTCAAGAGGATTTTTTCTTCTATCAACTGCCTTTGCTCTTTCTAGAGCCACCTGGCTCTGACCATCCCACTCCCATCCAAGCCTGGTCTTCCTCCAACTACCATGCCCCCCCTGACTCCAGTGATCCCACTAAGAAACCTAGAAGTCTCCCCCTTAACAGCACATCCAAGCAATCGCCCAGCCCTGCCATTCGCTCTGGGGAAGAGCCCAGGCAGACCTCTCCTCTGGCTCTGCAGTGCCAGCATCTTGGTCCAGGCCACCAACATCTCCCACCTGAACTATTGAAACACCCTCCGAATTGTGTCCACTCTCGTTCCCTACCAATCTGTTCTCCACACAGCAGCAGAATGAGCTGAAAAATGAAATCAATGGTATCCCCTTCTTGACCTTTGTATTTACTGCCCTTTTCTCCCAGAACCATAATGGATTCCCTCCCCTACCTGCCAGCCAGGTAGGGGAGGGAATTCCTCACGATCTTGCCCCTGGCACATTCTCCAGCCTCAGCAGGGGCCATTTCCCCCCACTCTCCACATCAGGCCACCCTCAGACTTTCTAAGGCCCCAGCTCTGTGACTGGGCAGGGGCTTCACACCTTCTCAGTCCTTGGCTGGGGTTCCTGTCCCTCCCGGGTAGCCTGTACCTCCAGACTGCTCCCCTTGCGACCTCTCTCCTGGTGTGGTCAGTAGAAAAATGGCACCCCAAAGATGTCTACACCTTAAACTCTGGAATCTGTGAATATGTGACCTTACAGGGCAAAAAGGACCATGCAGATGTGATTAAGAATCTTGAGATGGGGAGATTGCCCTGGATAAACCAGGTGAGCCAGACGTGATCACATAAGTCCTAAAAAGCAGAGAACCTTTCTCATCTGTAGTCAGAGAGAGACATGAAGACAGAAGTGGATCAGAGAGATGCGATGTTGCTGGCTTTGAAGATGGAAGAAGGAGCCATGAGTCAATGAATGAGGGAAGCTTCTAGAAGCTGGAAAAGGCAAGGATGTGGAATTCCCCCCTGGAGACTCCAGGAGGAATGCAGTCATGACCACAACTTGGCTTTACCCTTGTGAGAGCATGTTGGATTTCTGACCTCCACAACTTTGAGATAATCAATCTGTGTTGTTCGAAGCCACTATATTTGTGATAATTTGTTAGAGCAGCCATAGGAAACTAACGCAATGCTATTTATGGTATCTGTCATCCCTGTAAAATTAGTAATTATGTGGTGGTTAAAAATCACAGGCTCTGGGGTCATACAGGTAAGGTCAAGCTCTCACTCTTCTTCTCGCCAGCCAGGTGGCTTTAGGCAGTTAACCTAACAAACATGCTAAGCTTCGATTCCCTGATCTGTAAGAAGAGGATGATAGGGCTTCCCTGGTGGCGCAGTGGTTGAGAGTCCGCCTGCCGATGCAGGGGACACGGGTTCGTGCCCCGGTCCGGGAAGATCCCACATGCCGCGGAGCGGCTGCGCCCGTGAGCCATGGCCGCTGAGCCTGCGCGTCCGGAGCCTGCATGTCCGGAGCCTGTGCTCCGCAACGGGAGAGGCCACAGCAGTGAGAGGCCCGCGTACCGCAAAAAAAAAAAAAAAAAAAAAAAGAGGATGATAATGCTTGTCTCCAAGCGTAGTCAGGAGAACTCAGTAAGATAATATGAAGAAGTACTTAATATAGTGACTAGCAAAGAGTAAGCCTTCAGTAAGTGGAAGCCACAATGAGTATTATGATTATTAGTTGTGTGATTATTTCTTTTCCCCCAAGAGGTTATAAACTCTGCAAAGACAGGCACCATGACTTTAATGAACATTGCTATATTTCCAGGGACAAGCACAGAGCTGGATGGAGTGAGTAGTCAATGTAAAAATGAATCGATGAATGAATGAATGAATGGGTTTATATGTAAACACTTTAGGTACCAAGAATTACCTAGAGACATAATTCACCCAGTTAGCTCAACAATACATACTGAGCAGCTGCTGTGCACACTGGGCATTGTACCTGGTGCTGATGGACAGAACAGGAAAAACAAAAAGTGTCCCTCATTGTCTATGAGCCCAGACTCTAAGTAGGTACACTCAGGGTGACAGCACTAGACAGCATGGCATGAGTGTCATGAAGGAGACAAAGCCAGGGGACTCCTTAGAGTTATGAAAGAGGAAACGATCTCACCTACCTTGGGTGATCTGGGAAGCCTTTCTGGAGGTGGTGAGATGTGAGAGGGTCTTTGAGTCTAGGCAAAGTTTCCACTGGACAAGAGCCAAGAAGGAAAATCATTCCAGGGGTGAGTAAATGGCCCTAGCAACGGTACGGAGACAGGCAGACTGAAGATGTATTTAGTGACTCTGGTAAAGGGTTAATATTGGGGAATAGAAGACATAAGCCTGCAAGAGTTAGTTTGGGCCAGTTTTTAGATGTTTTTGAGCACCAGCTTCCCCTTAAAGGAAAGGTAGATCAGAAAAGATTTCTGATTCAGGGACTAACACAATGAAACAAGTCTAAGACAATGGCGGGGTTGGGCTACACAAACAGCTGGCCTACCTGATACACCAAGTGGGGATTCAATTCCTAGTTTTATAAAATGGGGGGGAGGGCTTCCCTGGTGGCACAGTGGTTAAGAATCCGCCTGCCAATGCAGGGGACACGGGTTCGAGCCCTGGTCTGGGAAGATGCCGCATGCCGCAGAGCAACTAAGCCCGTGCACCACAACGACTGAGCCTGAGCTCTAGAGCCCACACATCACAGCTACTGAGCCTGTGTGCCACAACTACTGAAGCCCACACACCTAGAGCCCATGCTCTGCAACGAGAGAAGCCACCACAATGAGAAACCCACGCACCACAACAAAGAGTAGCCCCTGCTCGCCGCAATTAAGAAAGCCTGCACGCAGCAATGAAGACCCAGTGCAGAGACCTTCAAGATGGCGGAGGAGTAAGACATGGAGATCACTTTCCTCCCCACAAATACATCAGAAATACAACTACATGTGGAACAACTCCTACGGAACACCTACTGAATGCGGGCAGAAGACCTCAGACTTCCCAAAAGGCAAGAAACTCCCCACGTACCTGGGGAGGGCAAAAGGAATAAAACAGAGACAAAAGAATAGGGAGGGGACCTGCACCTCTAGGAGGGAGCCATGAAGGAGGAAAAGTTTCCACATACTAGGGAGACCCTTCACGGGCGGAGACAGGGGGTGGCAGGGGGGAAGCTTTGAGCCACGGAGGAGAGCGCAGCAACAGGGGTGCAGAGGGCAAAGCAGAGACATTCCCGCACAGAGAATTGGTGCAGACCAGCACTCACCAGCCCAAGAGGCTTGTCTGCTCACCCGCTGGGATGGGGAGGGGCTGGTAGCTGAGGCTCCGGCTTCGGAGGTCAGATCCCAGGGAGAGGACTGGGGTTGGCTGCGTGAACACAGCCTGAAAGGGGCTAGTGCACCACAGCTAGCCGGGAGGGAGTCCAGGAAAATCTCTGGACCTGCCTAAGAGGCAAGAGACCATTGTTTCAGGGTGCACGAGGAGAGGGGATACAGAACACCACCTAAACGAGCTCCAGAGATGGGCACAAGCTGCGGTTATCAGCACGGACACCAGAGATGGACATGAAACGCTAAGGCTGCTGCTGCAGCCACCAAGAAGCCCATGTGCAAGCACAGGTAACTATCCACACCTCCCCTCCCGGGAGCCTGTGCAGCCCGCCACTGCCAGGGCCCTGTGATCCAGGGACAACTTACCTGGAAGAACTCACGGTGTGCCTCAGGCTGGTGCAACATCATGATGGCCTCTGCTGCCGCGGGCTCGCCCCGCATCCCATACCCCTCCCTCCCCACGGCCTGAGTGAGCCAGAGCCCCCTAATTAGCTGCTCCTTTAACACCATCCTGTCTGAGTGGGAACAGACGCCCTCAGGCGACCTACATGCAGAGGCGGGACCAAATCCAAAGCTGAACCCCAGGAGCTGTGTGGACAAAGAAGAGAAAGGGAAATCTCTCCCAGCAGCCTGGGAGCAGTGGATTAAATCTCCACAATCAACTTGATGTACCCTGCCTCTGTGGAACACCTGAACAAATGAACAGCCAATGAATCATCCCAAACTGAGGCGGTGGACTTTGGGAGCAACTGTAGACTTGGGGTTTGCTTTCCGGATATAATTTGTTTCTGGTTTTATGTTTATCTTAGGTTAGTATCTAGAGTTTATTATCATTGGTAGATTTGTTTATTGATTTGATTGCTCTCTTCCTTTTTGTTTTTATATATAGACAGATTTTTTTTTCTTTTTGCGAGTGTGTATGTGTATGCTTCTTTGTGTGATTTTGTCTGTATAGCTTTGCTTTCACCATTTCTCCTAGGGTTCTTCTGTCTGTCCATTTTGCTTTTTGGTTTTTTTCTTTAACTATAGTTTTTAACACTTGTTATCATTGGTGGATGTGTTTTTTTGGTTTGGTTGCTCTATTTCTTTCTTTCTGTTACTTTTTATTTTATTTTAAACAATTTTTTTATTTTCATAACTTATTTTATTTTACTGTATTAATTTTGTTTTCTTTCTTTCTCTTTTTCTCCCTTTTCTTCTGAGCCGTGCAGCTGAGTGCCTCTGAGTTGGGAGAGCCGAGTTCAGGACATTGGTCCACCAGAGACCTACCAGCTCCACATAATATCAAACAGCGAAAGATCTCCCACAGATCTCCATCTCAATGCTAAGGTCCAGCTCCACTCAATGACCAGCAAGCTCCACTGCTGAACACTCCATGCCAAACAACTAGCAAGACAGGAACACAACGCCACCCATTAGCAGAGAGGCTGTCTAAAATCATAATAAGGTCACAGACACCCAAAAACACACCACCAGACACGGTCCTGCCCACCAGAAAGACAAGATCCAGCCTAATCCAACAGAACACAGGCACCAGTCCCCTACACCAGGAAGCCTACACAACCAACTGAACCAACCGTAGCCACTGGGGACAGACACCAAAAACAAAAGGAACTATGAACGTGCAGCCTGTGAAAAGGCGACCCCAAACACAGTAAGTCAAGCAAAATGAGAAGACAGAGAAACACATAGCAGATGAAGTAGCAAGGCAAAAACCCACCAGACCAAACAAATGAAGAGGAAATAGGCAGTCTACCTGAAAAAGGATTCAGAGTAATGATAGTAAAGATGATCCAAAATCTTGGAAGTAGAATGGAGAAAATACAAAAAAGATTTAACAAGGACCTAGAAGAACAGAAGAGCAAACAAACAATGATGAACAACACAAAAAATGAAATTAAAAATACTCTAGAAGGAATCAATAGCAGAATAACTGAAGCAGAAGAACGGATAAGTACCTGGAAGATGAACTAGTGGAAGTAACTACCACAGAGCAGAATAAAGAAAAAGTATGAAAAGAATTGAAGACAGTCTAAAAGACCTCTGGGACAACATTAAACGCACCAACATTTGAATTATAGGGGTCCCAGAAGAAGAAGAGGAAAAGAAAGGGACTGAGAAAATATTTGAAGAGATTATAGTTGAAAACTTCTCTAATATGGGAAAGGAAATAGTTAATCAAGTCCAGGAAACACAGAAAGTCCCATACAGGATAAATCCAAGGAGAAACACGCCAAGACACATATTAATCAAACTATGAAAAATAAAATACAAAGAAAAAATATTAAAAGCAGCAAGGGAAAAATAACAAATAACATACAAGGGAATCCCCATAAGGTTAACAGTGGATCTTTCAGCAGAAATTCTGCAAGCCAGAAGGGAGTGGCAAGACATATGTAAAGTGATGAAAGGGAAAAACCTACAACCAAGATTACTCTACCCAGCAAGGATCTCATTCAGATTTGATGGAGAAATTAAAACCTTTACAGACAAGCAAAAGTTAAGAGAATTCAGCACCACCAAACCAGCTTTACAGCAAATGCTCAAGGACTTCTCTAGGTAAGAAACACAAGAGAAGGAAAAGACCTACAATAACAAACCCAAAACAATTAAGAAAATGGTAATAGGAACATATATATCGATAACAACCTTAAATGTAAATGGATTAAATGCTCCAACCAAAAGACACAGACTGGCTGAATGGATAAAAAAACAAAACCAGTATATATGCTGTCTACAAGAGACTCACATCAGACCTAGGGACACATACAGACTGAAGGTGAAGGGACGGAAAAAGATATTCCATGCAAATGGAATCAAAAGAAAGCTGGAGTAGCAATTCTCTTATCAGAAAAAATAGACTTTAAAATAAAGACTCTTACAAGAGACAAAGAAGGACACTACATAATGGACAAGGGATCAATCCAAGAAGAAGATATAACAATTGTAAATATTTAGGCACCCAACATAGGAGCACCTCAATACATAAGGCAAATGCTAACAGCCATAAAAGGGGATATTGACAGTAACACAGTCATAGCAGGGGACTTTAAGACCCCACTTTCATCATTGGACAGAGCATCGAAAATGAAAATAAATAAGGAAACTCAACCTTTAAATGATACATTAAACAATATGGACTCAATTGATAGTTATAGGACATTCCAAACAAAAACAACAGAATACACTTTCTTCTCAAGTGCTCATGGAACATCCTCCAGGAGAGATCATATCTTGGGTCACAAATCAAGCCTTGGTAAATTTAAGAAAACTGAAATCGTATCAAGTATCTCTTCCAACAACAACACTATGAGACTAGATATCAATTACAGGAAAAATCTGTAAAAATACAAAGACATGGAGGCTAAACAATACACTACTGAATAACCAAGAGATCACTGAAGAAATCAAAGAAGAAATCAAAAAATACCTAGAAACAAATGACAATGAAAACACGATGACCCAAAACCTACGGGATGCAGCAAAAGCAGTTCTAGGAGGGAAGTTTATAGCAATACAATCCCACCTCAAGAAACAAGAAACATCTCAAATAAACAACCTGACCTTACACCTAAAGCAATTAGAGAAAGAAGAACAAAAAAACCCAGGGCTTCCCTGGTGGCACAGTGGTTGAGAGTCTGCCTGCCATTTCAGGGGACACGGGTTCGTGCCCTGGTCCGGGAAGATCTCACATGCCGCGGAGCAACTAGGCCCGTGAGCCATGGCCACTGAGCCTGCACATCGGAGCCTGTGCTCTGCAACGGGAGAGGCCACAACTGTGAGAGGCCCGCATACGTACCGCAAAAAAAAAAAACAAAGCATAAGGAAAGAAATCATAAAGATCAGATCAGAAATAAATGAAAAAGAAATGAAGGAAACAATAGAAAAGATCAATAAAACTAAAAGCTGGTTCTTTGAGAAGATAAGCAAAATTGACAAACCATTAGCCAGACTCATCAAGAAAAAAAAGGGAGAAGACTCAAATCAATAGAAATAGAAATGTAAAAGGAAAAGTAACAACTGACACTGCAGAAATACAAAGGATCATGAGAGATTACTACATGCAACTATATGCCAATAAAATGGACAACCTGGAAGAAACAGACAAATTCTTAGAAAAGCACAACCTTCAAAGACTGAACCAGGAAGAAAGAGAAAATATAAACAGACCACTCACAAGCACTGAAATTGAGACTGTGATGAAAAATCTTTCAACAAACAAAAGCCCAGGACCAGATAGCTTCACAGGCGAATTCTATCAAACATTTAGAAAAGAGCTAACACCTATCCTTCTCAAACTCTTCCAAAATATAGCAGAGGGAGAACACTGCCAAACTCATTCTACGAGGTCACCATCACCCTGATACTAAAACCAGACAAAGATGTCACAAAGAAAGAAAACTATAGGCCAGTATCACTGCCAAACATAGATGCAAAAATCCTTAACAAAATACTAGCAAACAGAATCCAAGAGCACATTAAAAGGATCATACACCATAATCAAGTGGGGTTTATCCAAGGAATGCAAGGATTCTTCAATATATGCAAATCAGTTAAAGTGATAAACCATACTAACAAATTGAAGGAGAAAAACCATATGATCATCTCAACAGAGAAAGAAAAACTTTCGACAAAATTCAACATGCATTTATGATAAAAATCCTCCAGAAAGTAGGCACAGAGGGAATTTACCTCAACATAATAAAGGCCATATATGACAAACCCATGGCCAACATCGTCCTCAGTGGTGAAAAACTGAAAACATTTCCACTAAAATCAGGAAGAAGACAAGGTTGCCCGCTCTCACTACTGTTATTCAACATAGTTTTGGAAGTTTTAGCCACAGCAATCAGAGAAGAAAAAGAAATAAAAGGAATCCAAATCAGAAAAGAAGTAAAGCTGTCACTGTTTGCAGATGACATGATACTATACATAGAGAATCCTAAAGACGCTACCAGAAAACTACTAGAGCTAATCAATGAATTTGGTAAAGTAGCAGGAAACAAAATTAATGCACAGAAATCTCTTGCATTCCTATATACTAATGACAAAAAATCTGAAAGAGAAATGAAGGAAACACTCCCATTTACAACTGTAACAAAATGAATAAAATACCTAGGAATAAACCTACCTAAGGAGACAAAAGACCTGTATGCAGAAACCTATAAGATACTGAAGAGAGAAATTAAAGATGATACAAACAGAGGGAGAGACATACCATATTCTTGGATTGGAAGAATCAACATTGTGAAAATGACTATACTTTGGGTATACTACCCAAAGCAATCTACAGATTCAATGCAATCCCTACCAAACCATCAATGGCATTTTTCACAGAACTAGAACAAAAATTTCACAACTTGTATGGAAACACAAAAGACCCCAAATAGCCAAAGCAATCTTGAGTAAGAAAAACGAAGCTGGAGGAATCAGGCTCCCGGATTTCAGACTATATTACAAAGCTACAGTAATCAAGGCAGTATGGTACTGGCACAAAAACAGAAATCTAGATCAATGGAACAGGATAGAAAGACCGGAGATAAACTCACACACATATGGTCACCTTATTTCTGATAAACGAGGCAAGAATATACAATGGAGAAACATGTAAAAGAATGAAATTAGAACTCTCCCTAACACCATACACAAAAATAAACTCAAAATGGATTAAAGACCTAAAAGTAAGGCCAGACACTATAAAACTCTTAGAGGAAAACACAGGCAGAACACTCTATGACATAAATCACAGCAAGATCCTTTTTGACCTACCTCCTAGAGAAATGGAAATAAAAACAAAAATAAACAAATGTGACCTAATGAAACTTAAAAGCTTTTGCACAGCAAAGGAAACCATAAACAAGATGAAAAGACAGCCCTCAGAATGGCAGAGAATATTTGCAAATGAAGCAACTGACAAAGGATTAATCTCCAAAATTTATAAGAAGTTCATGCAGCTCAGTACCAAAAAAACAAACAACCCAATCAAAAATTGGGCAGAAAAGCTAAACAGACATTTCTCCAAAGAAGACATACAGATGGCCAAGAAGCACATGAAAAGCTGCTCAACATCACTAATTATTAGAGAAATGCAAATCAAACTACAATGAGGTATCACCTCACACCAGTCAGAATGGCCAGCTTCAAAAACTCTACAAACAATAAATGCTGAAGAGGGTGCTGAGAAAAGGGAACCCTCTTGCACTGTTGGTGGGAATGTAAATTGATACAGCCACTATGGAGAACAGTATGGAGGTTCCTTAAATAACTAAAAATAGAACTACCATACCACCCAGCAATACCACTACTAGGCATATATGCTGAGAGAACCATAATTCAAAAAGAGTCATGTACCACAATGTTCATTGCAGCACTATTTGCAATAGCGAGGACATGGGAGCAACCTAAGTGTCCATCGACAGATGAATGGATAAAGAAGATGTGGCACATATATACAATGGAATATTACTCAGCCATAAAAGGAAAGGAAAGGAAATTGAGTTATTTGTAGTGAGGTGGATGGACCTAGAGTCTGTCATACAGAGTGAAGTAAGTCAGAAAGAGAAAAGCAAATACTGTATGCTAACACATATATATGGAATCTAAAAAAAAAAAAAAAATGATTCTGAAGAACCTAGGGGCAGGACAGGAATAAAGACGCAGACTTAGAGAATGGACTTGAGGACGTGGGGAGGGGGAAGGGTAAGCTGGGGTCAAAGTGAGAGAGTGGCATGGACATATATACACTACCAAATGTAAAATCGATAGCTAGTGGGAAGCAGCCGCATAGCACAGGGAGATCAGCTCGGTGCTTTGTGACCATCTACAGGGGTGGGATAGGGAGCATGGGAAGGAGACGCAAGAGGGAGGAGATATGGGGATATATGCATATGTATAGTTGATTTACTTTGTTATACAGCAGAAACTAACACACCATTGTAAAGGATTTATACTCCACTAAAGATGTTAAATAAATTAATAGAGTGAGATGCAGAAAAGAAAATATCACTGCCCAAAAAAAGTCCCAATGCAGCCAAAAATAAATAAATAAATTTATTTAAAAATTTTTTAAAACTGTGGAAACTAGATGATAAGACATCAGGATGTTGCTGCTCTTCACTTTCAAAACCTCTCTGGAATTTGTTGTTTTCAGGGCACCATCTGGATCCTTGCCCTGGTCAGTCTTGACACCTCGCCTGCTTTGTTCACCGGAGCAGTTCACGATCTCTCTGCTCTCACTGGCCCCTGGGCTGGGCAGCTCTTCTTTGTAGCTTCCCACAGTGAACTTATTCTAGTGCCCCTCTTGGGGGTGCTGGCATTTCAGTCTTGAGCCCTCTGCAGTGCAGGTTTAGGCCTTGGTCATCTCGTAGACATTGTCGCAGGGAGTTGAGGGTAGAATGAACGGTAAGTTGGGACCTCGGCAGTCTTTGCCAAGAACCCTCAAATCGTAACCCTTGGGTAAAACCCTCCCCGCCTGAACATAAGACCCACCTCCCTAAAAAAATGAGTTTTGTCCCATCAGTGGCTGACACAGACATGGGGACCAAACCCAGACCTATCCTGGGAATCTCTGCTCACAAATAGGCAGGGACAGAAGACCATCCTCCATCCTTGCTTCGTGATGCCAAACTCTATTATAAAACATTCGCTTGAGAAAAGTATCAAATGTTTATTTCTATTACAAATAGCAAACATTTCCCAAATGGCTTCTGAAACCAGTCGTGTGCATGTTTTTACATTTTTAAATGTTTCCAAACTCTTTTGAAATTTGTAGTGATTGAGACAGGTTTTTGGGTTTAGTATTACCACTCATGTCACATTTCGCCTGATTTCCAATCATCTGTGGTCTCCTTGATTAGTAAGGCACTTGATTTTATCTTTTACTGAGGGCCTTTGAATGTAGCAAACTGTTGAAATGATTCATCCTTCATAATAAAAGACTTCAAAGGGATCCAAGTTAAACTTCAGGATTCTGAAGAGCATGCTAGACAGTCAACTTCTTGCATTTCAACTTCAGGACCATGAGCCTAGTGGAGAATTTTGCTAAAAATGCCTAATGAGCATGTTAGTCACGTCTAAAAATCATCTGTTTTCCACATGTTCACATTCATACATATACGGTGTGTGCATTTCATCCGACATTAATTTATTATGTAGCAAGATATAGTTTAGGCTATTCATTTCCACTGATCCATTCCCTGAACATCAGAGGCCCCTGCAAAAGAAAAACAAAGCAAATTCCTTAGGGTGGGAGCCATGCCTGACCCAAACCAGAGAAACAGCATGGCACCTGATTCAAGCTTTGTCTATATGGGTTCCAGTTGGAAACATAAAGTTGAAATCCATCAGATGATTGTTTTTAAATCAACAATTCAGAAACGCTTCTCTTTCGTACTTATATGAATGCTACCTTATGTTTTCAAAGCCAGCATTTGGACTCAGTTTTTAGAAAGACAAAAGATATTCAGTGTGTGTTTGGTGTTAAAAACGATTTTAGAAGTGATAGTGAAGGCTAAAAAGTGAACACACAATTAAAAATAAAGAGTTCTCTTTTTAATAGATTTTAAAAGTTTTCATCACAAGAAAATAATAGTCTATAACTATGTGTGGTGATGGATGTTAACTAGACTTCTTGTGGTGATCATTTCAATATGTACACAAATATCGGAACCATTGTGTTGCACACCTGAACTAACATAATGTTGTATAACAATTATACCACAATTATTTTTAAAAAAAGATCTCTTTTTTAAATATATAGTTAAAGTATGTAGTTCTCCATTTCTTGCAATGGATTTAATGAGGAACTGCTAAATGGAAGTACTGAGGAGTACAAACGGTGATGAAATACACCCTGGGGTGTCCAAAACTTAAAAGAAAATAGATACCTAAGTGCCCGTAATGCTGGGCAGGCTGTGATAAACAGAAAACTATACACTCATTGAGACTGCAAAGAAAAGGCAATCAGTAATCCTTCGAATGATATTTCCATATAAATTAGGCTTTAAGAGGTAAGAAGGATCTCAACACCCAGAAATGACGTCTCAGAAAGAACAGCATGGCCATAGGCCAAACTCAGGAGAAGGGCGACACAGCCCTAAGGCAGCGGGTAGTTGGGAGGGGGGTGTACACTAGAAGTCAGGGGGCAGGGATATCACCTGCCACTAAAATGGTAAATTAGGGTCAGGTTGTAAAGGGCTCCAAATACCAGCCAGGGAGTTACAAAATTTCTCCGCAGAAAATGGGTCCCAAGAAGGTTTTGACCAAAGAAGGGGGTTAGAAAGATGAATCTGATGGTAAGCAGAAGGACGAAAGTTGCAAAGAATAGGATGGAAAGATTTGCTAGGAGCCAGGGATACCAGCTTACATGAACATCAGGTGGGTGGAGACAGAAAAGAGAAAGGATACAATTCAGTATTAAATCAGCATTTGGTAACTGATCTCATCTCGGGGGCAAAGGATGATCCAAAACTTTCTACCTGGGAGAGGTGGAGCGACAGAGATAGAATTAAGGAAGAGAGAGAACTCAAGAGAAAATGTAGATTTTTGCAAACAAGTCGTTGATGTCCCCCCCCCCCTTTTTTTTAAGTGATGTCTGATTGGAGTCTTAAAGTCTTAAGTTTCACTGGTTAAAAAGAGGAAGAAAAAAAAGAGGCACACTCTAGCCAGAGGTGAAAACATGAGCAAAGCCACAGAGGTGAGGACTCTGAGAGGCTGTCAAAATAGGAAGGAAGAAAGAATGGAGGCGTACAATAGGACCAAGTAGCAGGAATGGCAGAGAGGGGCGAACGTGAGAAATATTTAGGAGGCAAAATCAATAACATCTGATGATGTGTGGGATAAAGGAGACAAGGGAGTCAAGCAAGTATCTCAGGTTTCAAGCTTAAGTGACCCCTGGGATTTCGCTCCCACATCTGAAATGGAGAATAGATGTGGAGGAGGTAACAAACGGGGGAAAGATGATGGATGTCACTTGGCCAGAGCTGCATTCAAGGGGTCTGGGAGCCAGAGGGACAGCTTCCACTCAGACATGGAGGTGCAGAGCTGAGCCTAGGGAAGTGAAGAGCTGGTATAATAATAAAGATGTAAGGGACATTAGGATATAGGCAGTAAATAAAACCATGCGTGTAGTTGGCGTCACTTTGAGAGAGCCAAGAGGAAAGCGCACGTGTCTCTCTCTACAGATGGAAGACCCCCAAAGTGAGCACCATTTAGATTAGAAGAAATCATCTGAAAGTAGTATCATAAGGAGATATCAGTATTATAAGACCAAAGAAAACGAATAACTGCCGCAAATGACGATGCAAGATTCATTCACTAACATGCTACTTACTATTCCACTGACAGCTTGAATCACCTGCATGAGCAACAACAATTGCCTTTCATGAATCCCTGCTGATAAATGGAACTATCTTCTAATGCCCACCAGGATATCTGGAGCCATGCTTCCTGCTTTCTGTACCCGATGTTTCATTGTAATCAGTGCTCACACTTTGAACATTCCAATATGGTACAGCAATCTGAGAGGCGAGGCCATTTACAAGAAATGTCCATCTAATGCTCTACCTGAAGACAAGAGAGTTCTTCATCGTGGGGCCCTATTCATCAAAGTTTAAGAATTTAGGTCTCCTTGATTAACAAAAACTTACCTCTGGGAAACTAAAAGCATCTGATTTAATAGAGCTGGCAAATCGGCACCGGGTTCACTGACATCCACAGTGCATGGGATCCACCCAAGAAACTTTTGTGGGTTCTGCCTGAGCAGCCCAAGGAGTCCTCTTTTCAAGACTTGCATAAAGGTAGCAAGTGAATGACATCACCTGAAACGGACGCTCTTGGACGAGCTGACACCACATTTAACAGAAGGCTGAGAAATGCAGCAACTCAATCAGCTCAAATTGGCATGGCGGCCGAACTTGATCTGCCAAGAATTCTCCCTCCTGGAGCTTGATAACAGAATAAACGTCTAGAACCTCTGGGTCTTCAATTATTAAACGCAGCAACTTATGTAACCAAAGTCGAATAACCTCGCAGGCTTGCTGACCACCCTTCGAGATAGAAACACCCAATAGTACAACGGGTGAAACTGATCTGGCTGGAAGGCTGGCAGAGGGAGAGAAGGAAGGGATCAGAATCTCAGGCCGCCTTCCACCCTTAATTACAGGAGAGAGCGGCTCATTCATGGCTGCCCGCCCCGAGGTTTCTAACTCTCCAGTCCCCTCTGCCCGCCTGCCGCCCCCCAGGGGAGGTTGTGTCCTTCTTTTCTTTCTTGTGTCAGATTTCGGGCTGACACGTGGTAATTGATTCCGTTGCTGGTTAGACGGGTGTTAAGTGGGAGGGATGAAGTTTCAGTGAAAACAAATAGCACTTCATGGGTTTGACCTTTCCTCTTTGGAGCTTTTGTTGTGGTCGGCTCTGGGATGTGCAGCTCAAAAACTGCGTGAGCCCGTCGTGTCTGTGTCTGCAGTTCCCCTGATTCACCTTCATCAGCTCCCAATGTGCCGATGACAGCTAGATTGTCTCAGTGTCGCTTCTGGCTCGATGACAGCCCAGCAGCAGGTGGAGGCTCCGAGAATTGGTGTCTGAGAGACAGCAATGGCCGAGCAGGGCCTGAGCCTTCTAGGATAGCATCCCCTTCACGGAAGAGACTTACATTCTGGAGATAAGATGAAGAAACCTTTTAATGGCAGCACACCTGATCCCAGGGCTGCTCCCAAAATCGGTGGCACAGTTTCAGTGTTCGGCTCCGTCCGCCAGAAGGAGGCATCGGCACTGAGCCAGGGAAATGCTGGGCTTCTCAAGGAAGAAAACAGATAGACCCTGAAGGAGCCACGGGGCCCAGGCAACATGTACTGGCAGGAAACAGGTAAGGATGGTGGTGCTGGCCCCTCAGGCCTCCAGATCAGTTTATCAACAGGAGAACGTTCTCCTGTCCTACGAGATGTAACACCTTTCTTAGTTTGCTTCTGCTGCCATAACCAGGTACCGCAGACTGGGTGGCTTAAACAGAAACGTATATTCTCACAGCCCTAAGAGGCCAGAAGGCTGACCTCAAGGTGTCAGCAGCCTCTCTCCTTGGCTTGTGGACGACCATCTCCTCCCTGTGTCCTCACATGGTCTTCCCTCTGTGTGTGTGTGTGTCTTAATCTTCTCGTTTTTTAAGGACCCCCATCATATTGGATTAGGGCCCACCATAATGACTTCATTTAAACTTAGTTGTCTCTTTGAAGCCCTCTCTGCAAACACAATCACATTCAGGGGTACTGGGAGTTAAGACTTCAACATATGAATTTATGGGGAAACAAAGCTCAGCGCATAACAACACCTTGACAAGAATTTCAAGAGGCGGTATTAGCATGCTGCTGAGGTGAGCAAGCGATGGTCACACAAATGAGGTAGAAATGCCAGAAGAGCCATAATGAAGAGTGAAGGAAGAATCCAGCAGCTTCTTCCTTCCAGTGAAGGAAGAAGTGAGCAGCTAGAGTGACACATCATGTAAGTCCAGAAAACCCAGCAGATGCTGTTCCACGGAAAGGCCCAGAGGGTATTCCATTAACTAAAGCAACAAGGAGTGTGCCGGTAAGGACGCTGCTATCATCACTGAAAATCTCAGTGGGTACCATTCTCTGTAGGGCAAGACTGATGTTAGGAGACACCATTACAGAAGTAGGTTCACTGGTAACCCTGGGGATGATAGGATCCAAAATATTAGAGACCGGGCAGCTATGCTCAGCTCTCAGATGCCAGATAGACAATTATCCTACTGGGTGCCGAGGAGGGAGTGATCCTCTGGGGATCATGCAGGCATGGATAAGAGATGATTGTTAGAGAACAGCACCCCTAGAGGCCAGACAGAGCAGCCACCCAGGATACTGCTCCATCTATCCCATCAGAAGAATCAACGCTGGACAATCAGGAGGTTGGGTGAGAGAACCCATCCCACAGACACTACCCCAGTCCCCAAATGTGTAATGGGAACAGACATACTTGATAGTCACAAACGTCTAAACAGACAAGAGCTATCATAGCAAGGAAGGTTAAGAGGAAGCTTCTCAAACTGCCTCCTACCCCAGCCAAGTTAGTAAATAAAAAACATTGTCATGCCCTGGGGTGGGGAGAGGGGAAGGTTTGGATTTTAAAGCTTAGAAATACCCTTAAAGACCTACAGAATGCAGAGTGTGGTCCCTATCATATCACCATTTAATTAATCAGTCTGGTCCCTGCAGAAACCATACGGGTCCTGGAGGATGACCGACTCCCACAGACTTAAACAAGCAGCAGCCCACAGCTGGCGCTGAAGCTCCCTTGCCAGATAGTGTATCTTTACATAAACACAGGCTCAGGTACACGGCACGCAGCCTTTGATCTGGGGACTCTGTCCTTTTCATCCTTATCAAAAAGGAGGATCAGAGACAGTTCGAATTTGCTCAGAACAGACAACCATATTCACTTACAGTGTTGACGCAGGGCTATGTTAACTCTCTCCTCTCTGCCATAATACAGCTTGAGGAGACCTGGACCAGCTGGTCATCCACAGAACACCACGCTGGTGATGACATCACGTAAACCAGAGCTGGTGAGTGAGAAGTGTCAAGAATGCTCAGGGCCTTTGTAAGTCAGACTCAGGCTATAAAGAAAATGGGAAATAACCATCAGGGGCCACATCAATAAACTTTTTAAAGGTCTGGGGTCTGGGGCGTGTCAGGAGATCTCAGCCAAAGTAAAGAACAAATTATCGTATCCCATCCCTCCAAACACAAAAACAAAAACGCTGCAGCTCCAAATCCAGTGGGCTTTTTTAGGTTTTGGAGACACCAGTTCCACAGCTGGGAATAACAAGGGACAAAATGACAGCCACGAGACGGAAAGGCTCTGCAAAAGGTCCCAGCTACAGGGCAAGTGGCTTGAGCCTTGTGGCCCAGCAGACCCCAGGGCATTAGACATATTGGTGATGGCAAAGGACACTCGTATGGAGTTTTTGGCAATCCACACTAGAAAAAATCACAACTCAGACACTTGGAGTTCTGGGGCAAGGTTACATAATTAACTACATAACTTTAGAATAAACAGCTCCCAGCATGCTATTGGGCCCTGGAGGAGATGGGAGTCCCTGACCGTGGGACACCAGGTAACCAATCATCCATGCTGAGCTGGGTTCCATCACACCCATAAACCCACATGGTTGGGCATGCCCGGCAGCAATCCATTGTGAGATGCAAGTGGTACCTCCAGGGCAGAAGCAAGTCACACTAGCAGGTATCCCGGACCCCCATGTTATCCACCATTGTTCCATCAGTGCCTCTCCTTAGCTCATGCCTATGGCCACATGGAAAGTCCATTATGACCAACTGTTGGAGGAGGAAAAAGCCCACGCTTGATTTATCCATGAGTCAGCTGAATATGAAGGCACAAGCCAAATATAGCCAGTGGCTACAGAGACAGCTTCATTCAAGTGGTAGCCTTGACAGACAGTGGTTAGAGGGAATCATCCCATTGGTCAGAGCTTTGGATGGCACACACTCTGGTTAAAGGGGAATTGGAAATCGCCAGTGTACAGATACCATCAGCTTCTTACACAGTGATTGGACTTGGGTAGACAGCAACATCCCTGGGTAGTTTATCTCACTGGTCCCCAAATTTAGTTGAGCATCAGAACCACCTGTAAAGTGTTTAAAGCATATAGATGCCTAAGCCCACCTCAAAATTACTGAAATAAATGCCCCAGATATGGTGCTAATAAATCTATAGTTTATGTAAGATCCTTCAGTGATTCTAATATTGCTAGTCCTTGAACTGGTATTTGGGAAACATTTGTCTAAGTAATTGGCAACGCCACAATGAAGGACAAAAATATTGACAATTAATGCAAACACACAACTAACTCTATTGTGATAATCATTTCACAACATATATGTGTATCAAATCATCACACTGTACACCTTAAACTTACACAGTGTTATGTGTCAATTATATCTCATAAAACAGGAGGAAAAAAGAAAAAGAAATCAATTTTTTCTAAAAAGCAAGTACTGGTAAGACTATATGCTTTAATATATGTCAACTTTTTAATTCTCACGACTGCCCTCTGAGGTATGGTAACCCCATTTGGTAGGTGAGAACACTTACGTGACATGACTTACTCAAGGTCATATAGCAAGTGAAGGATGGAGGTAGTATTTGAACTTAGTCTGAATCTAGAGTCCTTATGCTTAATCATGATGCTTAGTGGAAAAGGCAGTCCAGGAAAGAGAAGGGGGAAGAAAATTCTGTAATCCACAAGCATGTACAGTTTGTAGGGCTAATTTTTTTTTTCGGTACGCAGGCCTCTCACTGTTGTGGCCTCTCCCGTTGCGGAGCACAGGCTCCGGACACGCAGGCTCAGCGGCCATGGCTCACGGGCCCAGCCGCTCCGCGGCACGTGGGATCCTCCCGGACCGGGGCACGAACCCGGATCCCCTGCATCGGCAGGCGGACTCTCAACCACTGCGCCACCAGGGAAGCCCTGTAGGGCTAATTTTGTATTTACCTTAAATGAAGACATATTGCTTTTCCAAATAGTTTGACTTCAATCTCCCTTTACAATAGCATGTGCGCGCCATCTAGTGGCTAGATAAGTCTGCTTGATGAGTGTTAAACTGCCCTGCGTTAGCAAGATCGGCCGAGAACGGGAAACTTGTCATTGAAATTTAGTAGATGCAAGTTTCCAGTTCCAGAATGAATGAATTCCAACTCCAGGAGGATGAATTCTTTGACTTCCAGAAAAAGTTTTTAAAATATAGTAAGGATATAAAGATGAGAAAAATTAATCAAAATGGGTGAAGTCAACAATAGCCACAGAAATGATGTCAGATCAGGTTTGGTTTTGTTTTGTTTTGTTTAATGAAAATGCAATAGTAATAAAACATAAAAAGAAAAAAGCCATATGGCAAATCATTATTAACTTTGTATGCTTATAATGAACTTACTATATGCACACACTAAAAACTTTTCATGACCAATCACTTTTTCCAGGACTTATCTTCGTTCAGCATCCTTTTCCTGCCCAGATATTAAGATACCGTCTGCCCCCACCTCTACTGCATGAGACTTCATGGCTACCCAACAGGATGAAAGGTGATGGAAGTTTAGTAACCCATGACTTGTCTTCTCTCTAATGTCCATGGGATTGATTTTCTCCCAAGATCTCTTAAACCCAGATAGGCAGAGGCAAGGCAGCAAGGTACTGAACTTACGCAATAGGAATCAGTTCGCTATGTGGGAAGCAGGTCCAGGAAGAAGGGCCATGAGCAGGAGATGATGTCAGGGCCCCAGGAGTCATCATCCAGGTCCAGAACCAGTGTCAAACAGTTGGAAGACAGAGGAGTAGCTCTGTGGGCGGAGTCTGGCCTACCCAGCCTCTGACAAGCTTTCTTTCCAGCATTCTGCAAGCATCAGGGTTCATCCCACAGCTTCTTTAATGCTCATACTCAACTTTAAATAGCTCTTTAGCAGGATTCATTTCAGGGACAAATGTTCTCCTAATGTGAACCTCGAAAATATGATGTTAATTGAAAAAAGTCAGACACAAAGGGCATACATTGTATGCTTTCATTGCTATGACATAGGCTGCAAAGGGGACTCCACAGAGATAGAAAGCAAATTGGTGGTTTCCAGGAGATGCGGAGCGGGGAGGAAGGGGGGAAAACGGCTTCATGGGTAAAGGATTTTACTTTGGAGTGATGAAAATGTTCTGGAACTCGACAGAAGGGCTCATTACACAACACTGTGAATGCAGTAAATGTCACTGGGTTTTTGAAATGGTTAATTTTATGTTATTTGAATGTTACCTCCTGTGGCCAAAACCAGAAATACCACAAATAAAAAATTTTATCTTTTGTCTTAGGATTTTAGACCAGGGTATTTTAAATTTTGAATATTTGGTGAGAGTTGTTTATAAGATTTAGTTAGAGACCTCAGGCCACCCTTTAAAGTGAGAAGGTTATCAGAGCCTTCTGTGTGAACAGGATTTAATAGTGAGAAGGGGGAGTAAAAAGATACCACCCGGGCTCCGGGGAAGGGAAAACAGAGCTCATTCTTAGCAGCGAAGTTGTTCTAAAAAGAAGCAAGAAGACAAGCCGCTCCCACTGCAGATCTGCGCTTTGTAACAGGTTCTATGTTTAGATGGGTGGGGTAGAATTCCTGACAAGAATCAAGGAGGTTCTTGTCTCTGGGGAGTTCCCAGCTTCATGCTTCTAGGGCACAAGAAACCCGGAGCCTGGAAGAATCCAGCACCTCATCGGCAAAGCTTTCTCTCAAGAAGCATCAGAAGGCAATCAGCGATTGGCCAACAAGCACAAATTCCAAACACACACCCAGTTAATGAAAACCACACACACACAAACACACACAACCTAGAGATATTTTGTACCTGCCAGTGACAATCTGAAGCAGGAAAAGCAGACGGAAAATAGCCACAGGGGCTTTATTCTGAATAGTCTACATCGAAGGGGGAATTGAGTTTCTCAAAAAATAAAGACTTTCGGTTTACAAACATACTGTTTTTGCCAAAAGGCATTTTTTATTTTAGGTGCTTTGGGAAGACTTCAGAGTCCTCGGGTTTGGGGCCAAAGATGCCTGCGTGTTGCAATCCTAAACCTTTGGCAGTGACGAAAACATGTTTGCAAGTGGAAAGTTTTCGGCGTGGGGTTTTTCGTGTTGTTTTGTTTGGGTGTGTATTTGCCTGCTTGGTGGCAAAGGGTTTCCTCTGCATCTTCCCAGAACCGGGGAGCAGGAGTCAGCACTCCATTTGGGATGTTGGCCCCAAACCACCTGCACCCCCAACTTGTCCATCCTGTATGCCCTGAGGCAAGAAAAGAAGCCAAGAAGCTTAGGGTACTACCCTTTTCCTGCCTTCAAGCCGAACCGGAAGGCTTGGAGAGTCAGATGAGGGGCCAGGAGGAGTTCCGTCTCCATCACTGTGGGTTTCATGTGGGCTGAGTGGATTTCTGCATTGCAGGCTCTGATTAACGCAGTTTGCTCCTTATGTCTCACCCTAGCAGGACACATTTCTACTCTTTCCATCTTTCTGTGGCTACTACCTGTGCTGAGGTAACAGTTTGATATATTAACTCTGGCTTTCTGTCTATTAAAACTGGGCAACCACATGGAACAACTAAGCCCGTGCACCGCAACTACTGAGCCTGCACTCTAGAGCCGCAAGCCACAACTACTGAAGCCCGCGGGCCACAACTACTGAGCCCACGTGCCTAGAGCCCGTCCTCCAAAACAAGAGAAGCCACACAAGGAGAAGCCCGTGCACCACAATGAGGAGTAGCCCCTGCTCGCCACAACTAGAGAAAAGCCTGCGTGCAGCAACGAAGACCTAACGCAGCCAAAAATAAAATTAAACAAATATTTTTTTAAAAAAAACACAAAAAATAATCTAAAAAAAAAGAAAAACAAAAACTGGGCAACCAGAGAAGACCAGTCCTGCAGAATGTAGAGACAAAAAGAATGCAACTTGCAGAGAACTCTACATCTTAACAGAGCAGGGACAGCAGTCTTGAAAACCAAGTCTTTCAATGCACAAGACTCAGGTACTTTGGAATTCACAAGCTAAGCCTGGCCCCTGGTATAAACTGCTACTGCGAGAACAAAGGAGGGTCCCAGTGTGCCACCCAGACGCTGGACAAGGGCAGAAGCAGGACTGAGAGTGACCAGACGCTGTAGAGAGTGCCAGAGTCAGAACCCCAGACTCATCTGTCACCAGCCCCCGTCGGGGAGCTGAGAGGCAACAGAGGCCCCACTCAGTCCTATGGATATTCCAAAGAGCTCTGAGCTCAAGGGCCACTCTCCCAACCCTGGACCTTGCCCGGGGTAGGATCCCCGCTGACAGCGGCTGCACTTCGCCCATCGCCATCCGCCAAGATGCTCCTCCCACCTCTGTGTCTGGTGCGCATCTAAGCACTTTGCACTCAGAAAACCCAGAACTGATGGCTGCAATCGTCCTCCTCTCCACCTCAGCCCTCTGCAACCCAGTCTCCTTCCCAACTGGCCTTTCATGATAAGTGCATCTTCTGAGTAACTCACATGAGATTCTTGGCATGGGCTCTGCTGTCTCCATCTCCCACCCACCCCCCAGCCGCCCCGCCACCCCCAGAGCTCATCTACTGCCAATACCACTGATTCTACCTCCCTGGTGTCTTTTCCATCTGCCCATGGTTTTCATTACCATTGCCACCGCCTGATGCAGGAATCTCCTCCTGTCTCAACAGAAACAATTTAGTATTCTCCTAAATAACACCTCCCTTGGGCTCTCCCACATGAATTCTTGTAAACTTCTGCACTGTTTCTACTCTGGCTCCTGTTTCTCTATTCCTCTCTATTCCTCCTCCTTCTTTCTCATCTCCACCACCACATTCTCCAGTGAGAATTCACCACCACTCCCATTCTCTGTGCCGGACAGACTACATTTTTCAGTGTCTCAAATACAGGGGTGATAGTCTCTCCCCTTAAATCCTGCATGAAAGCTGTTCTCTCTGCCCTTTTCTCCCGTCTAACTCCTAAGCATCTTTCAGATGTCACTTCCTCTAAGAAGGCCTACCATGCTTTCAGCAACACATGGCAGGAACACTGATTCCCACTGGCAGAAACAGTAAGGAAATGTATTAACAGCATTTAACAGGAAACATGAAGGTAGGGTTTGGGTTCATTGGTGCCATGCTGTCATCAACCACCCTGTTTCTTCCTTCTTGTTTCTTTGCCATCCCTAGCGTTGGCTTTAGGCCGGTAGCAAGATGTTTGCCACAGTTCTAGACACCACATCCAGACACTCCAAAGTCCAGAGGAAATGGGAGTTTTTCTTCCCGTACTTTCTCTCAGGTGAGAAGGGACTTTTGCAGAAACATCCCCTCCTTCCCTGCCCCCCACCACTAGAACCTCCCTTACATTTCATTGGTCACAATTAGTTCACATGTCCAACACTCAGCTTATCACAGGTGAGGGGAATGTCACTACTGGTGTTGCCTGTTGGACCACCTCTCAGACCTGGATGTAGGGTCAGCTTCCCCAGAGGCGCGTGACTGTGCTGAAGAGAGAGCAGACATCTGATCAGAACCCAGATTTCATTTGGAAAGAAGTAGGAAGCAAAGACAATCAGCAGAGTTTACTCTTCTTCCCATTTAGTTCTATGTTCCTTTTGCAGCTGTATTAGTCCATTCAGGCTGCTATAACAGAATACCACAGACATGGTGGCTTATAAACAAATACAGAACTTTATTTCTCACAGCTCTGAAAGGTGAGAAGTCCAAGATCAAGGCTCTGGCAGATTTGGTGTCTGGGGAGGGCCCACTTCTTGGTTCACAGACAACTGTCTTCTACCTGTGTCCTCACAGAGTGGGAAGGGTGGGGGAGCGTGTCTCTGGCATCCTTTCAACAAGGACACTAATCCCATTCATGAGGGCTCCACCTTCATGACCTCATCTAACCCTAAATACCTCCCAAAGGCTCCACTTCCTAATACCATCATATTGGGAGTTAGGATTTCAACATATGAATTGGAGGGTGGGGGAGACAAAAACATTTAATCTGTTGCATTCTACCCCTGGCCCCCCAAAACTCATGTTCTTCTCATATGCAAAATACATACATTCCATCCCAACAGTCCCCAAAGTCTTAACTCCTTCCAGCATCAACTCAAAAGTCTAAAGTCTCATCTAAACACCATCTAAATCAGATATGGGTGAGACTCGAGGTAGGATTCACTGAGGCAAATTCTCCTTCAGCTGTGAACCTGTGAAACCAGACAAGTTGTGTGCTTCCAAAATACAACAGTGGGAAAGGCATGGGGTAGACATTCCCATTCCAGGAGAAGAAATAAGCAAGAAAGAAGGAGTGTCAGGTCCCAGGAAAGTCCAGAACCTAGCGGAAAAACATTAAACCTTAAAGCTCGAGACTGATCCTCTTTGGCTCAACGCTCTGACCCCCAGGCTCACTCGGGTGGCAATGTCCTCTCCATGGCCGGGCAGGATGACCTCACAGCAGCTCTATGCCTGGGTGCTGCCCCCATAGCTCTACAGCAATTGGCTCATCTTCCACCATCTCGAGAGCACTCACAAAGTTGAAAGTGAGCATACACCATCCTACCACCATCTCTTCTCCTGGGCCCTCTTCTCCCCTCCACCTCTCCATGCTGAAATCTCATCTTTTAAAGCCCAACCACAATGTCCCATTCCAAAATGAGCCTTTTCTGACCAATCACACATAGTCGTCCAGCATTTTTAGATTTATAACTTCTAATGACACCACAGAGCACCCCATATCATAGTCTTTTGAATATGTGACTTCTTTGAAGCTCCTGAATAGCAAAGCTGATGTGACTTACCTTTGTACTCCCTCTGGAACCCGACCCCGTGCTCTGCACATACTGGGTGTGCTATAGAAGGTCATGAGTGGGTTGGAGGAACACTCAACTTAGGGTCTGTGCTCAAGTATTCTCATCTAAGCTCAGCTGCACATCTACTATGCAAATTGGGGCAAGCCGTTGGGCCTCCCCAGAATAAAATGAGGCTCTCTGGATCAGATGTCTTAAAACCCCATACAGTTCTGTATTTGTTTCCTAAGGCTGCAGCTGCCACAAATTGCCCCAAACTAGGTAATTTAAAACAGAAATCTATTCTCTCCCGATTCCAGAGGCCAGAAGTTGAAAATCAAAATGTCAGCAGATGTGGCTCTTTCTTGGAGGCTCTGAGGAAGAATCTTTTCCATGCCTCTCTCCTAAATGCTGGTGGGTGCCAGCACCCCTGGGTGTTCCTTCGCTTGTAGCTGCATCACTTTAACCTCTGCCTCCATCTTCATATGGCCTTCATCCCTCTGTGTGTCTCTGTGTCTCAAAACTCCTACTCCTTTCTCTTATAAGGACAACAGCCATTGAATTTAAGGCTCACCCTAAATTCAGGATGGTCTCATCCTACCATCCTTAACTTGACATCTGCAAAGACTCTATTTCCAGATAAGGCTCCATTCACAGTATAAGGCTTAAACGTTTCTTTGGTGGGGGGGAGACACAATTCTACCCATTACAAGCTCTAACACTGCTGAGTTCTGTTAGTTATTCAAGGACCACTGAGGCTGAAATATTTCCTTCTTTTTTAAAAAATTGCCTGAAGATACATACTGTGGATCATTCAACCACTCTTCATTTGAAGGTTGAGATTTTTTTTTAGTTTTTCTTTTCATTTCTTAAAATACAGGCAGTGAGTCAGTCTCCAAATTTCAGATGCTGATCCTCTGCACTATAGATCATTTGTTTTGGCTTCTGGTTATCAATCCACAGCCTAGAGGTCCCCAATAGCACCATCTCGAAGGTGTGTCTTGGTCGCAGCTGACCTTTCACTTCCCAGTGCCTTAAAATCCCTGACAATGATGGCAAGAACCCTTGGAAGAATCACAGGGAGGACCCTGTGTTAAGTGAGCCCCTGGCTTGTTTCAAGAGAAGCAGCTCCGTCTCAAGGGGCCACAAGAGACCAGCAACACCACCGTAGCCCTGGACATCACACAGAGTGTCCCCACCACATACCAGACAAGTGCCATTTTTGAACTGCATTTGCAGTGGGGAAAGGTCCTGATGCTTCTATCAGGTTGCACCAAATAATGCCACTGATGGATGAGGTGACTCCAAACAAAAGGCAATCATTTTTCTTTCTTACATTTTCTCTGCAGGCTTCATGGCTGGCAAACCAATCCTATAGAACCGAACCCTCTGAGACGGAGCTCCACCCAGAGAACAAGGCTGAGTTGTGTGCCGGGCTTACGTTATGTCTATTTTAAAAGTTGACTTTGGCAGGTGTGTGGACCACTCACACAATATATCTACTCCCAGAAAAGATAAGGGGGAAAAAAAATCAAACACTGAATTTTCTTTAAATTCTCACTTGGAAGCGAACAGCTTGGCCTTAAAAAGGGGAGTATAATCCTTGTTTCAATGATGATGAACTAGTTGGAACAAATTATAAAGAAAATATTGGAGCTATAAATAACACATTTTTAAAGAATTGGTGTGCTCAACTATCTCCTGAGAGGCAAATTCTAAAGAATGTTAATCTCCAGATTATATGCTCTCTGAGGCCATGTTTTTCCAGAACTCTTGGAACGTGTCTAAGTAATGAAATAAACTCAACAATCTTTTTAAGCGTTCACTGTTAAAAGATACTAGCAGCAAACAGATGATTGTAGGCTCATGGTTGTACCTTCGGGTAAAGGAAAATGAGAAGAGCTCTAAATCATCCAAGATGAAGAAGTCCCACAGCCAGACATGCTCTGGTTCAAATCATCAGGAATGTTTCAATCCAATGCCAACTTTCTCCCTTACAATAATGAATGTATAAAAAGGGTATGTTCAAAAGGGATCTTCACCACCTTTCTGGTTTCTACCTCTGTCCTACCTCAAAAAACTCCTTAAACGCCACCCCCCAGAACCTCCGTTCCTTACACCCTAGAACAAAACAACAAAAATAAACTTTATAAAAATGTATAAAACATAACCTTACAAAACCTGTTATTGAGGCGCTACAATATAATTTTAAACTAATAACGTGAATTTTTCCATGCTGAAGAATTGTATAATTGGGTCACCAAATATAAAAAGACACAGCTGTAATAGAAAACATTTCAGAAAAGGAAATTCATACTTCAAAAGCCCTGACTAATCATAAAGTGATGCAAATTTGAAAGGAAATACTTAGATTATGTTTTTACCCAGCTGAGCAGTCAGATGTTTGGAAATGCCCTGGATTTTTCTAAACATTTCCTCCTGTTAACAGCAAAACAGCTCAGATGCTCCAGAAACAAAGGACACACTTTCAAACCTTTATTCTGTGTATTTTTCTTAATTACAGCTGCTCCATTCCAGTTGCAATAAGAGGTCTAATTGTAAAGGCTTTAAAGCTAAGATGTTTACCCGGAGCTGCCAAACAGAGTTATTTTTATGAAAAATACTAAGAAGTGCAAGTCTGGGAATACACACAGAGCTTCAAATGAGAGGCTGGAAAAAGGAGGTGATGAAGGACTTAGCACATTTTCAGTTTGTTTCTCTTACAACCTGTGAGAGAACCCAGACAGTCCATAGGCTCCAGGAGAAAACCCAAAATTGCTGCCGTCCAGGGAGTTTGGCAAAACCCCGGGCAAGGAGAGGCTGTGGTGAGCTGGGCTCCCGGATGGGAAGGTGGTGACAGCTGCAGCTGAGCTGCATGGCCTGTGAGCCCAGAGGACAAGCTCTGGCAACTGCCTGAGCAGTGCCCTGTGGCCTTTTCTTCAAAAGTGAAGATGGGGGCATCTGGTCAACCACAGGTGAGGTGGCACTGCAGGGTGAAGCTGTAAACCGTCAACTCAGCCAACCCTAATGAGGACCAGACACCCAGAAGCAATTGCAGAGTTGGCGGGGCGGGAGTGAGAAGTAGGGTTCGCTTGTCTCAAACCACCAACGGCTAAGCAGGCCCGCACAGCGAGGCCAGAGGGAGACAACGTCCCCTGGACTCTCTGAGCAAAAGGCAGAATTAGAAACGCAGATTCAAAACAGGCTCTGGGGGGCTTGTGCCAGATTCGTGCCTGGGTGACTGCCTGGCCCTTTCCCCGAAATAGCACGCAGAACCTGTGAGAAGTATGCTCTGGCCCCTTTTAGACCCCGACCCTGAGGACATGAGGGTGCGAACCAGAGGAGTAACATTTGCTCAAAATCCTCATCACCACTTCCTGGCATCAGTTCTCTGGCTCACCGCCTGTCCCTAAGAAATGGGGAAAAAACAGCTCCCAGCAGTGAAACCTGGAGAGTTCTGCCCTGGACAACCTGGGACCCACTGAGGCCAGGCCCACTGGGGATGGCGCATGCAGGGGAGTTTTCTACAGAAAACTTGAGTTGAGTTCAACCAGAAGGCTTAACTTTCTAAAGATGTCATGGTCAGCTCTTTCGAGGGTAAAGATTTGTTTTTAAGACTGTGGAATCTGGCCCTCTTAATTACAAGCTAGGTCAGTAAATAAAATGTTCCAATCAAGTCTGCAACTTAATTTTCCACAGTGGTCTCGTGACCTACCGGAAGAACTTACGAACGTATTTGTTTTATTTCTTTGGGACGGAGGAGAGGGGACCTGTAACCACAGTAAGCCATGTGACTCCTTTGTCCACCTCAAGCACACTATTATGGGTTGAACTATGTCCCCCTCAACAGACACCAAATTCATATATTGAAATCCCAACCCCCAGGACCTCAGAATGTGATCTTATTTGAAAGTAGGGTCGTTGCAGATGTAGTTAGTTTAGTTAAAATGTGGTCATATTGACATATGGTGGGCCTCTAATCCAGTATGACTGGTGTCCTTATAAAAAAAGAGCAGCAGAACCTGGCAGAGAGGACTGGAACAGCCCTTAGGAGGAACCAACCCTGCCAATACCTTGATCTTGAACTTCTGGCCTCCAGAAATGTGAGACAATACATTTCTACTGTTTAAGTCACCCAGTCTGTGGTCCTTTGCTCCAGAAGCCCTAGGAAACCAATACAGTTCCCTGGGCACTTTTGCCCTGTGGGCCTCTCCTCCATAAAATGTATTCAAAAGTACTTTGCAACTGTGTTGGTGTAAAGACAAATAAAATCCAGGCTGGATCATATTCTTTTTTTCCTTCTAATTTTAGAAGAAATGAGAACATTTTTAGTTTAAAAGTCTCATGAGCAGTCAACACTGTACTCCTGGTCGGCCCTGTGGAACTGTTCACTGGAGACCCCAGGCTCGGTCAGGTGTCTCCCTGTGCTTACTCTGTCTTGGTACCATATTGAAATGACCTGTCATTGTGTCTAATGTTCCCTCTCCCTACCCCCTGGCTAAAATAGACACAAGCAAGAAGGCTGACTTATTTATTTATTTTTGTATAGCCTGGCACACAGAAGGTGCTCAAGAAATAACTGTTGAACCGAACAGATAAAGACATAGGGTTATGCAAGGTCATTGCTGAAAAATGAAGCAAAAAAAAAAGTGTAGAAGAAGGAAATTTTGGCAACAACAGAGCCTTAATAACTAGAGCCTTAGCTCCTGGTAGCGGAGTGAGGATCTGGGAGCACATCCCAGGAAAGTTTTGAAACTGAAGTAAAATGAGTGTTTTATAACCATGCATTCTGTTCCATTTTTCTCTCTCTCTTCATCTTTAAATTTATATTTCCCTCTCCGGGGCTTGGAGAGTTTTCCTTACATCACAGCTATGTGCCTTTCTTTGGATGAGGGTTTCTCAAATTCCAACTTTTCCACTGAGATTTTCTGACAGTAGATTTGGCCTTTATTTATTCTCTGAATTTTATTTATTTATTTTTTTATACAGCAGGTTCTTATTATCTATTTTATACATATTAGTGTATATATGTCAATTCCAATCTCCCAATTCATCCCACCACCACCACCACCCTCCACTTCCCCCCTTGGTGCCATACGTTTGTTCTCTATATCTGTGTCTCTATTTCTGCCTTGCAAACGGTTTCATCTGTACCATTTTTCTAGATTCCACATATATACGTTAATATATGATATTTGTTTTTCTCTTTCTGACTTACTTCATTCTGTATGACAGTCTCTAGGTCCATCCACATCTCTACAAATAACCCAAATTCGTTCCTCTTTATGGCTGAGTAACATTGCATTGTATATATGTGCCACATCTTCCTTATCCATTCATCTGTCAATGGGCATATAGGTTGCTTCCATGACCTGGCTATTGTAAACAGTGCTACAATGAACACTGGGGTGCATGTGTCTTTTTGAATTACGGTTGTCTCTGGGTATATGCCCAGTAGTGTGATTGCTGGGTCATATGGTAATTCTATTTTTAGTTTTTTAAGGAACCTCCATACTGTTCTCCATAGTAGCTGTATCAATTTATATTCCCACCAACAGTGCAAGAGGGTTCCCTTTTCTCCACACCCTCTTCAGCATTTATTGTTTGTAGAGTTTTTGATGATTGCCATTCTGACTGGTGAGGTGATACCTCATTGTAGTTTTCATTTGCATTTCTCTAGTAATTAGTGATGTTGAGCAGCTTTTCATGTGCCTCTTGGCCATCTGTATGTCTTCTTTGGAGAAATGTCTATTTACGTCTTCTGCCCATTTTCGGCTTGGGTTGTTTGTTTCTTTAATATTGAGCTGCATGAGCTGTTTATATATTTTGGAGATTAATCCTTTGTCCGCTGATTCATTTGCAAATACTTTCTCCCATTCTGAGGGCTGTCTTTTCGTCTTGTTTATGGTTTTCTTTGCTGTGCAAAAGCTTTGAAGTTTCATTAGGTCCCATCTGTTTATTTTTGTTTTTATTTCCATTATTCTAGGAGGTGGATCAAAAAAGATCTTGCTGTGATTTATGTCAAAGAGTGTTCTTCCTATGTTTTCCTCTAAGAGTTTTATAGTGTCCACTCTTACATTTCGGTCTTTAATCCATTTTGAGTTTGCTTTTGTATATGATGTTAGGGAGTGTTCTAATTTCATTCTTCCCATGTAGCTGTCCAATTTTCCCAGCACCACTTATTGAAGACTGTCTTTTCTCCATTGCATATCCTTGTCTCCTTTGTCATAGATTAGTTGACCATAGGTGCATGGGTTTATCTCTGGTCTTTCTATCCTGTTCCATTGATCTATATTTCTGTTTTTGTCCCAGTACCATATTGTCTTGATTACTGTAGCAATGTAGTATAGTCTGAAATCAGGGAGTCTTGATTCCTCCAGCTTCATTTTTTTTCCCTCAAGATTGCTTTGGCTATTCGGGGTCTTTTGTGTCTCCATACAAATTTTAAGACTTTTGTTCTAGTTCTGTAAAACATGCCATTGGTAATTTGATAGGGATTGCATTGAATCTGTAGATTCCTTTGGGTAGTATAGTCCTTTTCACAATATTGATTCTTCCAATCCAAGAACATGGTATATCTGTCCATCTGTTTGTGTCATCTTTGATTTCTTTCATCAGTGTCTTATAGATTTCTGAGTACAGGTCTTTAATCTCCTTAGGTAGGTTTATTCCTAGGTATTTTATTCTTTTTGTTGAAATGCTGAATGGGATTGTTTCCTTAATTTCTCCTTCTGATCTTTCACTGTTAGTGTATAGGAATGCAAGAGATTTTTGTGCATTAATTTTGTATCCTGCCACTTTACCAAATTCACTGATTAGCTCTAGTAGTTTTCTCGTGGCATCTTTGGGATTCTCTATGTATAGTATCATGTCATCTGCAAACAGTGACAGTTTTCCTTCTTCTTTTCTAATCTCTATTCCTTTTATTTCTTCTTCTTCTCTGATTGCCGTGGTTAGGACTTCCAAAACTACGTTGAATAATAGTGGTGAGAGTGGGCATCCTGTCTTGCTCCTGATCTTAGAGGAAATGGTTTCAGTTTTTCACCATTGAGAATGATGTTTGCTGTGGGTTTGTCATATATGGCCTTTGTGATGTTGAAGTAGGTTCCCTCTATGGCCACTTTCTGCAGAGTTTTTATCATATATCGGCATTGAATTTTGTCGAAAGCTTTTTCTACACCTATTGAGATGATCGTATGGTTTTTATTCTTCAATTTGTTAATATGGTGTATCACATTGATTGATTTACATATATTGAAAAATCCTTGCATCCCTGGGATAAATCCCACTTGATCATGGTGTGTGATCCTTTTAAGGTGTTGTTGGATTGTGTTTGCTAGTATTTTGTTGAGAATTTTTGCATCTACATTCACCAGTGATATTGGTCTGTAATTTCTTTTTTTGTAGTATCTTTGTCTTCTCTTCATTTTTGCTTGTCTGTAAAGCTTTTGATTTCTCCATCAAATATGAATGAGATCCTTGCCAGGTAGAGTAATCTTGGTTGTAGGTTCCTCCCTTTCATCACTTTAAATATATCATGCCACTCCCTTCTGGCTTGTAGAGTTTCTGCTGAGAAATCAGCTGTTAACCTTATGGGAGTTCCTTTGTATATTATTTGTCATTTTTCCCTTGTTGCTTTTAATAGTTTTTCTTTGTCTATAATTTTTGTCAGTTTGTTTACTATGTATCTCAGCGTGTTTCTCCTTGGGTTTATCCTGCCTGGGACTCGCTGCGCTTCCTGGACTTGGGTGGCTATTTCCTTTCCCATGTTATGGAAGTTTTTGACTATAATCTCTTCAAATATTTTCTCAGGTTCTTTCTCTCTCTCTCCTCCTTCTGGGACCCCTATAATGTGAATGTTGTTGCGTTTAATGTTGTCCCAGCGGTCTCTTAGGCTGTCTTCATTTCTTTTCATTCTTTTTTCTTTATTCTGTTCCACAGCAGTGAATTTCACCAGTCTGTCTTCTAGGTCGCTTATCCATTCTTCTGCCTCAGTTATTCTGCTATTGATTCCTTCTAGTGTAGTTTTCATTTCAGTTACTGTATTGTTCATCTCTGTTTGTTTGTTCTTTCATTCTTCTAGGCCTTTGTTAAACATTTCTTGCATCTTCTCAATCTTTGCCTCCATTCTTTTTCCGAGGTCCTGGATAATCTTCACTATCATTATTCTGAATTCTTTTTCTGGAAGGTTGCCTGTCTCCACTTCATTTAGCTGTTTTCTGGGGTTTTATCTTGTTGCTTCATCTGGTACATAGCCCTCTGCCTATTCAGTTTGTCTGTCTTTCTGTGAATGTGGTTTTCATTCCACAGGCTGCAGAACTGTAGTTCTTCTCGCTTCTGCTGTCTGCCCTCTGGTGGATGAGGCTATCTAAGAGGCTTGTGCAAGCTTCCTGATGGGAGGGACTGGTGGTGGGTAGAGCTGAGTGTTGCTCTGGTGGGCAGAGCTCAGTAAAACTTTAATCCACTTGTCTGCTGATGGGTGGGGCTGGGTTCCCTCCCTCTTGGTTTTTTGGCCTGAGGTGATCCAACACCGGAGCCTACCCGGCTCTTTGGTGGGGCTAGTGGTGTACTGTGGGAGGGCTCATGCCAAGGAGTACTTCCCAGAACTTCTGCTGCCAGTGTCCTTGTCCCCATGGTGGGCCACATCCACCCCTCACCTCTGCAGGAGACCCTCTAACACTAGCAGGTAGGTCCGGTTCAGTCTCCCATGGGGTCACCGCTCCCTCCCCTGGGTCCTAATGTGCACAGTACCTTGTGCGTGCCCTCCAAGACTGCAGTCTCCACTTACCGCAGTCCTGTCGAATCCTGCAATCAAATCCTGCCAGGCTTCAAAGTCTGATTCTCTAGGAATTCCTCCTCCCGTTGCCAGACCCCCAGGTTGGGAAGCCTAACGTTGGAATGGGAAGCCACTCCAGTGGGTGGACCTCTGTGGTATAAGTGTTCTCCAGTTTGTGAGTCACCCACCCAGTGGCCATGGGATTTGATTTTATTATGATTGCGCCCCTCCTACTGTCTCATTGCAGCTTCTCTCCTGTCCTTGGATGTGGGGCATCTTTCTTGGTGAGTTCCAGTGTCCTCCTGTCAATGACTGTTCAGCACTTAGTAGTGATTCCGGTGCTCTCACAAGAGGAAGTGAGTGCACGTCCTTCTACTCCGCCATCTTGAACCCAGATTTGGCCTTTCTAAACCCAACCTCATTTATGGTTCATGAAAACTTTAGAGTCTAAGTTGTTCTCATCTCTGGACAATTTCTACCTTTCCTGCTGACCACTCCTTATCTTTGCTCTATCCCAGCATGAAAAAAATTCTTTTCTGCACCAGGACTCCATACGGGCAAACAAGCAAACCTTTCTTAGCGCTTGCCACAACATAAACTTCTCAAAAAGAAAGAAAGAAATTAACATTCTATTGGCCATTTGGGAGAGATAAAGAGCACAGAAACTTACACAGTGTGACTGGGAAGATAAGTCCTATAAATTTCTAATTGTGTGTCATAAACTTCCTAGAAGAGCATTCCCCAAAAAGCATTCAATAGGATGCTAACAGAGTCACATAGATGAAAGGTTCCAAGGACATAAATTGGGGAAGTACAGGGTTGAAAAAGCTAAGCCCGTTTCTATAATGCAGAACTTCTCAGATCCTTAGTGTGCTGACATGCAATGTGAGTCTCCGTGAGGCAGAGAAAACATTTGGCATTTCACAGACTGACTTAGTCACGGACCCATCCTTCAGGGGGAGCAGAATACAGGGAGAAAGGTGTCCTTTGAGAGACACATCTTCCAGGAATTACTCTGGAAAACACTGGCCTAGCCAGGATATATTGAGTTTCAAAGGTTGGAGTTGCCATGACTATTGACATAAGGATTCTCTGTGGTCTGAAGTGGTTGGAGAGGGTATCTTAAAAGTAGTATGATTCTCGGGAATTCCCTGGCCATCCAGTGGTTAGGACTCTGTGCTTTCACTGCCAGGGACAAGGTTCGATCCCTGGTCAGGGAACTAAGATCCCACAAGCCACGTGGCACGACCAAATAAAACTTTAGAAATTAAAAATAAATAAAAAATAAAGTATCTTTAAAAAGTAGTATGATTCTTATTAATGATCAAAACACAGAGAGAGGAGAGGAGAGGAGGGTGTTTGGGCAGGGAAAATAGCTTCAGCAAGGGAGAAAAATTACAAGCTGTGTTTGAAGAGCACCAGCGTGGAAGGTATGCTGTGGAAAAGGCCAAAAGACCTAGGAGGAGGGAGAAATGAATAGGAAAGAGGCTTAGAACCTGACTGTGATAACCTCATCCTGAGAGTGTAGGAAACAACTCAACTTCAAGGCAAAAGTACAGACCAGGGGTGCTGCAAGAGTATCACTGAATTAGGCACCAATCAATAAAATGATACCTACTGTTGTAAGACCAGACACTATAAAACTCTTAGAGGAAAACATAGGAAGAACACTCTTTGACATAAATCACAGCAAGAATTTTTTTGATCCACCTCCTAGAGTAATGGAAATAAAAACAAAAATAAACAAATGGGACCTAATGAAACTTCAAAGCTTTTGCACAGCAAAGGAAACTATAAACAAGATGAAAAGACAACCCTCAGAATGGGAGAAAATATTTGCAAATGAATCAACAGACAAAGGATTAATCTCCAAAATATATAAACAGCTCATGCAGCTCAATATTAAAGAAACAAACAACCCAATCCGAAAATGGGCAGAAGACCTAAATAGACATTTCTCCAAAGAAGACATACAGATGGCCAAGAAGCACATGAAAAGCTGCTCAACATCACTAATTACTAGAGAAATGCAAATCAAAACTACCATGAGGTATCACCTCACACTGGTTAGAATGGGCATCATCAGAAAATCTACAAACAACAAATGCTGGAGAGGGTGTGGAGAAAAGGGAACCCTCTTGCACTGTTGGTGGGAATGTAAATTGATACAGCCACTATGGAGAACAGTATGGAGGTTCCTTAAAAAACTAAAAATAGAATTACCATATGACCCAGCAATCCCACTACTTGGCATATGCCCAGAGAAAAACATAATTCAAAAAGACACATGCACCCCAATGTTCATTGTAGCACTGTTTACAATAGACAGGTCATGGAAGCAACCTAAATGCCCATCGACAGACAAATGGATAAAGAAGATGTGGTACATATATACAATGGAATATTACTCAGCCATAAAAAGGAACGTAATTGGGTCATTTGTTGAGACGTGGATGGACCTAGAGACTGTCATACAGAGTGAAGTAAGTCAGAAAGAGAAAAAAAATATCGTATATTAATGCGTGTATGCAGAACCTAGAAAAATGGCACAGATGAACCCGTTTGCAGGGCAAAAGTTGAAACATAGATGTAGAGAACAAACGTATGGACACCAAGTGGGGAAAGCCGCGGCGGGGTGGGGATGGTGGTGTGATGAATTGGGCGATTGGGATTGACATGTATACACTGATGTGTATAAAACTGATGACTGATAAGAACCTACTGCATAAAAAAGTAAATAAAATAAAATTTAAAAATTAAAAAAAAATGATACCTACTGTCTACTGGGCAGGGAGGAAGGAGAGTGCTGGTGAACTTGGCATGTAGTGGAGCCTTGGCAGTGGAGGGACAAGAGTCCTGGCATGTTAGGGAACTCTCACCTTCCACACCCGCACTGCTGTGACTTTGGACAAGCAAGCTCCCCCCACCCACCCAGGGACCCAGTGTTCTCATCTGGGAATTAAGAGGAACTAACGCTCTGGTTCCCTACTATTCTAACACCCCTACTACTCTAACACCAGTCTCTTATGTCATGAAAGTCACAACTGTCCATAGCCAGCAGGAGTAGAGGGAACGGGGCATTTTTTTTTTTTTTGCGGCACGCGGGCCTCTCACTGCTGTGGCCTCTCCCGTTGCGGAGCACAGGCTCCGGACGCGCAGGCTCAGCAGCCATGGCTCACGGGCCCAGCCGCTCCGCGGCATGTGGGATCTTCCCGGACCGGGGCACGAAACGGCGTCCCCTGCATCGGCAGGTGGACTCTCAACCACTGCGCCACCAGTGAAGCCCCGAACGGGGCATTTTGTGGTGAGACACCACACTCCATTCTCCCACCGTGAGCTTGACAGAGATGTTTTCAGCTGACAAGCCCTTCTGCAAAGAGAGTGCAGCTGTGTCGGTCTGGGCTGCTCTGCAGCCCAATACAGCCACCTGTGCCATCTGGGCAAGGGGTGGGAACCCAAGAGGCATGAGTTCTGAGAGAATCAAGGGACAGTCCATTGGGGGACAAGAAGACAGAGGAATTGTGAGCTGTGTCTCTTCCCGTTGAGTTCAGGCAAGCTAACCTCCATCCCTTCTGAATCTTAACAAGGGAATGGATCAGGTGCATGTTTTCTAATTCCTCAGCTGCTTCCTGAACTACCGAGAATCAATTAACAGCTCCCACATGTATAAAATTAAGAAATTCATCGTAGTTTCATAGGGCAGTGTAGCGGATTGAATGGCATAGGTTATATAAAACACAAAACCCCGTGCCTGGCCTAGAGGACAAGTCAATACATGTTCAAGGCTTTGCAGTCTAAGCGTGTTGTACTCAAACCTAATTATTTCCCAGGATGTGTCACTGATGTGTTGCTTCCTCCATCCCACACCCCTGTCTCACCCCAACACTTCCCTGCCTGCTGATGGGACTTGGCTCCAGCCACTCAAGGCATCCTTCAGTGGACAAAAGGACCAGGAAAATATAGACCCCCTTGGGCATCTCAAACTTCTTTTTACTTACAGCCGACACTATGATTTTAGCTAAAATGTTAGAATAGTTTTGTTTTCCATTATTAGCATGATTCTTCCTTACCATGATGAAATATGGTTTCCTTTGGTTTTCAAAAAAAAGTGTCCAATGTGTTGTAAAAGATGAAGTAATGCTTAGTAACCTTGGTTGTTTTTTAAAACCCCTTCCTATCAGCTTCTTAAGGGACTTGGTTGTAATGTTGATCCATGCCACAGTATATCTGCTTCATGCCCAGATTCTGGCTGACCCCTTAATGGGTAAATTCATTAGGTAATATGAGTCAATTAATCAGAATGCATAGTTATTTTTATGAACTCTACTGCCAGCGCATGAACTCATGACACGTGTTTCATAAATGGGAAGAACGGCTAAAATTAAAGTATAGATTTTTATATGATATATGGTTCTAAAAGTCAGACACTATGAATAATTCATCCATTTATTCCCCCAAGAAGTGTTAATTAAGGACCTACTAAGAACCAGTCACAATTCTCAGCACTGGACGTAATAGATGGGTCTCGTCAAGGAGGGGTAGTAGGGGTGCACACAAAACTGCACACACAGATTTATGATGGAGGTGGGGATGGGATGGGATGGTGAACCGTGTGGAGGCCACACCCCTGCCAGAAGGTCAACCAAGGTTTCAGAGGGACAGAGTTGCATCTAGAAGGATGCTTAGGGACTCAATGGATAGACAGAAAGGGAGAGAGAAGGAAAGAGTGATAGAAAGATGCCCCCGGTATTGGGAATTTCCTCTGAAAATGCCTCAAGGCTCCAGGGAGCAGAGTAACTTAGAATGGCTAGAATGTAAAGTCCCAGGGAAAGAGAGGGGAAGTGATGAACAGGCGCTAAGTGGAGGAACAGGCAGAGCTTAGAAGACCTTGAGTAGCACACTAAGGAGTCCTGAAGGCAATGCAGAGTTTCTGAAGGGTTTTAATCACAAGGAGTGGTGCGGCCAGATGTTTAAAAGATCACTCTGGAGACAATGTGGTTGATGGATTAGGGAGAACAAGACTGGTGGGAAGATTAGTTTAGAAAGGATATCATAAGTCCCCGGTGAGAGATGATGGAGGTCCGGGGTAAGTCAATGGCATAAAGGAGAGAAAAGAGACAATAGATTTCAGGTATATTTCTTCCAGTTTTATTGAGATATAATTGACTCAGGTATATTTAACAGCCCGAATCAGCAGGGTTTGCTCATGGACGGAGGTAAAGTGAAAGGAAGGAGTCTGGGGTTCTAAATGGATGAATGGCAACACCATCAACTCAAGTAGTGGAGAGAGAACAGGTGTTCAGGGAGGTTCATGAGCTCCATTCAGCCAGGTGGATTTGAGGGGACCGTGGGACATCCAAATGCAGGTACTGGACAAGTTGTTGTACAGGTGGGGCTGAAGCTCAGGGAATGGGTCTGGGCTGGTGAAAGGCAGTCAGAAATCATCACTGCTATTGTGAAGGAATCAAGAGAGATGTGTGCTTGCTCCGGAGGGGCAGGGGAAGAAGAGGAGTCCAAGAACGAGGTAAGTCCAAGGAGGATATAGCAAGACAGGCGATGACACAGAGAAAGGGGGGTGGACATGGAAATCACCGGATAGAGCATTTCAAGAGTGTGCAGTCCACAGCGTCAAGTGGCACAAGGAATGAGCACTGGACGTGTTCCTGGTTGGCACTTTTCAGTTCCCATGAGGTCAGCTGGCACTGACCAATCAGCCACAAACAGGGAGGTGCCAATTGATACAAAAGGAGAGAAAACCCAATGGCTCTCCAACTTTAATGTGCATCAGAAACACATGAAGGGTGGGTTTAAATACAAATTCCTGGAGCCCCACCCTCAGAGGTTTTGATACAGTGGGTCTACAGGAGATCCCAGGAATCTGAATTCTTAACGAGGGCAGTCAAAGAATCCACTCTTAGGAACACTGTGAAGGTGCCTCCCTTGAAGTCAAAATTGAGACTTTTTTTAACAAAAGCATTTTATTAACAGAAGTGTTCCCCAGGGGTCACTAGTATCCCTCTCTTCCACTCAGAGAGGCCGAGGCTTCTGGGTTGGTTTAACCTTCCAAGTGGCTTCAATCCTGTAGCCCTCAGCATCCACAAAATGAGATCAGCAGTTCTCATAACTGGAAGCATAACCTTTGCATTTAAGAAAATATATCGACAACATCCTGGTACCCAGAGGTGGAGCTCAGGAATCCAGAAATGTCTAAAGTCTCCCTGGTAGATTCTGTGGCTCAGCCAAGTTTAGAAACAACTGAATAGATGATCTCTAATCCAACATCAATCGTTAATAGCCCATGAATTCAATGGGCATCTGCAAGAGGAACTGTGTTTTGGTTGCTGATGTATGGCCCCATAAACCTCCCTGTCAAAAAGGAAGTTTAAGATTCCTTGATGTCAGCAGAGCCTGCGATAGCAACTTTAGTCCAACTGTGAGTTTTCAGAGTAAATATTATGACAATGATGTAGACTTTTAGCTGGTCCTCTTAGTTGTGCAGCTGAAGCACTTGGACGGTTCACAGGTACCGTGATGTAAACATTCTGTTCCGTAATTATTACTGTCAAGTTCAATGGCCTCCTCCAATCAGTCAGCAGAGATTTGCCATTGTTGTTATAACAACAAGAGGAGTCCTGGAAGAATGAGTCCTTTCATCAGCTCTGAAATAGGAAGACTTGGTATGCCTATTTTTAAGTCAAGGCCAAACAATATGGGATGCCTGATAAGTAACATAAAGGGCTGGCAATCACTACTATTTCAAAAGTGCCATTCCTCCAGAGGTAAAAGAGACAGACGAATCCTTGCAAATGAGCCAGTTACCCCTCTAACCTTTGCTTCTTTCCTCCTGTGGTGACCCCCAGACTAGGGGATGCTGAAAGAGAAGGCAGCTGAGGAACAGGGGACCACATGGCCGACCAGCACCGAAAACCCACTTGCAGGGTCTGCCTTGGTTATCTCCCGGATTTCTCTTAGGATGGCCCCAGGGAGGTACCATCAGCTTCCTACAAAACAGAGGAGATCTTCCCTGCGGAAAAACCTCAGTAGGGTTCCCAGGGCTTACACAATAAAACTCATATTGCTTATAGAGGCAAGCAAGAGTGTTTTCCATGGGGCCTTCACTGCTCTCTCTTCTTGCCACCCACCCTTCCCCATCCTCACTCCCCATACCCCCAACAGGTACACACCCTCCATTCCGTGAACACTGAACTTCTTACTTTCCATAGCTCCACACTGGGCAAATCTCCCTCATCTCTCAAGACCCAGCTCAGACAGCACTACCTTGGTGAAGCCTTCCCAGATTATCCCAGACAGACATATGCATCCACCTTTGACGCTCTGGAGCCCTTTGTTTAAACGCCTATGACATCAAGTACCCTGCTAAACTATCTTTTATCTAATTGCCCATCCAACTCTTATGCTAGACCATGAGCAGCTTCAAGGCCAAGCTCATAGCAGATTCTCAAAAATGTCTGTTGGATAGATAGAAGGAAGGATAGATGTATGGCGCAACAGACAACAGAAAGGAAAAGGAGGCAGAAAGGAGAATTGGGCTGGAGTCAAGAGACATATATTTCTTTATCTGTTGATACAACAAACATGTATTGGGAGCAACTATCGAGTTCCACACTGTGTGAGGCACAGTGAGACAAATAAGACACACCTCTGAGCCCCACAGAAGGCTCACAGGCCAGCAAGGGACACAGATAAGCAAATACACAAGTACATTGACGTCTGTGGAAGGATACACAGGGTGTTATGATATCTTATAGGAGAATTAGCTAAAACAGTCCAGGAGGGTCAGACTGAAAGCTGAATCCTAATGCATGAGTGGAGCTGGAAGCAATTCACATTTCCAGGAGAGAGACAGGATGTGCAAAGGCATGAAAATAAAGAAAAGCTTGGGCAAAGAACTGAAAAACAATGCTCAGGTGTATCTTAGTGTGCAGGCAGGAGAGATGAGGCTGGAGAGAGAAGCAGGGTGTGGCCATGAAGGAGTCTAGAGTAACTATGGACATGAGGGTAAGCAGAGAGAAAGCTCTCACTGAACTCCGGGCCTTTGCACATGCTGTTCCTCTTACTTAAAATAAGTTCAGTTTCCTCCAGCCAAACCCTGCCCCTTTAGTTAGAGGTTCCAGGCACCCTACACCTGACCTTTACAACACTCATCAAAATTCATTAAACTAATCTTTCTAGTATCTGGCTGCCCCAGTAAAGTGGAAGATTCGCCGGGGCAGCCATTGTATATGTGTTGTTCATCATCGTATTCCTAGCACCTAGAAAGTGCCTGGCCTATAGTAAGCCCTCCACAAATATTAGTTAAATAGATGCAAGGGCTTCATGGTCTTGTTGACCAAATCTTTCCATCATGGAATCTATGAAATAGTAAAAAGAATCTCACCTGGAGGAGTATTTGAGAAAAGTCCATGAGGTAGAAAAGATCCTAGCAGAGCCTGTTCTCACCCAGCCACCGACACTCAGCCACGATGTGACCCCCAGCTCACCAAGGCTTGCCTTCTTATTTGTCAGATGGGGCTCTTGGACTGGATGAACACTAAGGATGCCTCTAACTCATAAAATCAGTGATTTTTACATTGCAGTAGCTCCAAAGCCATAATGCCCCGTGGCAAGGAGTCCCTTGGCAATACTAACTTGGAGGAAAGAACTCAGTGCCATTCACTTCCAGGACTGTGGTCTCATTGGATTTGTACTCAGGGAAGCAGGTGCAAAGTCCACTCTTGACTTTATTAGATGTGAAAATATAATCAGAGATGAAAAGAGAGGTCACCTCTCCTGTTCAAATAAACTTTCTTTCAGTGAGTCCCCAAGAGATGGATACGGAGAACCCAATGCTTTCCACTTTCAAGTTTAAAAGGCTCAGAAAGAGTCACTGTCCCTACAGCCAAACCTGGGAGAAGAGCTTGCTTCTTCTTCCCAGCAAAGGACCACGTGGTCTGCTCTCCGCCCAGGAAATCCGGAGGGCTGGAAACACATTAAGCCATGATTTAAGTAATTTCATCTATGTGTTTCCAGAAATTAATTATATTTATTGTATCTGACACCAGTCACGGATAGCAAGCGCCTTTTGTGAGTCTTACAACAAAAGTTAGAAAGCATTACTCGTAATGGCTGATTTTGCTTTATTATATCTGACTCAGAGCCAAAGGTAGACAGCACTTAGAGCCGTCTGTGGATATTAATGTTTGGAAAGCAACAAAGACAGCTCCCCTCCCTGGCCTCCTACCAGCACTTGCACATGCAGCCCACCCCCTCTCAGTATAAGGATGATGGGGGTGGGAGGCAGCAGGGAGGCAGGGAAGCTGTTCAACACCCTTAGGATTTGTTGGGTAGCCACCATACCCCAAGCACAGTGCTAGGCATTGCTGGATCCTCCATGGTGGGTAAGACAAGGATCCCCGCCCTCCAAGTATAAATGATAATAGTCTAAAAAACATCATCCCATAAAAATCATATTATATGTCATAAGACAGGATGAGGATGTACACAAAAGAGAAAGATGCATTCTAGTTGGGAGAAGTCAGGAAAGGAGGTGGCATATGAGATGAACCAGCAAAGAAGAGGCATCTCTTAGGATGACACAAATGGGAACTGATTTGGGGTGCCAAGAACAGAATGAGCGAAAGTGGGAAACCAAGGAAGCCTGGGGCATGTTCAGGCAAGGCTTCAGATGGCATGTGTCCAGGTGGGGAAATAGCACACAGTGGGACGGGAAAGATGGAGGTTGAAGGCCTTGAATACTTCCTGAAGAGCGTGCCTATGTTTGGTAGTCAGTAAGGAGCATGCACGTCATTGAGCAGAGGAGTAAGAAAAGAGCTACGCTCCACGCATATTAGTGCAGGGATAGTGTTAGGTATGCAGTCAGCAGGGCCTTAAGAAATTGCCTTCCCTGGCCCGATTGAGAGACGCTTCTCTGGAACACAGGCACACCTAGCGATTGGGGTCTGTAGTGTTGCTTCAATACTACAGAAATTAACATGGCGGCGTTGGCAAATTTCAGTCAGCTGGCCTGGGAACCTAACTACCATGTGTCCATAGAAAAGTGCAATTTTGAATTTCAAGCTGTGGCCATAGAAAGAACCTTCAAAGACAGCCCATTTGTGAGCTGCAGATGACGAAGATTTGTGTCATATCTTTAAGGCGTGCTTCCACTTTTCAAGAATTTGACACCTAGTGGAAAAGATGAACACATTTTGGACAAAGGATCCAGGATATCCAAGCATGAGGCACTTACATCCACCTGTGCCCACGATATCAGGACAAGAACATAACCCGTCAGGGAGCACCCACACACATACCTCACTAGCTACACAATGGTCTGTCTCCATAAGCCTTAAAAAAACAGCAAGGATGTGAAATGGTTCTAAAATCCATAACATCTTCCCAGAGTAACCTTTCCTGAGAAATTGTTCCCCCTTTATAGAACATTAGTCCCTAAGGACAGAGTACAGTGAGCAGAAACTTATTTTTTTATGAATTTGCCTAATAAAGTTGATACACACTAAAGTCCATAGAGTTATGCATTTCCCTCGCATCTGTCCCTTGTTTGTTTACTTTGAAACCACCAATCTAAATCTTGGGATGCTCAATGCAAAATAATAATAAAAGTCTGGTCATGTTTATTTGGCTTCAAAGGAAAAAAGTAGCAGAAGAAAGGAACAAGGTCTCAGCGAATGATTAAGAAAATATGGCGGAAATGAACATCTACGAAAAATGAATCAAGAATGAATCTCTGTATCTCTGCATTGTCAATGGATTCTTTTTCTTCACAAAGAAGACACTTATGTCTTTCTTCCCTGCGTATTTTCTGGATCCATCATTGAGACGCCATATTTTATTGTGCCAAATATATCAATAAGTTCTTAAACATCATAAAAAGTCTCTACTACTTATCTTTGAAAAAATATGTAACTCAAAAGATACAGTAAAATTGTACCAGTAAAGCTATGAATGCTAGCATAAACAGGCATAGGTACGTATTTATATGTCTATTGAGAAATGCATAGCTATACATTAACTTTTCATTTCAACATAATTTTAGGCTTCCAGAAAAGCTGAAGAATAGTATAAGGAATTTAGAATTCCCATGTACCTTTCACCTAGATTCCCCAAATATTACCATTTATCTTGCGTGTGTAGCTAGATACGTAAGTTCCCGGCATGATGCACTTTTATCCCTAATCACTGAAGTCTGTGTCTCCTAAAAACAAGAACATTCTCTTACATAACCACAATATCACTATCCAAGTAAGAAAATGAACAATGCTATTGTCCAATACCTATTATGCAGACTTTATTCAAATTTGGCCAATTGTCCAAATAGTGACCTTGAGAGCAAAGGCAGATCCCGCATCACACATAGCGTTGATTTGACATATGTTCAGCAATACCGACCACCTTCATGTGTCAAGAGCAGAGAAACTGTTGCCGTCATGAAGAATCTCAGAAAATATTCCCTTGAGTTCTTCCTGAGGAATTTACTAGAGCACAAGCTTCAGACAACCAAAATGACTAGAGAAGCATGTACATAAGGCAGGTGGTGAGCATGTTAACGTGGGGTTACTTGAAGAACTAAAACTTAATGAGACTTTATAAAGGGAGACTTTATAGTCTATATGACTATATAAATATAGATCTGCCCACAAGTATATAGTAAAACCATAAAAAATAGAGGGAGAATGAAGGTAGCATATGTGACAAAATGAAGTTGACCATTTTCAGGAATCATAATTGGTGGTAACAGCATTATGTAGTTATTCTGAGACTGTTGTGTATATACTATGGAATAAAGCAAGTGAGTAATGATGGGAAGTTCTAATTCTACCACTCTAATTCTGTGTGCTTGAGAACTAAGGTTTTTGGTGTGAAATAAAGGAGATACACATGCAGTACAGAGGAGGTAAAGTACAAACACTGTAGTCTTTAACTTGAATTAGAAATCAGTGTGAATTCACAAGGCATTTTATCTTAGATAATAGGTAGATAGATAGATAGATAAACAGACATAGATATAGACATATACATACATATGTGTTTTCCTAGCTCTGTCCACTGGAAAAGCCTAGAAATGGTGATGAACTCAGTTCTAGATTCATTTCAAGAAGACACAAGAGCAACTGGTTATAGAGGCCTAAGTTGAAGAGCTTCTCTGGGTCAAAGATGGGACAATGTGAACCCCCATAAGGATGAGAATTGCTATAGATTGAAACTCATCAAATATGTTTAAATCCATGAGCTCATAATGACATGTTTTAAAAACCTAACTGGTCAACTTTCAAGGATGACAAGGAACCCATACATTATCTTGAAAACTAAGTAAGTAAAAGGAGAGTGCCAAATATTTATATTACTTTCCTATATGAACTATACCACCAGGTAACCAAATAGTAGATGAAAGATGGTATCTCCTTATAAAATTATCCCAGCTAATATAGCTGGGATAAACAAAAACTAAATGATGTAATTAGAACATCAGCATTCTGCAGTGCTCAGTGAATGAACAGATCTAGACAATGTACATCATATGAAAAACAAGGGAGAAATGAGCATGTATGTGATGGAAGAAAACAGCACCACCTACAATATTCTAGTCCAGGGGCTAAACCTGGACCTGGTAAGATTTCTGGATCCAGATGCCAATTTATAGGAGGACAGAGAACAGAGGAGCATGTTGATCTGCACCATGAGTGTGCAGTCAGCAAACTCCAGCCTGGGGGATACTCCACAGGTCAGAGGGCCCAGGTTCTTCAGGTTCAAATGTAAAAATTTTTTTAATAATAGGGCAAATACCTATAGTGTGTAGGGCTGCATACTTTGGATTAAACCATAATGATGCAACAAATTTAATACCATAATATCCATAAAAGTGATTATTTTTGGTGGGAGTGAGGGAATTTCTAGGGTTACTGGCAAAGTTCTACAAAGTTTTATGATAAAACTGCTTTAAAATAAATTTAAAAGTCAAAAACTTAATAGGTGTTGTTTTAAAAAGACTTTCCAGTACAGGAATCCATTATCATTATGATATACAATGTGGGGAAACCCTCACAGTATACATCTACATATAAAATAAATGTCTAGAAGAAGTCTTGAAGCCTGCACACTGAACTAGGAACTGTGAAGGAGAGGTGGTCCTGATGCAGCCCAGAATGAGATGGAGAGAGAGCTGGGAGACTCAGCCCAAGAGGACTCTCACATTTAGCTTGATGTATTTTTATACCAATTGCATTTTTACAAGTGACTTTTCATGTATTGCTTTTTTTTTTTTAACATCTTTATTGGAGTATAACTGCTTTACAATGGTGTGTTAGTTTCTGCTGTATAACAAAGTGAATCAGCTGTACATATACATATATCCCGATATCTCCTCTCTCTTGTGTCTCCCTCCCACCCTCCCTATCCCACCCCTCTAGGTGGTCACAAAGCAGCGAGCTGATCTGCCTATGCTATGTGGCTGCTTCCCACTAGCTATTGATTTTACATTTGGTAGTGTATATATGTCCATGCCACTCTCTCACTTCGACCCCAGCTTACCCTTCCCCCTCCCCACATCCTCAAGTCCATTCTCTATGTCTGCGTCTTTATTCCTGTCCTGCCCCTAGGTTCTTCAGAACAATTTTTTTTTTTAGATTCCATATATATGTGTTAGCATACGGTATTTGTTTTTCTCTTTCTGACTTACTTCACTCTGTATGACACACTCTAGGTCCATCCACCTCACTACAAATAACTCAACTTTGTTTCTCTTTATGGCTGAGTAATATTCCATTGTATATATGTGCCACATCTTCTTTATCCATTCATCTGTCGATGGACATTTAGGTTGCTTCCATGTCCTGGCTATTGTAAATAGAGCTGCAATGAACACTGTGGTACATGACTCTGTTTGAATTATGGTATTCTCAGGCTATATGCCCAGTAGTGGGATTGCTGGGTTTTATGGTAGTTCTATTTTTAGTTTTTTTATGGAATCTCCATACTGTTCTCCATAGTGGCTGTAATGGGACCTAATGAAACTTAAAAGCTTTTGCACAGCAAAGGAAACCATAAACAAGATGAAAAGACAGCCCTCAGAATGGGAGAAAATATTTGCAAATGAAGCAACTGACAAAGGATTAATCTCCAAAACTTACAAGCAGCTCATGCAGCTCAATATCAAAAAAACAAACAACCCAATCCAAAAATGGGCAGAAGACTTAAACAGACATTTCTCCAAAGAAGATATGCAGATTGCCAACAAACACATGAAAGGATGCTCAACATCATTAATCATTAGAGAAATGCAAATCAGAACTACAATGAGGTATCACCTCACACCAGTCAGAATGGTCATCATCAAAAAAATCTACAAACAATAAATGCTGGAGAGGGTGTGGAGAAAAGGGAACCCTCTTGCACTGCTGGTGGGAATGTAAATTCATGTATTGTTTATATAGATTAAATGACTCAATCAATCAAGGAGTTCGTGAACTAAAGAATGTGCGAGCTAGTGGGAAAAAGTGGGTGAGCAAGTGAATAAGTAAGTGAGTGAGTTAATGAATAAGTGAATGTGTAAGTGAGAGAGGGAGGGAGCAAATAAATGGAGAAAGAAAAGAGTACCCCAGTATGGTAGGCAGGTCCTAATAGAAAAGTCTTTATAAAATCATGTTTAGCAAACCACAGGGGAAAACCAGAACATGGGAAATACGGTCAACCCAGATATTTCACGGCCTGCGTATCTGAAAATCCTTAAATCCCCAGCCACTGATTCAATGAGATTATATGCTAACATTTTATAAATGAAAAATTTACAAGGAAACTTGAGGAGTGACCAGTCAAGTATGAATTCAGAACCAAAGGCCACTTTGAAAGATCCTGTGTGTCCATCCTAACACCAGCCTGCCTACACCCCCCTCCAGGAAACCCCTAATCATGAGATCCCACCGGGAAGTCTCCCTGGCCTTTCAAATTTCATCATCCACAAAGAATTCTGAAGCGCACCTCTGCATCCACCCAGAACTGCAAACATTCCTTCTAAACACAGAACCACAGCCTCTGAGTCCCTGACCACCCAGTGTCCAAATTCAGAGCCAAGAGGTGTTCTTTCACACTTGAAGCAGTTCAGAATCACCTACCTCCAAGTTTCTTCAAGTCACCATACTTAACTCTGGGAATGCGAGGTTCTGGAAAGCTTGTCAGAAGGAGAGTATGTTGCTTAATTTCTCTGGGCTTCCGTCAGGGTCTCCATCTGTAAAATGGAAGGAATTCATCACCCGTCACAGAGGGACATGTGACCTCGACGGGAGAATTATGTGAAATGCTTAATACGATGCCTGCTTCACAGCAAGTGCTCAGTGGGTGTTTGCTGTGGTTCCTTACCTTTATTAAGGTGAAATTCACGTAACATAAAATTTTCCATTTTAAGTGCACAATTCAGTGGCAATTAGTATGGTCACAGGATTGTGAACCACTTCCCTCTAGATCCTAAACATTTTCATTACCCAAAAAAAGCCCCTTATTCACTAAGCAGTTAACTCCCTATTTCCCTTCTCCCCTGCTCCAGCAACCACGAATTGGCTTTCTGTCTCTATGGCTTTGCCCATCCTGGATGTATCATATAAACAGAATCATACAATGTGGGACCTGTTGTGTCTGGCTTCTTTCACTAAGTATAATGTTTTCAAGATTCAACCATATCGTAGTGTGTATCAATACTTCATTCCTTTTTAAGGCTGAGTAATATTCCGTTGTATGTTTATACCACAATTTGTTTATCTGTTCATCTGTTGATGACATCTGGGTTGTTTCCACCTTTTGGCTGTCATGAATTAGCACTACCATGAACATTCATGTACATGTATTTAAGTACCTGTTTTCAATTCTTTGGGGTATAAACCTAGGAGTGAAATTGTTGGATCGTCTGGTAATTCTATGTCTAATTTTTTGAGGAACTGCAAAACTATCATTATTTCTAAAACATTCATTTCAGTGTCTACTAAGAACAGGGCACATTCTTTCACAGCGGGTGCTGTAAATATCCATGAGCTATAGCCCCTGCCCTCTGGGAACTTATTTTCTATAAGCAGCATTAATCCAAACGGAAACAAACAGTCATAATTTTCCACGGGCTGTTAGTTTTTTGTTTGTTTGTTTGTTTGAGGTACGCGGGCCTTGCACAGGCTCCGGACGCGCAGGCTCAGCGGCCATGGCTCACGGGCCCAGCCGCTCCGCGGCATGTGGGATCTTCCCAGACCGGGGCACGAACCCGTGTCCCCTGCATCGGCAGGCGGACTCTCAACCACTGTGCCACCAGGGAAGCCCCCGAGGCTGTTGGTTTTATTCAAAGTGAGTACCTAAGCAAAATCATGACAAATGAACCTCAAATTTCAAAGTAGTCTTTATCCCCCAAATATACATATTTCAAATGTATATAGGTAAATAAGCCTATTCTTTTAAGTAGTGCTGATAACTTCTAACTGGGTCAAACTTGACTTTCTATAGCCAGTAACTGATAAAATATATTTTTAGGCCTTAAATCATACACATCCATGCAAGCACAGATGCAAAACGGCAGCATGCCTGTCTGACATCATTGCTCGGTGGATCCATAACCTTCCTTAGTAAAGGAAGGTTAGAGAAACAAATACCGTATCAAGTGGAGGGGCAATTGACAGAGCTCACAGAAACACAGAGGGAAGGACAACGTAGGCTGCAGAACCACCAAGCCAGGGCAGAGATTCAAAGAGCAGAACAGCACGACACCAATGCCAGGACGTGGGGAGGTGTGCCAGTTATGGAAAGAGGCAGGGTTAAAAGATGAGAGAAGAATGTCAGTTGCATGTCCCTGCCAAATCTTTCACGGCTAATTACACCCTGACAGCCTATAAATTCCTCTAATAGTTTTCAATGAAGAAACTATTCTTCTGCCCATTCCCACAACTATTAAGTAGCGTAGCTGGTTTAGACTAGCTTCCAGAATCACCCAAGTGGCGTTGATTATCATTGATGGGTGTGGACAAGAAAGGAAAAAAGAATGCATTCTTGCGAGAGCCTTCTGGGCAAAAAGCACTATGTATGATAAGTATAAGATTCCGCACATAAAATGTCCCTATTTCCCAACTGAGACAAATATCTGAGAAGTACCTGTCCTCTCCTCTTCTCTCTCTCTCTCTCTCTCTCTCTCTTTCTTCCACCCCTCAGACTAGGACCCAACACAATAGCTGAGCTCTCCAACCAACCACCCCTCAAATTCATTTTTCAGAGTCAAGGGATTTATCTTTCCCACCATGGAAGAGTTCTGGTTCCATATATGTCAGCTAAGAAACAAAAATTCAGTTTTCAGAGACAGAGGCTCACTCATCTCCAACCAGCAGCTTCTTTCATGGTTCTGAATGAACACAATGATAGCTAGCATTCGTATGGTGGCTTTTGTCTTCAAGACACTTTAGAAAGAGGAGGGGGTAGTTGGTTAACAGACCACCTTCAAAACCCTATTTTTCAGGTGGCTAGTCTACATTTTGACTGTTTAAATAAAGGGAATGGAACAAAGACCCATTCAAAAGGTCTAATTCTACGGAGGGAGTGAACCATCTATGGGGCAAAAGAAAATAAGTAATAAAATAAGTGTCAAGTCCCCAAAAGTGAGCCCCCCTCTGCTAAAGGAGTCTTAGGAGTCAGGCACAACTCATTTCAAATCCTTATCCTGCCATTTACTAGCTCTGTATCCTCTGAAAGCATCCATATTCTCACTGGAAAATGGGAGAAATAACACCACCTACCAAATAGATTTAAGTGAGTTAATGTCCAGCCTAGTGGTCAGTAATTGTGGTGGTAGTGGTAATATTATGCCCCATATCAATGACTCAACTTTTAGAATGTAATTTATTATGTTATAGGACCAAGTCTTTTCAAAATATTAAATGGTTTGGGGATCCTTGAGAATATCGAGAGGTAAGAAGTATTTTGCATTTTTTTAAACAATTTGGGGCTTGTTGTTTTAAAGATTTTTTAAACCTTTGCAGTTAATAGCTGGGCACTACTGATGTAGCATGGGAGCATGAGCCAAGATTCTTCCAAGATGTTTGAGTGAGGATGTCTGAAACAAGAGATGCACCACATGAAACCCATACAGCTGCTTCTTCAGCCCGTCGCCATGCTTGCCACCATTTATTGCATTGGCCAAAGAGTTCGTTTGGGTTTTTCATAAGCTGTTACAGAAAAACCCAAACGAACTTTTTGGCCAACCCAATATTTCCTCTTTGAGTGTGGCTTGGGATAAGGAAGTATCATTTGTGAAAGGAATTGCTCCAAGACACAGAAAGGCTTACAGAGATACTGATTTAAGAGTAAAAATTATGTTTGTTACTTCACCCTCAGTGGGTGAAGACCACTGAGGCTTACAATTGTCCTCTCATCAGCAGACAATTTAGACATGTGAAGTAATTTCGCTACCTTGTAAATTTAGTACAGTATCCTGACTTAAATACAACCAAACTGAGCCCAGCTGGAGAATTTTGAAATCCAACTGGATATTTACGACTTCAAAATGTGTACCTCCAGCCCAGATCTCACCTATGGATTTCAGAACCATAAATTCCACGTGGCATCTTAAATGCCACTTGTCCAAATCTGATCTTAAGATCGTCTCTCCCAGTCCCAGTCCTTCTTCCCTCCTCCTGTGTCTCCTCTCTCAGGGAATGGTCCTTCCTACCTCCAGTTTTGTTGAGTAGAATCTGAGGGGCCACCCTTGGCACCATTTTTTCCACCTCCCACCCACACATCACAGCCAACTCATCACCAACTCCTGTCCATTCTCCCTCCTAATAATAATTAGGTCTCTTCACTTCTCTCCAATTCCATGGCCACCAACGTACATTTAAAATCAAGCTTTCATGATGCATCTTCAGAGAACTAAAAATCTAACAATGCAAGGAGAGAACCCTCCTGCAGAAAGACTAGCACCTTCCCCAAAAGCTACCAGACTGTTCTTTCCAGCACTAGAGCTCAAAGTTTATTTGTTTCCTTTAAAAACTTCAACTTGAAAGAATATACATGATATTCTGAGTTTGCGTTGCAATCAGAACAACAGAAGTCTAAACTCAAGCTTTAAATAAAAGTGAGAAATGGATACGTGGCTGTGGCTTCTCCTGGCCCAGATCAGGTGATTGAGAAGACGTTCAAGAACCCAATCCCATGAAATATGCAAGGTGCTGTCACTCATCCAACTCTCTTTTACTCTTTCTGAAGACCCCACCTGTATTGCTTCATCTCCTCTACCTGAACCAACTTCAAGCCAACCCAGAGCTCTTTTCTTCTAAGTTTACTGAACCTCGATCTTTAACCCCCTGACATTTTCTTGCCTTGGCAAAACCCCTAAAGCTTTCAGGGTGGTTAACAAACAGTAGGTGTCGGCCTCCAAGGGTTAAGAATTCACGCTCCCAGATGATAATCATCAGGATATTGTTCTGGAAAATTAAATACACCTGGGCCAAGTTTCTTAAGGCTGTACTCTTTGGAGATGTTTCAATTTTTTAAAAAAAGAAGCAGTTCAAGAATGTGAAGTTCATTGTTCACGTATATTTCCCTAGACTTCTTTTCTTTTTTCTCTGGTATTTCATTACGTGATTTGGGTTTTCCCCAGATTTTTACCTGCCCTGGGCCTCTTTGATAAGTGAAAAATGTGCTTGCACTCTGCCATCTTAGTAGGGGAATCAAATGACAAAAGAAACTGTTCATTCGAGAAGGCCTAACTGCACTATCATTAGATTCAAGCAATCTATCTGCAAAGTTCTCCAGCAACAAGAATGAACTCGGCTGGGTGGGCACCCTCACTCAAGAAATGCTGATTTAATCCTTCTACGCACCAAACATTAGGCTCGCATCATGTCTCCAGAAAACCTATCAGGATGTTCTGGTTCTCAAGGAATTCACATCTGTTGGGATAATGGACTAGAATAGAGGTGAGCACAGGTTCTACCAGAGGAGTGGACACCCATGGTAGAAGGAAGGCTGAGGAATGCATCACATGATGTAATCACCAGTTCACCAGATGATGGAGATGCCATCATGGCCTCCCTGGTAGAGAAACCAGCGGAGGCAAAGGTAAAGAAATGTGAAAGGACATAGGGATGTTTCTAGGTGGCCAGACCAGGCCGTGGGGAAGAGAAACAAAACTGAAACCTAGGAATATCTATGAAAAATGGGTGATGGAAGCTTTGGTGTGTTGGCTGTATTCTGCATTAAGAGGAAGGCAAAACACAAGAAGGGCTTTCAGTCTGCCAAGGGATTGAACAAGGAGCTGTAATAGGAAGCATGACCAATATATTTCTCCTCTGGCTGTAAGAGAAGTGTATGAGGGGAGAGAGGAGGGCAGAGAAGAAGCCTTTTCAGTTGAGGACAGCATGAAGGGACTTCAGGAAGAAGGTGGCCTTTAAACCACATTTTAAAGGAGGGCAGGACTCAGACCATGAGTGACGAGAAACAGTGCCCTGAGCAGAGCAGGGGCACAGGCTGGCCAGTGGGCACGGCCCGTTCCAGAAGGAGCATGGGATCTGCCAGGGTTGGCCGAGGCTGCTGGAGGCTTAGAGCAGAAGATAAGCAGGCAAGTTAGACTAGATCATGTTGTGGAGGCCTCTGAATGCCACGTTAAGGATATTGTTCTGAAGACAACAGCAAGCCTGCAGGGTTGTTGATGTCCAAGTTACCCGCTCTCTTGCAGTTGGCTGTGATCACATGGGATGTGATCAGAAGTGGTGGACTCACGTATCAGATCTTCCCATCCAAGCTGCCAGAGTGCCTCTTCATTGCCTTTTCCTTTCCAGCTGGTGGTGATGATGCTAAGCTCAGAGTATCCTTGGAATCCCACTGAACATGACTGAAACTCCGTCAGCCTGAATCCCTGAATGAATGGCTGTGTGCACAGAGCCATACCATGACCAGCTTACTCACCCAATACTGTTGCGTGAGCAAAAACTAACCATCTATTAATTGTGTGTCATTTTATGCTTTGAGATCTATTTGTTATACCAGCTCTGCCTACCCTACTTAACATTGGCCCCAACTAGCAATGGGGACAGAAAAAGTCAAGAGACTTGTGGACATTAGTCCTCCAGACGTGGCTACCAGTTTTAAGTGCAGGTGAGAGTCAAAGATGGAACCATCATTTCCAGCAAGAATGGAGGGGAGTATAGAGAGGCCATTCACCTGAGTTACCATGGAAGGAGGAAAAGGTTTTGGAGGAAGGTAATGAGATTTGGGACCTGTAGAAATGGGGTATCTGCGGGGTCCCCAGTGGAGCTGTCCTGCAGGCAGTTAGGAACACAGGCAAGGAGCTGGACCACGGAAGCCTGGTAGAGCCACACAGATGCTTCCAGAACAGCCCATGCTACCCAGGAAGCCTCCCTGTGTACTTTCCTCAAATGTTGCAAATGTCTATGTATAAAATAGACAAAGACCTACTGTCTAGCACAGGGAACTCAATATTTTGTTATATTTTGTAATAACCTATAAGGGAAAAAAAGGTGGTTTTGTAATAACCTATAACGGAAAAGAATCAGTTATACATACACAACTGAATCACTGTGCGGTACACCTGAAAGTAACACAACATTGTAAAACAACTATACTTCAATTTTTTTTAAATACTGCAAATGTCAAGGACTGCAGACTGTAGTAATCAGTTATTTAAAATATTACTGATAACCTTTTAAGGTGAACTCTGAATGAGTTATGGGTGCTAAATTGTCTTGGGTTAGTAAAAACTCCAGCTCTGCCTCTTACTAGCATACCAAGAGATGCCACCTCTCAGGGCCTCCATTTTTCTTCTGTATAAAATGGGGTAATGCCTCTGCCCTTGCAGTGAGGAACAAATGGGCAATGTACCCATTACACAGGTCTCAGCGCCCATACATGCAATTACTGTAAACAAATGACAATAAGTTCGGCATTTATTGAATTATTCTAAGCGTGCTACTGGATCCACCCACTTAATCTTGACAAACCCTGGTACAATCACTTTCCCCATTCTACAGAACAGGAATCTGAGACCAGAGAGGTTAAGTAACTTGCTCAAGATTACACAGCTAACAGTGAAGCTGGGCTCCAGCCCCAGCAGGCAGACTGTGGCACGTGGGCTCTTCCCTGCCACATGACACAACCATCCAGGGAAGGCACAGTCCCCTCAGGAGCACACTGTCCCTCTTCCTCCTTGTTCTTTCCTGAGTCATGACCTAGGAAGCATCTCCAGCAGTTGTGAGCACTTGCTCGTTGCCTCTATCAAGCAGTTCATCAAGGCAGCTGGCAGTTCTCCGCAGGTTCTAAGTGGTTATGAGAACTTTTGACTTATTCTTGAATGGCATTTTCACAGTAATGGAGAAAAGTCAAGAATTCCCAAAAAACAAATGCTAGTCGGGCAAGATAACAATCCCAGGGCTGGGCTTCCCTGGTGGTGCAGTGGTTAAGAATCTGCCCGCCAATGCAGGGGACACGGGTTCAAGCCCTGGTCTGGGAAGATCCCACATGCCGCAGAGCAACTAAGCCCATGCGCCACAACTACTGAGCCTGCGCTCTAGAACCTGTGAGCCACAACTACTGAAGCCCGCACGCCTAGAGCCCGTGCTCTGCAACAAGAGAAGCCACCGCCATGTGAAGCCCACGCACTGCAATGAAGAGTAGCCCCTGCTCGCCACAACCAGAGAAAAGCCCGCGCGCAGCAATGAAGACCCAACGAAGACCCAACGCAGCCAAAACTAAAGTTAATAATAATTTTAAAATTTCTTTAAATAAAACAAACAATCCCAGGGCTTCTATAATGCTCTTAATTTTCCAAAGCATGCCCGTGATCTTCATCTCACTTCCACCAAAGGAGATTGGAACTCGGGCCATTCAAAGGTTCATGGAGGGAAACAGAGGACACTGGCAGAGAAAATGTAAACTGTCCCTCTTGAAAGAGGCTACTTGCTGCACCCATTGTTCTCTGTCTTAGCCAGGACCATCTGGAGCCCAGGAGGACCTGCATAGTAGGGGGGAAGGGGAGATGGGTCATTTCAGCTGCTTGGCTTGGGCTGCAGGACCCCCCCGTATGGAAGGGCACCTCTCCAGAGGTTGCTGCTGCTGTTCCTCCCATGGGTGTCTCTTCTCCAGGCTGTTCTACTGCAGCTTTCATTCTGGGGGACAAGATCAGACTGGCGCAGAGGCTCTGCTACAACTTACTGAATGTTAAAGTACCATGAGGTTAAAACTTGAAAAAACTTCAGGGCTTGGGGCAGCTCAGACCTCAGTGCTCCACTTGGTAGAGTGTAATTTCCCACATGGGGAGACCCGGGATGCTGTGCTGTCACCGTGTTACTATTACGACACTCCAAGCAGTTGCAAAGCCGAAACGCCCGGAGTACTTCTCGGTAGTTTCTGACCCTGTCTGCAGGAAGCTTGACAGGACCCAGAAGCCTGGGTCAAGCATCTCGCTTAATCCGCGCACTCTCTGCCACCTCCCGGCTCTTGCTGTTAGCGCCTGCAGAAGCCACGGGCACAGAGAACTTTCCTCCACGGTGCACAGACGTCCCCAGGCTCCTTTCAGGATTCCAAAGAGCTCAAGGACCTTCTTCTCCCAGTTACATCCCTTATTCCTAAGCCTTGGTGCCCATCTCACCCTCCTTTAAAAGGAGGGAGCGGTATATTATATTTTAAAAACCCGGAATAAAACAGGGATCAATCAACATATTTCTTAGAGGAACTTCCAAGAGTCTCCGGCCTCACCAGCCACAGAGGCTGGCTGTTGCCTTCTTCTCTGCTCAGCCTGCAGCTCATTTAAGGATCATTAGAGATGACTCATGTTCCAGTTCTTAAAATCAAACTTCTGCCAAATCCAAGACTCTGAATTTATCCAAATGGTGGAAACATGCTTTTACCACCCATCCACCAAAATACCTCTCATTCAGATCAACATTATGGCTGATTCAATCCTCTCAAATTTTAAAAATATTCTTACGCCTTCACCATCAGGACAGATGCCCTCAGTGTTCCTCACACAGGCTCAGAGAATTCCATTCACAGTGGGGTTTACTGACCAGGGTTCCGGCCTTCCTTTTTTTTTTTTTTTTTAACATCTTTATTGGGGTATGATTGCTTTACAATGGTGTGTTAGTTTCTGCTGTATAAAAAGTGAATCAGCTATATGCATATGTATATCCCCATAGCCCCTCCCTCTTGCATCTCCCTCCCACCCTCTGTATCCCACCCCTCTAGGTGGTCACAAAGCACCGAGCTGATCTCCCTGTGCTATGCAGTTGCTTCCCACTAGCTATCTATTTTACATTTGGTAGTGTATATATGTCCATGCCACTCTCTCACTTTGTCCCAGTTTACCCTTCCCCCTCCCCGTATCTTCAAGTCCATTCTCTACGTCTGCATCTTTATTCCTGTCCTGCCCCTAGGTTCTTCAGAACAATTTTTTTTTTTTAGATTCCATATATATGTGTTAGCATACAGTATTTGTTTTTCTCTTTCTGACTCACTTACTTCATTCTGTATGACAGACTCTAGGTCCATCCACCTCACTACAAATAATTCAATTTTGTTTCTTTTTATGGCTGAGTAACATTCCATTGTATATATGTGCCACATCTTCTTTATCCATTCATCTGTCAATGGACACTTAGGTTGCTTCCATGTCCTGGCTATTGTAAATAGAGCTGCAATGAACACTGTGGTACATGACTCTGTTTGAATTATGGTATTCTCAGGCTATATGCCCAGTAGTGGGATTGCTGGGTTTTATGGTAGTTCTATTTTTAGTTTTTTAAGGAACCTCCATACTGTTCTCCATAGTGGCTGTATCAATTTACGTTGGCACCAACAGTGCAAGAGGGTTCCCTTTTCTCCACACCCTCTCCAGCATTTACTGTTTGCAGATTTTTTGATGATGGCCATTCTGACTGGTGTGAGGTGATACCTCACTGTAGTTTTGATTTGCATTTCTCTAATATTAGTGATGTGGAGCATGCTTTCATGTGTTTGTTGGCAATCTGTATGTCTTCTCTGGAGAAATGTCTATTTAGGACTTCTGCCCATTTTTGGATTGGGTTGTTTGTTTTTTTGATATTGAGCTGCATGAGCTGCTTGTATATTTTGGAGATTAATCCTTTGTCAGTTGCTTCATTTGCAAATATTTTCTCCCATTCTGAGGGCTGTCTTTTCATCTTGTTTATGGTTTCCTTTGCTGTGCAAAAGCTTTTAAGTTTCATTAGGTCCCATTTTATTATTTTTGTTTCTATTTCCATTTCTCTAGGAGGTGGGTCAAAAAGGATCTTGCTGTGATTTATGTCATAGAGTGTTCTGCCTATGTTTTCCTCTAAGAGTTTTATAGTGTCTGGCCTTACTTTTAGGTCTTTAATCCATTTTGCATTTATTTTTGTGTGGTGTTAGGGAGTGTTCTAATTTCATTCTTTTACATGTAGCTGTCCAGTTTTCCCAGCACCACTTATTGAAGAGGCTGTCTTTTCTCCATTGCATATTCTTGCCTCCTTTATCAAAAATAAGGTGACCATATGTGCGTGGGTTTATCTCTGGGCTTTCTATCCTGTTCCATCGACTTATATTTCTGTTTTTGTGTCAGTATCATACTGTCTTGATTACTGTAGCTTTGTAGTATAGTCTGAAATCCGGGAGCCTGATTCCTCCAGCTCCGTTTTTCTTTCTCAAGATTGCTTTGACTATTCAGGGTCTTTTGTGTTTCCATACAAATTGTGAAATTTTTTGTTCTAGTTCTGTGAAAAATGCCATTGGTAGTTTGAGAGGGATTGTATTGAATCTGCAGATTGCTTTGGGTAGTAGAGTCATCTTCACAATGTTGATTCTTCCAATCCAAGAACATGGTATATCTCTCCATCTATTTGTATCATCTTTAATTTCTTTCATCAGTGTCTTATAATTTTCTGCATACAGGTCTTTTGTCTCCTTAGGTAGGTTTATTCCTAGGCATTTCATTCTTTTTGTTGCAATGGTAAATGGGAGTGTTTCCTTAATTTCTCTTTCAGATTTTTCACCATTAGTGTATAGGAATGCAAGAGATTTCTATGCATTAATTTTGTATCCTGAAACTTTACCAAATTCATTGATTAGCTCTAGTAGTTTTCTGGTAGCGTCTTTAGGATTCTCTACGTATAGTATCATGTCATCTGCAAACAGTGACAGCTTTACTTCTTTTCCAATTTGGATTCCTTTTATTTCTTTTCCCTCTCTCATTGCCGTGGCTAAAACTTCCAAAACTATGTTGAATAGTAATGGTGAGAGTGGACAACCTTGTCTTGTTTCCTAGAGGAAATGGTTTCAGTTTTTCACCATTGAGAACGATGTTGGCTGTGGGCTTGTCATATACGGCGTTTATTATGTTGGGGTAAGTTCCCTCTATGCCTACTTTCTAGAGGGTTTTTATCATAAATGGGTGTTGAATTTTGTCAAAAGCTTTTTCTGCATCTATTGAGATGATCATATGGTTTTTATCCTTCAATTTGTTAATATGGTTTACCACATTGATTGATTTGCATATATTGAAGAATCCTTGCATTCCTGGGATAAACCCCACTTGATCATGGTATATGATCCTTTGAATGTGCTGTTGGATTCTGTTTGCTAGTAGTTTGTTGAGGATATTTGCATCTATGTTCATCAGTGATATTGTTGGCCTTCCTTAATCAATAGAAACTGACTAGAGGCCAGAGAAGAAATACAAACAAGGCTTTAATGGGGCCACTGCTGCAGCAAGGGGAAGCAAAAACAAGTAACATGTTCCCTTACTCACTCCCCAAGGGAGGACAAGCTGGTTCCTCATATGGGATGAGGGTAAGGGCAGGTCCAGGGATGGGCCAGAGGAGTGGCTTAGGGGTTTGCCCACCCCTTTGGTGGTGTGTACAGAGGTATGCACAATACCCTGCTTTTGCTCCCCGTACTCTGTTTTTGCTCCCAGCTCTTCAGAAGTGGCAGTTGGGTTTTTGGTCTTTTTCTTTCTTGTTGTCCATAATTTGCCCCAATTGCACATGGATGCAGTTATTTTTAGTCTCTTATGGTTTCTTTGTATTTTGTTGCTTGAGAAGACGTTTGTCCAGGTGCAAGCATGCCACAAAGGGTCCTAGGTCCCAGCCTGTCTCAGGGTTACCAATTCACAGTCTGACAGAGTACTCCTATCACGGGCATTTTTAAAAAGCTGACCAGGGGCTCGGGTATGCACATCTTGATGGTGAGATCCTTTGATTCAAGCTCTTTGTTTTGCTGGTGAGAAAGCCAGGCCCATGACAGTAAAAGGTTTGCCCAAAGTCACATGGCTATGAAGGAAGCCTCCAACATGACACGGATGCTCAAACAGCTCTGACCTTTGCTCTAGGTCTAAAGGAGGGAAATCACTGTTTATTAATTCCTCTTAGGTAAACAATCATTTAGTTCTCTCGTTGGTAACAACTTCTCTCCTTACCAAAGAAGACTTCATGGCAGAGCGAACTAGGCTCAAAGAGGGAACAGCATTTGACTATGAACAGGTGGAAGGGAGACTGTTCCAGGCAGCAGAAACAAAGGCATGGAGGTGGAACTTTCTGAGGTACATAACAGGTCACAGAGTAAGTGGTTCCTTGGAGTGGAGCACAGGCAGATGAAAACGATTTAAACAATTGTATCCTTGTAACTATTTTTCAAAAGTAATTACCCTCCTATTACATTAATACATATACAGAGATATAAGTCCCATCATATGTTAATTCTATCTTATTGTACCTTCAAGAAGTCTCCACCCCAAAACACTGAGGGGGAATCAAGTTTTGCTAATCACAGAAGGTAGATCGTAGAAGGTAAAGAAGAATTTACCAGTCATTGGAGTTCTTCATAAAAGGCATGAGCTGCCGGGACTTCCCTGGTGGTCCAGTGGTTAAGAATCTGCTAATCGTAGGAAGTTTTGCTAATCATAGGAGGTAGATTTCATGTAAAAAAGAATTTACCAATCATTGGAGTTCTTCATAAAAGGCATGAGCTGCCAGGACTTCTGTGATGGTCCAGTGGTTAAGAAATCTGCCTTCCAATGCAGGGGACGTGGGTTCGATCCCTGGTCAGGGAATTAAGATCCCACATGCTGTGAGGCACCAAAGCCCACGTGCCCCAAGTACAGAGCCCACAAACTCTGGAACCCGTGCGCCACAACTAGAGAAGAGCCCGCACGCTGCAACAAAGAGCCTGCATGCCACAACTAAGACCCGATGCAGCCTAAATAAATAAATTAAATAAATAAATAAATACAACTGCAGGGTAAGTTAAAAAAAAAAAGTCATGAGCTGCCAACAAAGTAATGAGCTCTCCATTGCTTGATGCATTCAAGCAGGGGGCTGGATGACCACCTGACTGGAAGGTCAGAGAGATTTTTGCTTTGGTGGGAAGTTGGCAGGAGGACATTTAAGGAGTCTTCCAAGCAGAACAGGTGTGGTCTTTGGGTTAGAACTAAGGATCCACCTGAGTTTAACCCCAGCTCTGCTCCTTAGCAGTTGGGTGACTTGGCAAAGTAGCAAACTTCTCTGTGCCCCAGTTTCCTTCAAGATAAAGTGGGAATAAATACCAGTACCTACTTCTAGGGCTGCTGCAAGAATTAAATGAGTTCATCCATACCAAGTGTCTGGGACATAAACAATGCTGGGTAAATGTTGGTTGTCGTTCTTGTTATGAAATTGTTATTATTACTGGTACTCCGAGATCTCAGCATCTCTCACTCTCCAGCATCATGAGGCCCCATAAGTAGATGCCACTGAAGTATACACCCAGCCAAGTGTACACTGGCTGATGCCACTGAAGTGGCTACACAACACAATGTGACATCCATCCGAGCACAAACCATGTACCAAACACCCAGTTTCCTTCTGAAGGTTCCTTTTCTTCTTTCTTTTTTTATTTTTTTATTTATTTATTTTTTTTTCGGTATGCGGGCCTCTCACTGTTGTGGCCTCTCCTGTTGCGGAGCACAGGCTCCGGACGCGCATCTCAGGGGCCATGGCTCACGGGCCCAGCCGCTCTGCAGCATGTGGGATCTTCCCGGACTGGGGCACGAACCCGTGTCCCCTGCATCGGCAGGCAGACTCTCAACCACTGCGCCACCAGGGAAGCCCTCTTCTTTCTTTTTTTAATTAAAAAAGTTCTTATGAAGCAAAAAGAACAGTGAGACTCAGTGAGACAACTGGATTAATTTCTAATTACGTTAGCACATAGCAATGTAATTCCCATGATGTGTGAGTCTATCTTATTAGTTGGAATTCCAATGTTTTTCCACCCTCAACGCTTTGAAAAGCACTTCTGGTGGGGAGAGTGGAGACTCAGAGAAGGGACCCTTCCTGTGTTCCCACCCTGGCTTCCTGGTGCTGCATTTTTGGGGAAAGTTTCCCTTGAACTTCTATGCACCTCATTCTATCCCCCTGCAAATTTACACACAGAGCACCTTTGTGAGCCCAAGACTGAGGCAGGGAGAGAGCACAGAGAAGGTCTGTCTAGCCAAACAAGTTGATTCATGTGCAAAAATCCCCCAACTGCATTTACAGGTTAAATTGGAAAAACTTTCAGCTGCTTCTGGTTGAAAATTCCACTGAAACCCTTTACTGACTGTCTGTACCTGTAGCACATACAGTTCCCAGGGCCTGCACAATAGTCTACACGTGCCAACGCATATGATCAGAGGTACGGGAGTAGCGTGTGGCTTCAAGATGTCTGTGTCATCCGACGGCCAATGGTTTCCTGAATATTTGCTATGTAAACACATCCCTATCTAGTATCGTGCTGTAGCCCACAAAGTTGAACAAGGTCTGCCTGGTGGGGCACTTGAATTGTGAACTTAGCAACACTAGATGCTTGAATGCATCAAGCAATGGGGGGGACTTACTTTGTTGGCAGTTCATGCCTTTTAATGAAGAGCTCCAATGATTGGGAGGGAATAGGTATAGATCTGCACTGTCCTGTGTGACAGCCACTAGCCACTTGTGGCTTTTGACACTTGAAATATGGTTAGTCCAAATTAAGATGTGCTATAGGTATTAAATGCATGCCAAATTTCAAAGATTCAGTACCAAAAAAGAGTCAAATAACTCATTAATAACTTTTTTGGTATTTTTTATTGAAGTATAGTTGAGTTACAATGTTGTGTTAGTTTCAGGTGTACAGCAAAGTGATTCAGTGATATATACATACATATATATGTGTATATATATATATATATATATAAAATATATTCTTTTTTATATTCTTTTCCAGGATAGGCTATTACAAGATACTGAATACAGTTCCCTGTGTTATACAGTAGGTTCTTGTTGGTTTTCTATTTTATATAGTAGTGTGTATATGTTAATCCCAAACTCCTAATTTATCCCTCCCCCCCGTAATAACTTTTTAGATTGATTATATATGTTACAATGATAAATTGTCTATATTGGATTAAATAAAATGTTACTAAAATGTCACTTGTTTCTTTTTACTTTTTTAATGCGACCACTAGAAAAATTTAAATTGCACATAGGGCTCACGTTACATCTTGACTGTACAGTGTTAACTCAGAGTATTTATTAAAATCAGAATCTCATAGAAGTGGCCCAGGAATCTGCACGGTTAATAAGCACCCAGCTGACTGAGATCACTGCCATTTGCGGACCCCTGACATAGCAGGCAGCAATGTGGACCATGAGTCATAACACCTGGATTCTAAACTTGATTCAAGTTCCTCCTCATCAACAGAATGAAGGTCTTGGATTAGACCTAGGAAGTCATACGGCTTAAGGCTTCCAATCCCATTACCCACTGATTATACATCCATCGACCCATAAGATCCCCAGAGACTGACTGGAGCCAAATGGATAACAACTTCATGCCATTTTTAACCTTATGAACGATTCATTTCATTCCTCCAAGAGGACTCTGACAAAAGATGTTAAACCGGTCGTCCAAACAGCAAAAGGGTTTTCACTGGGGAAAAGAAATGACCCCTTCAAAATATTTCTAAAAGTAACCAATGAAATAAGTGAGCAAGGCCATGTGGTTTTGGAGAAGGAAAGATAGGAAGCAGAGAAGGAAGTGGATAAGATCCACCCCCATCTAAACCCCGAGTGCACTGAGGGTAAGGGTGCAGGACAGTCTCCAGATCCCTGGCTACAGAGCACACGAGCAGGTGGGCTTTAGATTTGAGATGATAGAATTTCAAATAAATGTTGGCTGACTCGTGTGTGAGGACAAATTCCACCAGACTGCCTAAAAGGAAAAGATCCTGGTTTGAACCTTTTCCTTAATCAATGCAAGAATCCTCACTTTCCTCCATCACTTTCTTAACACAAAAAAGAAAGGCATAGGGCTTCCCTGGTGGTGCAGTGGTTGAGAGTCCGCCTGCCGATGCAGGGGACATGGGCTCGTGCCCTGGTCCGGGAAGATCCCACATGCGGCGGAGCGGCTGGCCCGTGAGCCATGGCGGCTGGGCCTGAGCATCTGGAGACTGTGCTCCGCAGCGGGAGAGGCCACAACAGTGAGAGGCCCGCGTACCGCAAAAAATAAAAATAAAAAAAGGCATAAAGGGCCAGCAACAAGCTGGTCAATTCAAGGATCTTCTATGGCTGGGAATATCCAGCACACATGGAAAGACTGTTTTCTCCACTAAATTATAGTGATCCAAGACATAGGGCTGTGACAGTATATGCCATGCTGAATATCAAACACGTGCAGAAGAGATCAATTCCCACATCTTGCTTTGCTAAGAGCTCTCACATTTTCAGCCTCAGACCTTCCTAGATTACATTTTCGTGTTAGTTTGATTCTCAAGCTTGACCTAAATGTTGGCTTCTTCCCACGCTCATTAAACCGGGGCTGGCCTGCCCCACAAGACCTTTACCACTCCAGTCAGACAATTCTTGCCATCAGACAAGAGGAGGAAGACAAACAAACTTATAAGAAGTGAAATAGACTGAACTGGGACCCAAATTATGAGCTAGCGCCATGAATAAACACGCACAGAGATTCCAGGTAAACTGTGGTTCTGTTTACAGTGGAACAGGACGTTCTTTCCTGGGACATCTCCTCCTAGCTTACCTGATCAGCAGCTCCACATTCATACGATCCCCTTCTCAAAAGTTTTCTTTGCTGCATAGGCAGGTGATGGCTTTTTGCACCAGATGAGCTTAGTTAAACAGAAGCAGGGTGATCTAGGTAATCAGCTACATACATTGCCAAAGAAGACCTCTAATAATATCACCAGCTGCTATGGCCGTCACCTCCTCCTCTGCACAGAAAACAATGAATAGTATCCTTTCTGCTGTCCTTGGATCCCAGCACAGAGAGGAACATCTGGCTATGATTAAAGTACTGTTGGTAGAGATGCCGGGTCACCAGGAACCTAGGTTAATGAGCAGCCGAAAAGCTTGCTGGAAGAAGTTGGCCCAATAACTAACTCTTGGTCACCAGCAGAAGTGATTCTGAGTAGACCTTGATGCGGTCTGAGCCCAACTCAGCCCAGCCCCGTCTGCCATCTACAGAGGTTGTAACTGAAAACAGAAGCTGTCTCTCTCAGAAGCTATCTAAGGCGAGGAGGCTCTGCTTCAGTTACCCTTCAGGAAGTACAAGACCGGGTGAAACAGGAATTCTTTCCGCAGAAGACCACACCGACGTGGCTCCTAAGGGCCCTACCATCTATATCAGCAGCACAAGCAGAAGAAATGGCACCCAAGGGAGGGGACCTAGGAGGGGAGGTGGCCCTTGTTCCTGGGGGTAGCGTCGCTCTCCAGGAGACTTGGGTGGCACTGGAGAAGTCTCTGTAGGCAACTACCCATCTTCAGAGGAATAAAATGGCAGCTGTCACATGGCAACTAAGCCTGTGAGTAATTGGGAGAAAGGTTTCTGAGGGTCAGGCTCCCATAAAAAAAAGCAAGAAAAATATGGTGTATACAAAATTAAACCTCTTTTAAACTCCACAAGTTGTGTGGTCTTAACAAATTCAAACCTTTTCTGGGATGCAAACATTGAAGACAAACTGAAAGGCTGTGGGTTCCTCCAAAGGGCAGCTCAGAGATCTCTTCTGCTCTGATCTCCTTTTAGGATTAGGCAATTTAGCTGGCTTAATCTGAAACTTAATGGAACTGAAAGATAAACCTCTCAGGTGAGTAAATGGGATGCAGAACAGAGATCATTAGCTGTCATGAGAAACCAATGCCAAAGGCCTTAGGCCCGTGGGTTCCACCTGTCCAGAGGATGGCCAACTTCACAAAGGAAACAGGAGAGTGTTTGACTCTGGGGTCATAAAGATGTGGATTCAAGTCCCAGCTCTGCCACTTGTGAATATTATAAATTTTAACAAATTAGGTGACCTCTCTGCACCTGGGACACCTCAACTATCAAATGGGGATTCTAATAAATATCTTGCAGGACTTTTTTGAAGGTTAAATAAAATGTATAAGCCCTGAATAGAATGTTTGGCATATCAGAGTTGCTTTTTTAAAAAAAAGTAGCAATTACTATTAACCAGCCAATTCTAAACAACATCTTTTATACCTAAAGAAACAAACTTATGGTTACCAGGGGGAAAGGAGGGGGGAATAAATTGGGAGACTGGGATTGATGTATACACACTACTATGTATAAAATAGATAACTAATAAGGACCTACTGTATAGCACAGGTAACGCTATTCAATACTCTGTAATGACCTATATGGGAAAAGAATCTAAAAAAGAGTGGATATATGTATATGTATAACTGATTCACTTTGCTGTACACCTGACACTAACACAACAAATAAATAAATGAAAGCATGAAAACAAATTAGAGACTGATCCCACTGATGGAGGTTCAGGAACAGTAAGTGTGTTTATAAAGCCATGGAATTTGAGAGAGAAAATCTCCAGATTACAAGGCCCAACCCCCTTATTTTTTGCATATGGAACTGGGGCTGTTAAGTGTCAAACTAAAGCCACACAGTCAATGGGGGAAAGACTAGAACCAAAATCCACGCTTGGCTACTGTTGTGGGTTGAATTGTATTCCCCAAACAAGACCTGTTGGAGTCTTAACCCCAGTACTTCTGAATGGGACCTTATCTGGAGATCAAGTCTTGACAGAGGAAATCAAGTTCAAATGAAGTCATTAGGGTGGACTCTAATATAACGGGTGTCCCTAGAAAAAGGGGAAATTTGGACATAGAACAGGGAGAACCCATATGAAGATTGGAGTTATACTACCACAAGTCAAGAAACTACCAGAAGCTAGGAGAGAGGCCTGGAAGAGAACTTCCCTAGAGCCTGCAGAGGGAGCATGGCCTTACCAATACCTTGGTCTCAGACTTCCAGCCTCCAGACCTATGAGACAATAAATATCCATTGTTTAAGCCACCCATTTTGTTTTCACTGCAGTATAGTTTATTTACAATGTTGTGTTCATCTCTGCTGTACAGCAAAGTGATTCAGGTATACATATATATACATTCCTTTTTTTATATTATTTTCCACGGTTTATCATAGAATACTGAATATATTTCTCTGTGCTATATAGGACCTTGTTGTTTATCCATTCTATATATAATAGCTTACATCTGCTCACCCAGCCTCCCACTCCATCCCTCCCCCACCCCCTCCCCCTTGGCAACCACAAGTCTGTTCTCTATGCCTGTGAGTCTGTTTCTATCTCTTGGGTATGTTTATTTGTGTCATATTTTAGACTCCACATATAAGTGATATCATATGATGTTTGTCTTTCTCTTTCTGACTTACTTCACTTAGTATGAGAATCTCTAGTTGCAACCATGTTGCTGCAAATGGAATTATTTCGTTCCTCTTTATGGCTGAGCAGGATTCCATGGCATATATGTACCACATCTTCTTTATCCATTCGTCTGTCCATGGACATTTAGGTTGTTTCTATGTCTTAAGCCAATCTGGTTTTGATACTTTGCTAGGCAGCCCTAGTAAACTAAAACAGCAACTTCCCATAGACAAAGCCATCATACTAGTCATTTTTAAGTTCTGTTACGTAGGACCCCAGGGACCCTGGCAGACAGTGATATGCTGGTAAATGTTTAATAAGTGGGTCTCGGGAGGAGGTGACAGGAGACCTGATGTGCGGTATTTGTCAAGTTCCATGGTGTAACGACTCTCACCCTGGTTAATTTCAAGCTACCCATGTGAGATCAGTGAACGCAGAGGTGGGAAGAGCTGTAGCACCATCAGCTCTCATGAGCCAGGATATGCCCCGTGGGAGGCACCTCAGGGGCTGCCATGGGACAAGGGAAAAACCAAAGAGGCAGACCAAAATAAGCCCTGTGTGTATGGGAGTAATGCTACTCAAAGGTGTGAAACCATTGCAGTAGACCATGGTCCTCAGAGGAATACATCCAACTTCTATTTTCAACCTGCAGTTCCAGTTAAGTGTCTGCAACCTTCTCCAACCTCTGGAGCCCCAGGTAAGTGTCTGTCCAAGGGCTTTAGCGGCCACCCCAAAGGGTGTTTTGTCAGAGGTCACCCTCCTCATTCCTGGCCTCTACTCTCTGTCCGTTAGAGGTCATGCAGCTTTTCACTGACCTAGAGATGAATATCAAAAAGAATATCTTTCTTTCACGTTCACCAAAGGGCCAAGTTCTTTACCAAAAAATATCTCTTTAGGGAAATAATTCTAGAACAATCTATTCACAGATTCTGAGTCCTTAATCTAGCTGTCCAGTGTGACAGAACTGAGACACTGTGAAAAGGTTTCCTGTTACTGGGCCTGTTCTCCAGGTCGATGCTTTTTAATAATAACGTTGATGTCTCGAGCCTTCGCAGACCTGTTCAACCAACAAGACTTGGCATTTCTTGTCATTTTATTTAAGCTTCTTTGCCAAGATGATGGACGCATCTCACAGTTCAACTGTCTCTAACAGACTAAATATATAGACTCAGCACAACAAACAATAATGGTGAAAATAGCACAGTAGAAAGAGCGCTGGCTTAGGAAAGAATTCCTGTGTTCTAGAACCAGCGCTGTTGTTCATGAGTGTTATGAAGTCTTTTCACTTTTCAACCTCTTTATCTGCAAAAGGAGGGAATAGGGAGTGCTAATCTCTGCACAGGTGTGTCGTGTGGCTCGAACGAGATGCCAAACACGTTAAACACATTACCATTTGTGTTTTCCACTTACCTGCTTTGTTCTAATGATTTAGGTAAAAGGGTTTATATGATTGATTAATATGAGACAGCATTCAAAGTTTCAGAGTAACTTTCATTGTAAAAAGCAAACTAATTAGGAAAAAAGTAATTCCAAAAGTACTATTTTTTTTGTTTAGTCTGAGAGATTACAACCAGATCATTTCTTTTTAAAGGTAAATATTTTCTTTAGGAGTGTGTTCTGACCACCATGCCTTCCAGCCACATCATCACTAGCTCCAGCACACCTGGGCATGTTAATGTGTGGGATACCTCAGGTGATAGCTCACCACAGTAAATGACAGCCTGAGGCCCAGGAATAAGCACCGAAATGGACAACAGAAAGTATAGAGAAAACTCCAGAAGAACGAGGAACCCATCTCTCTCTTCTCATTTGGTATATTTCCCTGTGTACATGCGCGTGTGTGTGTGCATGTGTTCTCCCAGATTGTCTCAAGCAAACTGAATCACCAGCAACTCAGAGTCCAGTGGGCTGACCTCTTGCTGCAGAGCAAAAACTCCAATGCATAGGATTTTTTGGTTTTCCTACAAGGAAAGAATGAAGAAGATGGAGGGGATGTATCGTTAGAATGCTCTTGTTTAAAGGAGAAAAAGGAATCAAATGAAAGAGTCCCAGGTTCCCCGTCTGGGGGAACAGAGGAATAACAAAGGGAATGTAATAGTAAAAATTAATAACAATAATAATAATAATAAAATTACTGTTGGCTCCAAGAGACTCTCATATTCCACTCCAATTCTAAAATTGGAAATAAAAACTGGAGTGCCACTGAGGCAGGGACTGTAGGTTTGTGAGTTACACGCTTCAAGCTGCATGTGACTTCACCGAGAGAGTAAAGGCAAAGGCCCTAAAAGACACAGTGAGGGCCCCCAGGGTGGGAGGGAGACGGGGAAGGCTCAGGAAAACTCAGCAAAGGTAGTCACAACTATGAGTGCCAAGAAGAGGATGGAAAGAACAAATTCCCATCAAAGGCAAGGTAAGAGGGTGCTTTCTACAAGGACAGGTGGTCACTGTGCCAGATGTTGGAAGGAAATTAGGGAAGAGGGACAGAGGACTAATGAGATCCAGCCAATAGTTGTGTCGATAAGGTAGCCATTAGGATTCCTCGGTGGCATATTTGTAATAGAGTGGTGGGGACAGGAGCAACTAGTAGGTGGGACAGTCACTGATAATTATGGTAGGGAAATCTTCAATCCAAACAAACGTGAGATATGGGGGTGTGAACTGTGTGGACAAAGGCTGGTTAATTGCAACGGGATGGAAGAGATTTGAAGGGACCCAACCTGGAACTTCAAGGAGTCACTGGGGCGGGGATAGGGTAGAAGGGACCTGGGGGCAGGCTGACCCAGCCTCCGAATCCAGTTCCGCAAGCAGGGCGCAGGGTCCAAAGGGGTTGGCAACAGCCAACCACGAGTCATCCCAGGGGGGCAGACAGTGTGGGGGCAGGTGAAGGAAGGGTGCAATCTGTCCACGTGGTGAACTGTAAAGTTTCCCAACAAATAAACTAAACCAGGAGCAGGAAGGAAGCAGGAGGAGGAGCTACTCAAGGAGGTGGGGAGAAAGACAGCCAAACAGCATTGGGAATCCGGACAGAGAGACGGCATCCCGCCAGTGGGCCATGACTCAGGGGCAAGACACCAGTCCCTGGGGAGGATGGGCGAGGGCAAACAGAAGGGGCCCATCCAAACAGGAGTGGGGGGATTGAGTACCGGGCAGATTCCTAGGGGAGGGATAGGGGCCCCGTTGCTGCGTGGAAGCCAGTGGCAGACCTGGATGTAAAGCAGACCTGGAAGGGCAGACAGAGGGACCAGTTGCAGCCCGCAGTGCTGAGCCAAACCCCCTCAGCTCCTTCCCCTAGTGGGGCAGAAAGGGCCCAGACCTGAGGCTCAGGAGAGCCCCGTTTCATCCAAAAGATCTTAGCAGAAGAGGGCCCCCAAGGATGAGAACCAGGCAGGGGCCAGAGAAGGGATGCTTTAAGATATAGTGGACCTCATCTTAGAAACAGAAACAGAAAAGGAAGAAGGTAAGGGAGAGTCTAGAGATAGTCATGAAGAGTATTTTATGGGGAGGAGATCAAGGAAGATATGGGAAGGAATCAAATCCCCAAAGAATGCGTGCCCTTGCTCCCCCCAGGCCTAATCAGTCACGGACCCAGAGATATCATAGAACGATCATTCATCAAACACGGTGCACCCTGGAATCACACCAAACTGGAGTCTGATCTGCTGTGTGAGGCCCAAGGAATCATCTCTAGATTGTAAAGACCGATAGATACCCACACAAGTCCCCATAAGAGGTTACGAGGGCTCCTTGTGCAGTAATTAGTTTTTCTCAGTGCCGCCTCACCTATTCTGAGATCCTCTTATGGTTCTAACTGAGGGCCAAGAAGTGAGTTTGAGAACTTCACACAGGACAAGGTAACCCCATTCCTTCTCCTCCGAGCTTGCCAGCTCCTCCCAGCGGCTGGTTTCAGTTTCGCGACTCTTCTTGTTCAGGATAATAGCTAAGGTGCCTTTCAGTGAGATGACTGAAAAGGGAGATCTCTTCCTAGCCAAACAAAGGCTTCCAAACCATCAGTTCCTATTTTAAACTTTTTAAATGAACTCAAACTCTTGAGTACTAACAACTCTTTAAAACTTTCTGACTTTAGGTTGTCCCCTTAAAAACTGTATGCTGGATAAGTGAAGTAAGTCAGACAAAGACAAATATCATATGATATCACTTATATGTGGAATCTGAAAAAAGATACAAATGAACTTATTTACAAAACAGAAATAGACTCACAGACACACAAAATAAACTTATGGTTACCAAAGGGGAAAGGGGGGAAGGGATAAATTGGGAATTTGGGATTAACAGATTCACGCTACTATAAAATAGATGAACAACAAGGACCTACTATATAGCACAGGGAACTATATTCAATATCTTGTAATAACCTATAATGAAAAAGAATCTGAAAAGTTGTATATATATATACATATATATGTATATAACCTGAATCATTATAAGCCAACTATACTTCAGATTTTTAAAATTGTATGTTTGGTTTTCCTTTAAGGGGAGAATATTTTGGATTTGCTTTTGTCAGCTTCCAAGGAAGGATCTGCACGTTTACATTAATATCTTAACCAAAAGAATAAAACATTGTGACACCTCAGCTGCTGCGTCCAGGAAGCTGGGGATCGCTGAGGAATAATCCAGACAAAACTTTCAGAGGACGAGGAACTAGCACCTGGCAGTCTCCCGTTTCTTTCAAGAGATTAAATCATACCTCCCCAGGTAATCAGACTGACCTTAATCAAAGTTCTCAGTAAAGAAATGAGGAGGACACCTTGACCCAAAAACTCTCTGGCCCATGTGTCAGGAACGTGGCAGGGATAAGTGAGGACAAGATTGGTTCCCAACTGTGGTTTATTTTCAAATCCAGTAAAACATAGAACATGGGTCATTTGCAAATTCCAGTAAAAACAATTCAAACGTGAAGTTCCTGGGACTTTGGTACATGTATTTTTGTTTGCATCCTCTCTTGTTTCCCCTCAACGTCATGTATGAGATGCCTGAACGTAGATGCTTTTTTATTTTTACTCAGTAAATGTATTTATTTACATATAGGAGATAATGAGATACTCATATTTCTTAAATCAATACAGATGATGTTTTCAAAACATGATTTAGCTACTGGGAATATCTGAGTTCTTGATAAATCTCATTGATAGGCAATTTCAAAACACTTACAGAAAGAAAATCACCTGTTTCCATGGTTTATAACCCACACACTGATATAGACTGGAAATTGCTCTCTCCATTCCTCCCCTTGCCTCGATCGCCTTGCACAATCTCACCTGCCCAAAAGTCCAGAGGGCAGATGACAGTTAGTAGGGAAAGGACACGGCAAGCCGCAGCTGCTCTGGCTTCACCGGCATGGGTTTACTCCACCACATAGTACATAGTCTGATCTCCCTCTTCCTCCTGTCTGTTTCCGCAGTCCCTTCTGCTGGTTGCCTCCACAGGAATCTCCATTCCAGTGGTCCTGGCAGCATCATGGGCCTTATAATGGGGTAGCCCTGGGCTCGAATCCTAACTCCAACATGGAAAAACTGTGGGATAGGGAGGGTGGTAGGGAGACGCAAGAGGGAGGGGATATGGGGATATAGGTATACGTATAGCTGATTCACTTTGTTATACAGCAGAAACTAACACAGCATTGTAAAGCAATTATACTCCAATGAAGAGGTTAAAAATAAATAAATAAAATACATGTAACATAAAAAAAAATGTAATGACAATTCTCAGTTCACAGGCAGTACAAAAAGAGGTCACATGCTGGATCTGGCCCAAGAGTTGTAGCTTGCTAACCCCTATGTTACTGTATACCTGTTACAGTTCTAAGGATCCATAAATACTAAATCATTCTAGCGATCCTAAAAGAAAAAAAAAGAAAAACTTTGACCCTGAGCCAGCTATCCAAACTCTGAGCCTCAAGTTTCTTGTCTATAAAATGGGCTTATGATACCCACCACCTAGGGTTCCCATGAAGATAAAATAAGATCATATATGGGAATCCCCTGACATAAGGGGGTGCTCTGTGAACCTATGTTCCCTTCCTTCTTTCCTCCTCAGTTTACTTATAAACTTACACTAAATGAACATGCAAGGAATAATTTGAAAAGACCTTGAGGTAGCTCTTGCCCTCCAAGAAAAACACAATGAGTTACAGTATCTTACAGAATGTTCAAAGAAGAATAAGAAAAGTGCTCAAGAGGATGAAGAGGTTTCCATGAGGAAATGAAGGGAAACATAACTTCCTACCTGGAAAAGCACAAGGAGAGACATGTTTAGATGCTACCAAATCTACAAAGCCTGGGCACGGAGTGAACACAAGGACATTTGCATCAAGTTTGGATATATTGGAATGTTACCTGCCCTCCTGGATCTCCCCACAACTGGTTCTTCTTCTGCAAAATGAAGATAACAGTACATAACTCAAAAGACTGTAGAGAGGATTAACTTCAGATAATGTGTGTAAAAAACTTAACACAATGCCTGAGTATTAGTTTTCTATGGCTGTTGGAATAAATTACCACAAACTTAGTGGCTTAAACAACACAGATGTATTATCTTATGATTCTGAAGATCAAAGTCCAAAGTCACAGACATAGAGAACAGACTTCTGGTTGCCAAGGGGGAGGGGGCTGGGAGAGGGACAGACTGGGAGCTTAGGGTTAGTAGATGCAAACCGTTACACATAGGATGGATAAACAACAAGGTCCTGTTGTAGAGCACAGGGAACTGTATTCAATACCCTGGGATAAACCATGACGGAAATGAATATAAAAAGAATGTATATATGTGTATAACTGAGTCACTTTGCTGTACAGCAGAAATTAACACAACACTGTAAATCAACTATACTTCAATAAGTAAATAAATAGAGATAAAAAAAGTCCAAAGTGGGTCTCACTAGGCTAAAATCAAGGTGTCATCAGGGCTGCCTTCCTTCTAGAGGTTCTGGGTAAGAACCTACTTCCTTGCTTTTCACAGGTTCTGAAGGCAGCCTGCATTCCTTGGCAGGTGGCCCCTTCCTCCGTCTTCAAAGCCAGCAGTGTAGCATCTTCAGATCTCCCTCTGACTCTGCTCTTCCCACTTTTTCCATAAGCACATTTGTGATTACCTTGCACCCACTTGGCTAATCCAGGAAAATCTCCCTACCTCAAAATCTTTAAATCAATCACATCCACAAAGTCCACTGTGCCATGCAAAGGGACATGTTCACAAGTTCTGTGGATTAGGATGTGGACATCTCTGGGGCCCATTATTCTGCCAACCACAGTATGATCTGTAGTATGTTCTCGACACATGGGAGCTGCCATGGCAAGAAGGAAGGAGAGGCAGCAGAAGCAGGGGGAGGGGCCTAAGGAAATTCATTGCCTAAATATTGAAAACTCGTTCCTAAGTGAGTTCAAATAAAGCCACAGATGACTCATCCGAAAGGTCTGCGAAGGAAAGCTAGGGATATTTGTGGTATGTCATCAACTTTCAAAGGCTAGCAGCATGAGAGGTAACAGCCAACTCTTCTTTAGTAAATATAATATGTAGGTACCATTTAAAATCATCACCATGGGCGGCGATGGACGCTACCCAGACTTATTTTGGTGGTCATCTCACAATATATGCATGTATCGAATCATTATGCTATGCTGAAACTAATATAACTTTATATGTCAATTACATCTCAATATAAATAAATAAATAAATATCACGAGAATCTTCAGGGTATTTTTCAACTCAGATCAGCATTTAAGCTAGAAACCCAAGAGCCACAAATTGAGAAATCTGGCTTAACGGGCATCATCCATCATCACGCTGGGAAACAGCCTTCATTTGCCTCTGAATTAATAAATGCTCAAGGCAAAATTTCATGCCAGAATGGCAGGAACATAGTTTTTCCTGGGCTGAAGCAGGCTGAGGTGGGTCTGGCACTCTGACCTGAGACACAGCTAGAGAATCTGGTACATAGAATGAGCAGCATGTGTCTTAAGTCAGCATTCACAGTCCCAGTCCAGCTCTTGACCGGTCCTCTGTCAGGATTAAGAGCCCTGAAGAGTGGCAGAGGGCAAGTTGTCCCGCTGCCTAAATGAAAATAGATCCATGTGCTTTGAACTCCCCAAACACAGGTGTAAAGTTAACTTTTAAAGTTATATTTGATGATATAAATTTAAGAACCTGACCACCTGCTCTGTTGCTCCCATGGGCGTGCACTGGAGTACACAGTGCAGACACAGCAGGCACTTTGAATTCACTCAAGTGCCCATGATCAACTCCGATGCAATGCCCAGGACTATGCTCTGCAGACGCAGAAAGATGAGATCTTAAATTAGAAGATTTTTGAAGGCAAATGGAGGTGGCCACCAGCCTCTGCTACAAAGCTGCTTCATAGGGCCCCTTGAGAATCTCTGACTTTATAAGTCCTGATGTGCTCCCAAGATAAACAGGGACTTATGTTCCCCTAGGAAACAAAATGGATGGACATGTTGGATGGAAATAATTAACAATTCTCTCTCTCAGTGCTGAAGAAGGCCTGCTATTATCCCAGCTGTCTTTCTGACATTCATCCATGAGGAAAGAGGAGGATGATTACAAATAAAAATGGCTCATATTTATTGAGCACCTATTTTCTGCCCTGCATTGATCTTAAGTTTATTAATTCATTTAATTCTCAACAATCAGGTGAGTTATTATTATTTTGCCTCCTAGATAACTGAGGAACACAGAAGTTAGATTCCTTGTTCAAAATCTTAGAGCAAAACAAACAAAGATTCAAACCCGAGCCCTCTGGGTCCTAAGCCTGAACTCCAAACCATTCGGCCCTATTTTTCTCAAGAATTAACAGATCCATTCATAATTGTCCTACTTACATTTTTCAACAGAATCATTTTTGTCCTAATATACTTTGACCCTATTAAAGGTAACAGTGCCAGGCACTGGGATTTTCTTCTGTTTTGCCTTTCAGAGCAAGGACACAGGCCCATTCAATGCTTTAGTATAATGCCACCTAAAATCAAAGAAATATGATCTTATTTATTTTAACAAACACAACACTTCACAGTAGAAATAAAAATGGTCTTCTTGCTGCCTTGCTGAATCACTGCCTTGCCCATCTATTGGCATCACCAACACCGGGCCTTCAGCCATAATGTGGTTACCTAAGAGCACACAGATGGTGTCTTTATCTTCTAGATGGTTTTCCAAAATGCCCCCAGCATCTGACACCTCGCTCAGGCTACACTTCTTCTCCAAAATATGCTTGTTGTAAATTTCTCAAATATCTCATGGATTGCACGTGTGGGGAAAAACGGGAGCTTTGATCATAAGAACACACCCCAACAAAAAATTTTTATTCTAAAGCTAGAACATTGTTAAGAACAAACCTGTATGAAGGGTTTCCTCTCACAAATAGAAGTTGATGGAAAAAAGCGGTTCTAGTAACTGAGCTGTAAGCCTGGACCCCTCAACTAGGTTGGACTGGCACCAAATAATCTTTGGAGACTGTCCTGGACAGTCTTGCCATGGATTTGGCTGTCAGCCTCTTAACCCTTTCTCCATGTTTGGGAACTTCTACCTACACATACTGTTTACCTTCATAGTCTATCAATATCACCACCGAAGCTGAAAACGCCTCCACCCTGCCTGCTCCTACATCTGGTGAGGAAGGCTGGTCACATGACTTCACGTGGCCAATCAGATGCTCTGGCTGGGTTTTTGCCCCCGGACTGAGTGACCCAGGTTTATTTTCCTTCACCACATTTATTACTATGTTTATGAGTTCATTTATTTTATTTCCCCAACTGAATGTAAGGCTCCATGAGGCTTATATTTACGCTATATACCTAGTACCTAAAATAATACCTGGCTCACAATAGGAACAATATATTTCTTGAACGAGTGAATAAATGGATGGATAGATGCAATAAATGGATGCATGTGCAAAGGAAGGTGAATTTACCATTCCCTTTCCCACAAGATCATGCATCATAAAGAATCTCATGGATGCAATCCTCCACGCAGACATTACCATTAAGAGAAAGAAGACACAAGGGGCAAAACAAGATCATGCTACTGTTATTGTGGAAGGAGGCATTCACCCCTTCCACTATGCAACCTGTTCTCCGGAGCAGAACTGTACACATTCTTTCCCCTGGCAGTGCATAACCAAAAGGACATTTTTAAAAGGGTAAATATCACCATTTTGAGAACTGCAACTTCCAAAACTCCCACGAAGAAGAAAATATTACAAAATGATCCAAACATGCCAGATAGGAGGCCACCGTTGGTCACCTTAGAGAACAAGGAGAAGTGTTTAGGAACAGAGTTAGGCAAAAAAAATGCCTCAATACTTTTAAAGGGAAGAGGATTTATAGAATATATAAATCAATACTTAACATCGATCCCTGTAGAAATCCACAGCAGATTAACAGCTATCATAAAATCTGCATATTTTAATGCACATACGCCCTATCCCACCTTACATCTCACTCTGCATGCAGGATATCCACGGCCACCTCCACAATTACCTTAGGACATGTTTTCTAGAACAATCACCATCACGGATGTCCTCCACTTGACAAACCCTAACTTGTGTATGTGTATTATAAATTGCAATATCCAGAGCTAAAAATACTATCCCAGAAATTATGAGAATACAGAATCATCAATCACCCTTTCGTATCAGTATATGTCTATCAAAGTAGCCCGTGATTTCATTTTTCTTTTAGCAGCCTCTTCATACAGCACATTGGAACTGCTGCTAAGCCAATCACTCCACACTCTTCAAATTTCACAAAGAGATGGAGATTTGGATTAAGTGACAAACTTAGTACATTCACCTAGTTCCCCCCCTGCGCCACATCCTTATAAAAGATAGAAGAGATGGGGCTTCCCTGGTGGCGCAGTGGTTGAGAGTCCGCCTGCCGATGCAGGGGACGCGGGTTCGTGCCCCGGTCCGGGAAGATCCCACATGCCGCGGAGCGGCTGGGCCCGTGAGCCATGGCCGCTGAGCCTGCGCGTCCGGAGCCTGTGCTCCGCAACGGGAGAGGCCACAACAGCGAGAGGCCCGCGTACCGCAAAAAAAAAAAAAGATAGAAGAGATGGTGTTTTAAATAGTGAAGCCATAAGAGTGGTGAAAAACAAGAAACAGTACCCAACATGAACTAGAAATTTTGAGACAAAAAGCAGAAAGACAAAAATCAAACAGGATCAACTTGTTGGAGAAAAATACAACCAACACTTGTGCAGAAGAAGTCTGCTACAGAGAGCGGTCGCTACACTGTCCTCCAAGCTCCAAGGCAGTGGATCCAAGAAGCAAGAGGGGCAAACCTGGCAAACACAATACTGGATCACTGCATTTGCAGCAGCTACATCTTTTGGCCTTTCCCTCCTCCCCCTTGACCTGAGTGGTGACCAACAACAGCATAGAGCACTGGTTAAAGTGATACACTGGGGCGCTCAGGCCAGAGAGGCATCATTCACCTGAAGCTACGGCAGAAAGTGGCTTGACACTCACCAAACCCACCTGCCTCTTCCTGGGCACAGGAAAGCTATATTTGCCAGCTTCCTTTGTACTTAGGTTGAGATCATGTAACTAGTATCTAGCCAATAGGTGGCAATGAAATGTACCCCTTCCAGGCCTGCTTATGAAAGTCCTGTACAACCATCCTCATTCTTTCTTCTCTGAAAGTAAAGGATCGAATGAAGATCTGTGAGGGGCCCCTGGAAGATGACCATGCTCCAAGATGGAAAGAGCTGGGATTCCGAAATCAGTAGAGAGAAAAACAAATCTTTATTGAGTTACTAGGGTTTGGGGGTTATTTCTTTTTTTTTTTTTTTTTCCCCCTGTACGTGGGCCTCTCACTGTTGTGGCCTCTCCCGTTGCGGAGCACAGGCTCCGGACGCGCAGGCTCAGCGGCCATGGCTCACGGGCCCAGCTGCTCCGCGGCATGTGGGATCTTCCCGGACCGGGGCACGAACCTGCGTCCCCTGCATCGGCAGGCGGACTCTCAACCACTGCGCCACCAGGGAAGCCCTGGGGGTTATTTCTTATAGCTGACATGAGTCCTCTCACTAATCCCATGGCCAAGGAAACCCTGAGGGGATATGGAGGGGCCACAACAAAAAACACTGCACCAGCATCTCCAACAGGGTGCTTCCAGGAAATGGATGGCACACTCAAAAAGTTGATCAAAGAGATACTCGAAAATGGACTATTTCAAGAGGTAAGGACAGGGCTGAGGGAATCATCCAAGGATGAAGAAGCTCCCGGGGGTCAGCACCAGTGGAGAACCATGGCCTTCCCCAGTCCTGAAGGGGGAGGGATGGAGCAGTTACTAGAAACAAGGAAGAGCTGTAGCTACAGGGTAGAAGTGTCCCTCCAGGACTTCTGACTATAGATAGAAAACACCACCTCTGCCAAAACCAGGATGACAGAGGGAGGACAGAAGAGAAGGGGAGATCAATACTCCAGTCTTTCCTCCTGTCCTCTAGATTCAGTTGGAGTGTCCCTTTGGCTGAGCCAACTGGCAGGCAGTGGGCAAGGGAGCCCAGTGATGCAGAGATCAGCCTCCTGGGGGCCCAGAGCAAGGCTGATTGGGACAGAGCGTGGATGCGGAAGACACACTGAGAAAAGCCCGAACACCCTCTCAGCAGCCCATCCTGCCCAACCCCCAGCAGCCCAACCAGAGATAAGCACCTGTAATCAGAAACGGCACGCCCAGAGGGACAAACTAAATGAAGATGAGATGAGCAGATAACAAAGAATCAAAGACTTAAGGAAAGAGCAGCACAGAAGTCATTATGAAGAAGAAATAATACTGAAGGCAACAGAGTTTATAGTGCAAATAGAGGAAGGATTAACAGATTTCATGTTGTGAAAAGATACAGTGGCTATCAGATCTATAGATTAAGAAGCAGCTACTACACAAGAAAATCTGAGAAATCTTAGAAATTGTAAGAATTGATTCAGAAAATAAAACACTCAGTGAATATATGGAGTCAGAGGAAGTTCACAGTTAAATAGTAACTTGTTGACCTGGATAATTGAGCCAAGGGATTATTTAAGAATATATCACCAAAAGGGAAAAATGGAAAATATATATTTTTAAAAGGTATGAAGTGCCAATATCCATATAATGAAAATTCTAGAAATAGAGAACAGAAAAAATTCTAGAAATGGAAAAGAACAAGTAATAAAGAAACAAAAAGAAAACTTCCCAGGGCTGAAGAAACATGAATTAAAACTATTCATCACTTTCCAAAAGACCTACTCTTTGATTTTTTTTTTAACCTCACTGTTGTAAAATTCAGAAGTTCAAAGATAAAAAGAAAATCCTAAGTGCTTCATGAGAGAATAAAACAGGCTACTTAAAATGAATGAGTTTCTGAGCAGCATCAAATTTCTCCTTGACAAGACATGATGCTAAAAGACAATTGAGTAATACCTTAAAAGTTCTGAGGGGCAATTACTTTGAACCTAGAATCTGATTCCTACCCAAATTAACACTGAAAAGGAAAAACAAAATAACGGCATTTTTCACAGACATTCAAAGATTCACACACAGGTCTTCTCTAATAGATTTAATCAAGCAAGAGAGAGAAATTAATTCAAAAAAAGGAAAATGGGGTGGGACCCATGGATCAACAGTAAACAGAAAAACTAATAAAACAGAGTTCGCTTAGAAATATCTTTTAAAAATTTTTAATAATAATCTACAACTTAAAAATCCCAGAAGATCTCAACATGGGAGGCAGCAGGGTTGGAGAGTAGAGAGAAATTAGTGAAAACAATCCTAAAGTTCTAGTTTTGTTTGAAGCGTGAAAGAAAAATAGATTAGTTAATTCCAACTAATTAATTTGGAATCAATATTTCAAATATTAATTAACCTAACAATGGGAAAAGGGGCCTAACTCTAGATATGAGACTTTATTAAACAAAAGCAAATAATACTATATAAAATTTTTGAAAATCTCAAGGGCATGATTTTCTATAAAAATATGGATTAATCAGGGCTTCCCTGGTGGCGCGGTGGTTGGGAGTCCGCCTGCTGATGCAGGGGACAAGGGTTCGTGCCCCGGTCCGGGGGGATCCCGCGTGCCGCGGAGCGGCTGGGCCCCTGAGACATGGCTGCTGGGCCTGCGCGTCCGGAGCCTGTGCTCCGCAGCGGGAGGGGCCACAGCAGTGAGAGGCCCGCGTACCGCATTAAAAAAAAAAAAAAAAATGGATTAATCAAAATTGATCCAAGAAGAGGCTGAAAATGTGAACAGATGAATACCTTTATAAAAATTTAACAGGTAGACAAAGCTTGAATCCTTAAAACAAAAAAATGGCACCAAGACCAAATACTTTTATATGAATTTCTGTTCCATGAAGAAACTGATAATCCTTAAATTATACATCTATCTGGAAGTACACAAAAGTAAAGAGAATCCAGACTCATTCTACACAGCTAACATCAATAGGATTCCAAAACCAGACGACAAGGTTAGCACGAGACCAAAAGAAAAACACAAAAAACTCTTATTACAGCAAAAAAGAATGTAAAATCATGCAGCCTATCACAGAAACTATCATATTTAATAATGAAAGATTAGAAGGTTTCTATTAAGATTGAAAACAAGACAACCATCACAGCTACCATCCTTCATTGTTCCATATAATAGGTCCTATTTAAAAAGAGAGAAAAGTAAAAGAAATAAGAGGTATAAATATGGACAAAAAAATAAAAATTTTCCTACATGTAGACAAATTGCTGTCCCAAGAGAATTGAAGGAAATACTATTAAAAAATAATACCAGATACAAAATCAATACCTTTCTTATACACAAGCAATAACAAATTGAATGCCTCTGACATTTTCTTCTAATACTTTCATAGTTTAGTTTTTATATTTAGTTATTTAAGCCATCTATAATTCATTCTGGCATAAGGTATAAAGTAGTAGTCTAACCTGAACTTTTTAGAAATACCATGAATAATAGCAACAAACAGATATGTAATAGACCTAGAAATAAACCTAGTTAAAAATGTACAGGATGGGCTTCCCTGGTGGCGCAGTGGTTAAGAGTCCGCCTGCCGATGCAGGGGACACGGGCTCGTGCCCCGGTACGGGAAGATCCCACCTGCCGCGGAGCGGCTGGGCCCCTGAGACATGGCTGCTGGGCCTGCGCATCCAGAGCCTGTGCTCCGCAGCGGGAGAGGCCACAGCAGTGAGAGGCCCGCGTACCGCAAAAAAAAATATATATATATATACAGGAACTAACATTTAAAAAAAAAAAACTACAAGAATGGTTTTGTCCCCTGGGTGCATATTGGAATCACAACAAGACTAATTAAAGCAGAGTTTGTAGGGTTGAGACCCAGGGTAAAAAAATCTCTATTACAAAATGTAATGATATTGGTTTTTCTAATAAAGCAAATGCAGTCATTATGGACAGGAAGATAAAAAATTGTAAAGATGTCAGTTCTCCCCAAATTAATCTATGAATTCAATGCAATCTGAATCAGCATCCAATGGAATTTTTTATGGAACTGGCAAGTTGATTTCAAAGTTCATCATGAGAAGAAAATATAAGAACTTTGTTTTGAAAAGATTAAAGGGAACTACTATTAAATACCAAAACATACTTCAAATCTGAGTTAATGAAAACAGTGTGGTATTGGTACAGGAATAGAAAAATAAATCAACAAAATAACAGAGTCCAGAAACAGTCCCAGATATACAACATTTTTATAAAGTTTCAATTCAATGGGAAAAAGATGGATAAACAAATAAATGGTGTTGAGACAATTAGATATTTATTAAGAAAAATTAAGCTAGACTTCCCTTCTGTGTAGAATACTCCAAAACAAAGTCCAGATGGGTTGAAGGGCTAAGCATTAAAAAAAAAAAAAAACCTCTAAACATTAGGAGAAAATACAGAGAATTTATAACCTTGGAGAAAGTCATTCTTAACCAAGACAAAACCAGAATTTCCAAAAATGAAAATTAAAAGATTTGCTATCAGGGCTTCCCTGGTGGTGCAGTGGTTAAGAATCTGCCTGCCAATGCAGGGGACATGGGTTTGAGCCCTGGTCTGGGAAGATCCCACGTGCTGCGGAGCAACTAAGTTTGTGCATCACAACTACTGAGCCTGCGCTCTAGAGCCTGTGAGCCACAACTACTGAGCCCGAGTTCCACAACTACTGAAGCCCACACGCCTAGAGCCCATGCTGCACAACAAGAGAAACTACCACAATGAGAAGCCTGCACACCACAACGACGAGTAGCCCCCGCTCGACACGACTAGAGAAAGCCCATGCACAGCGATGAAGACCCAACGCAGCCAAAAATAAAATAAATAAATTTATTAAAAAAAGAGATCTGCTATCATGAACATTTAATGCTTTCATAAGAAAAGACTCCTTAAGTAAAATTAAAATACAAGAAACAGACGTGGAGAAAATCTTTGCAACAATTAATGAGAGTAATGTCTAGACTACTGAAAGAACTCATACAAATCTGTAAGAAAAAAAGGATTAAAAAAAAGAAAACAGGAAAGGATGTAAACCAGAAATTCCAAAAAAACTATATGTACAAGTGTCCAAAAGCAAACGAAATGCTCTGATAATCTGGAAACTACAAATTAAAACAAGAATAACACTTTATTCTCCCAACAGCATGGCAAAAACTTAACAGACTGATAAAAGCAGTGTTCATAAGAATGAAGTATGGGGGAAACTGGCCTTTACATACATTCTTGGTAAAAGTACAAACTGATAATACATATAGCTGATTCACTTTGTTATACAGCAGAAACTAACACAACATTATAAAGCAATTATACTCCAAGATGTTAAAAAAAAAGTACAAACTGATAAAGCTTTTCTGGTAATAATTTTCAGAAATCACAATGATTACCTTTGATCCAACAATTCCTAAAGAAACACTCACATGTGTGTTATATATATAAAGATATCTGATGCAATATTGCATGCACTAGCAAAAAAATATTAGAAACGTCTTTGGGGGAGACAGTTTAATGAATCATGATTATCAGTTTAAAATAGTGGGCTTGTATACATGATAGAGAAAGATGTGAAAAACATGTCCCAGAATATTTATAAAGCACTATCACTTTTTTATTAAAACATGTATATATTTATGAAGGTAGAAAATCTACAGAGAAAGAACTGGAAGTGGGGTTGTATCCCTCCACTTTGGCTATCATGGCACATCATATTCAACTGTATTTATTTGTTTTCATGTCTGTCTCCTCCCTAAGCTATCACTTTCTTGCACTATGTTTTATTTATTTTTCTCTCCTCAGAAAGCACTCTGTAAGTATCTGTTAAATGGCTGCCTGGCTCTCTTACCTCAGCCCTGTCCTACTCAGCATTTTAGAGGTTAAAAGGATGATACAATCCAATATTGCTCAGTTTCAATCCCAGTATTGCCATTTACTACTTGTATGACCTTCGGCATGTACCTAAATCATTGAGCCCCAATTTTCTCATCTATCAGGAGGAGAAATAATGCCTATGTCATAGCACTGTTAGGAGGATTAAGTAAGAAAATATATGAAAAAAAAAAAAAAAGAGAAAATATATGAAAAGTTAGAAGCACGGTGCCTGGCACTGTTCTTACCACTGTGAATCAAATTGCTCCAAACTTAGTGGTTTATTAACTCAACAACAACAATTTGCTGTGTACACGAATCTGATCTTGAGCAGGGCTCAGTAGGGACAACTCATCTCTGCCCCACCTGGAATAAGCTGAGGCAGCTCTACTGGGGCTGACCCATCACTTCCAAGGGGACTCTCGCACCTGGCTGGCAATCGTTCTGGCTCTTGGTTCCTCCCCTATGAAAGCATCTCTATAGGGCAGCTTGAGTTTCCTCTCAACATGGTGGCTGGATTCCAAGAATAAGCATCTCAAGAGATAGGAGGCAGAAGCTGCCAGTTTCTTCAGGCCTAGGCCTGAAAACTGGCACAGTGTCACTTCCCCATATTCTATTGGTCAAGCAATTACAGCGCCCAGATTCAATCTGCCTCTGGACATGTATTACATGCAAAATACACTCACTCCTCCCAAGACCAGCCAAAAGTCTCATCCTTGTAAGTCATGTCCAAGTATAACTGAAGCTCTCTGAGTGTGGCTCTTCTTGAACAACTCACTGAGGGTTGCTCATCACCATCGGAATACTATGAACTATAGAGACCAATTATCTTCACCCCTGCATACAGACACATACTCCACACACAATGGTGGGACAAGCAAAACAAAACAACCACAATAGACACTCCCATTCAAAAAGGGGAGAAGCAGGAGGCTGCAGTCAGCACTGGTCCAAAGCAATTCTGCGCTCCAGCTGCATAGATGGTGCAAGTTTCTTTCTAGGGCCCAGGACTCTCAAGTGGCTCTTGGCTGTACCCTCTGGACTCTTGTCTCTTTCTCCGAGCATCCTCCATTTTCTGTAAGAACACTTAGTTGGTGATTCGGTAGCCTTCTCAACCTACTTCCACCCCATAGAAGTTGGGGCTCCATTTCTGTCTCTTTCAATCCAATCTGGTGGTGCTTCCAGTCAATAAGTGTTTCCAGTCAATAAATAGCGTCTCTGGGGGCTTCCTCAGTGGTGCAGTGGTTGAGAATCTGCCTGCTAATGCAGGGGACACAGGTTCAAGCCCTGGTCTGGGAGGATCTCACGTGCCGCGGAGCAACTAGGCCCGTGAGCCACAACTACTGAGCCTGCGCGTCTGGAGCCTGTGCCCCGCAACAAGAGAGGCCGCGACAGTGAGAGGCCCGTGCACCGCGATGAAGAGTGGCCCCCGCTCGCCGCAACTGGAGAAAGCCCTCGCACAGAAACGAAGACCCAACACAGCAAAACTAAATAATTAATAAACTCCTACCCCCAACAAAAATAAATAAATAGAGTCTCTTATTGTTACTGTTATTAATAACATGGATTAAGATATAAAGACGCCTTACCCAGCAGGCAACTCTTACAGTATTTTTGCAGGATAGAATTAAACAGGTAAACAGAACAAGATAAAATATAATAAGGGTAAATAAAAGTCCTGCATTTAGACTTTAAAAATCAATTTCATAATTACAGGATGGGGAAGTTTTGGTTTGCTGGCGTGCCTGTCTCCCCGACTAAGCTGTAAGCCTTTTGTGGGAGAAAATTGAGGGGATTTAGGTGACAGCGAGCGCACAATGAAACAAAAGCATGAAGAGACACACACTGTAAGTGGCATCCTGACAATGTAGCTTAAGATCAGGATGGTGAGGGAAGTAAAACCACATAATAGGAGTAACTTTTGAGAAAATGAGTGGCTCTGCCTGGAGAAGAAAAAAGCTTGGGGAAGTGATACAAACTTAGGGGCAGGTTAGCAACCTCCTATGTCTGAAAGGCTGTCACGTAAAAGAAGAGATAGACTTGACTCCAGAGGACAGCATTAGCTTAGATGGGCGGTAGCTCCTGGAAAGCTGACCTCCATCAGCACAAAAAACAGCAGAGCCATTGCTCTCAGCCTTGGACGTTTATTGGCATCATGGGCAGAGTTTTAAATAATACTGACGCCAGCACCCTCCCCAGAACAATTCTATCAGAGTCACTGAGAGTGAGCCCCAGGCAGTAAGGATTTTTGTGAAATTTACCAGGAGGTTACACCATACTGCCACGATGGTGTATGTTGGATTGACCTAGCTGAGTGAGCAGACTCACAAAGAACTGACTTACCCATCACCAGAGGGGTTCAAACAAGAGTCAGTATTGTGATTACGGAGAGATCCTGCACCAAGTGAGGGAGCAAATGAGCCTTGAGACCCACTCCAGCACCCAAAGATTCAAGGGTGGAGATGATTTGATCTCATCAGACAACAGAGGACTCAGAGATGCCTCACAGCCAAGGGAGCTGTGCCCGCATGTTCGGGCCATGGTTTTTTCCTCTCTAACCTCCTGGAACAGATAGCTGTATTCGCTACCCTCTATAATGGGGGTCTCTCAGCGTGGACTTCCTTGCCCAAATGGACAGTTTGAGTCAGGGAATAACCTGTTTGGAATGGTTAAGAAAATGGAAAGTTTAGGGGAGAGAGAGAGAGAGAGGAAAGGAGGTACTTAAGCCCATGACCTGGGTATTTGAAATTCTATGACCTTATTTCCACAGAGGCTCTCCTATCTCCTCAATTTCTGCCCACTGAGTCCCCAACCCAACTCCAGCTCTTTATATCAAGCTGAACTGTTCTCTTCTTTTGAATCGCATTCCCTTCAATGCAGGTAGCTAGTGTTGCCCACAATTTGCTGTTGGCAAAGTCCTCATGAGGTATTTCATTCTCAAAAGTCAGAGACTGGAGCCTGAACTACCTATTCTCTGCCCCCTTCTGAGTTCTCCATTTCTATTTTTAGACCTTTCTATTAATGAAGTGCACTAGTGTATTAGAACATTCCAGCTGTGTTACCAGCAGACCGGAATAAGAAATAACCATTTTGGGGCTTCCCTGGTGGCACAGTGGTTAAGAATCTGCCTGCCAATGCAGATGACACGGGTTCAAGCCCTGGCCAGGGAAGATCCCACATGCCGCAGAGCAACTAAGCTCGTGAGCCACAACTACTGAGCCCATGCTCAGCAACAAAAGAAGCCACCGCAATGAGAAGTCCGTGCACTGCAACGAAGAGTAGCCCCCGCTCGCCACAACTAGAGAAAAGCCTGCGTGCAGCAACAAAGACCCAATGCAGCCAAAACTAAAAATAAATGAAATAAATAATTTTTTTAAAAAAACACCATTCACTTTATTAAAAAAAAAAAAAGAAAGAAAGAACCATTTCTTTTGGCAGATCATACATCTGCCAAACTGGTATTTCACAAACAAAATCCTTCTTCATTTTCTTAAACCTCCATCATGAAAGAAGACACCACTGCAGCCCTGCAGCCCACATACCAAGAGCAGATATCTAGCGTATGTCAGGTGAATATCTTATTTTTCCACATGCACTTGCTTAATTGTTTTTCTATTTTCAGATATGGGTCTCCCTCACACTGAGCACTGACCAAGACAGGTGGCCCAAAAGAGAAATTTTCTTGTAATTTGAATACAGATTAAAGAGGGGAAAATTGTTATAAATCACAGCACTGTCTTCTGAAGGCCAAGTGCATATTATAAAACTTTCCCGGTTCATTTCAAGCGACTGTTGAGCTCATCAATGCTTTATTTGTGAAAGCAAATGCCTGGCCTTACAAAACATCTATTCAAACATCAATGACTCAGAATTCTGGGACTTTCCTGCTTGTCTGGGAATTATGTTTATGATACAAATGCCGAGTTAATAAAAAGCCCGCCTTTCACACGTCGAAGACCTTTACAATCTTAAAGAAAGAGGAAAAACGAAAGAAGCTGTACTCGGCTGCTCTTCTTTTGCTATGTAAATGACGTTTGTGAAGTTTCACTGTATTTGAAAATAACCAATCAGAGGATGTTTAGGGCAGTGAAACTACTCTGTATCCACTACAATGGTGGATACATGTCATGATACACTGGTCCAAACCCATAGAAAGTACAGCACCAAGAGTGGACCCTGATGTAAAGTATGAACTCTGGGTGATGATGACATGTCAAGGTAGGTTCATCAACTGTAACAAATGTACCCTCTGGCCAGGGCTATCGGTAGTGGGGAAGCCATGTGTGTGTCGGGGCAGTGGGTGTATGGGAAATCTCTGAACCTTCTACTCAATTTTCCTGTGAACCTAAAACTGCTCTAAAAGGTAAAGTCTATTTTAAAAAAATAAATAACCAATCCTGTTGGAAGAAGGTCTCCCTTAGTGCACTCATGGGCTCTGAAAGAATGCTTCCTTTTGAAACACAAGAAAGTATGGGTATATCGGAGAAGGTTACCTTTGGAAATGGGAGATTTTAGGGTAGATTGTTACTCCCTTGAGATGTTTACACCTGATGGTCTCCCGACCCTGACATCTCTTCCCCCAGGTCTTTGCATGACTGATCCCTCCCTGTTACACTGAACTCAGTTGAAATGTCATCTCCTCGGAGGAGTTGTCCCTCCCCCCTCCCTCCCTCATCCACCTGAAATAGCTCTCTCTTGGTGTCACACCAGCATGTCCCCCTTCCATCACTGCACCCCAGTTCTCCTCGACTGTAGTAGTTCTTTGTCCCTCTCCTTCCACATTAAAGTTTTCCCAGCGCATTCTGTAATATTTCCCGAGAGCCAACAAACTGCCAAAGTGAGGTGTCTGCCTGTATTACCAGGACGCTGCCCAGTTGATACAGAGGAAGTCAGACCAGCTGGCTGCCACACGCTGTTTTCATGGGGCACCAGTGGCCTCCTTGTGGCCTGCTACCAGGTGGGCATCTAGGGAAGGAGAGACCCAGGCAGCTCCATCACTGCTGGGAGAGTCTCAAGGAGGAGGTGTGGACACACACGGCTGACCCAGATGTAGTACTATTCCCTGTCTGTAAACAAAATGTCCTTACTGCTAAGAGTTTTTGTGAAAGACTCTCCTCCCTGGCTTAAATGCAGTCTTGTCTCCTCCAGCTCAACCTAAGAGGATTGTGCCTGAAAACCATGGAAGCTGCTGACCCAGGAAGCTAGCGGGGACTTGCCAGGGGCCAGTGAATCAAAAATATAATCACAGGGACTTCCCTGGTGGCGCAGTGGTTAAGAATCCGCCTGCCAATGCAGGGGACATGGGATGGAGCCCTGGTCCGGGAAGATCCCACATACTGCAGAGCAACTAAGCCCGTGCACCACAACTACTGAAGCCCGCACGTCTACAGCCCGTGCTCCACAACAAGAGAAGCAACCGCAATGAGAAGCCCGTGCACCACAACGAAGAGTAGCCCCTGCTCGACACAACTAGAGAAAGCCCATGTGCAGCAACAAAGATGCAACGCAGCCCAAAATAAATAAATTTATATATATATATATATATATATCATCACAGATGAGAAGTTTAGGATGTTGTTTCTGTTCCAAAGGAGATCATCATCTAACAGGGCAGCTACAAACTCCCCAACCCCGTATCACAGTGACTGAGCCAAAAAGAACTCTGAGAAAGACAGATGGGAGCATTCTCACTGGAATCTTATAGATAGATACATGAACTAGAATCGTACACATATGGAATCACCTATACTGCAATATTATTCACTATGTATACTATACATAGTACATAATATAACAAAATACATTATATTCTTATATTTTACTTGCATTTACAGAGATGATTTTATATGTAGAATGGAGTCCCTCTCTCTCTCTCTCTCTCTCTCTCTCTCCATATATATATAAAGATTGGTCAAATCTTAACCCCTCTCTGCATCCACATCCTTGACCAGACCATTTTTTTCTTGCGTGTTGACTTTGGACTTGGCCATAGGACTTGCCTTGGCCATGGCATGTGGGTGGAAGGAAAGTGTGCCACTTCCCAGCCTAAGCCTAAGAAGCTCCCCTTGTTTCCCTTTTCCTCCTGCACCTCTGCCACCACCTGGAGGAGAACCTGCCTCAGCTTAACCCGTGGTTAACCTCAGCACCAGGGGAGGTCTTGGAACAGGACCGTCCTAGCCACATCCATAGGCACAAGAGCAATCAAAATTAATTATAGTTCTCCGTCACTGGCTTTTGGGGTGCTGCTACGTGGCATTACATGGCAAATGAGAACTGATACACAGGAGATGTGGATATTTCTCCATAAAGGTCTGAAGCACCCAGCGCACATTTGTCAGTTTGTCCTTTCTTACTGCTCTCCACATCAGCCTTCCAGTCCCTCAACTGACATTTTTATGTTTTGAAATTACAGAGGAGTACAGAGAAATTAACAAACACCCATGTCCCCAGTGCCCATAACTGCTTATCATTTTAACATCCGTCATTATTTACTCCCAACCATTCTTAATATACAAGATTACCCATAAAGTTCAAGTCTGCTCTGAAGATGAACCAACACATCCCTCCACACTTTCCCAACTTGCCATGTTGTCCACAACATTGGTCTATTTGGAGGCTGGAGGAGCTGGAAGAGGACTGAAGGAGGGCAAAGAACAAGGGGGAAAGCATCATTCAGAAGTTAAGAAACTTCACTGTGCCTTGGTTAGGATCAACAGAATCTACTCCTTACAGAGACGTCACGTCCTGAGATTCTCATGAAGATTGCAAAAGGGATCACACATCATCACTCCCTTGGGAAAGTGGCTTAAAAACTCAATGAGGCAATTGATAAGCTCACAAGTCTCCCAAGCAATCAGTGGAAAATTTATTTGGAGTTTCCATGATTTGTTCGCCAACTCCCAAGAATACGCACACACCCCACACACACACGTGCACTCACACACAGCAGCATCCAGACTTCTTCAGCTCCAGATCTTAACCTGGTGAGGTGAGACTTGCTAAGTCCCCTTGCTGAGGTGGGACTTGCCTCTAATATGCTTTTTCCCAAGATCCACTTTCTGTGTCACCTCCCTTCCCACATTCTACTCCCCACCACCAAGCTACCAAAAAGTGCGCAGGGGCTCCAGCCATGGTGGAGAAGCCAGGAGACCATGTGTTCCCAGGGGATTTATTTGGTTTCATCAGTGCCTTAGAACACACACAGGGGAGAAAAGTGAGCAGAGCGCAAGGGAAAAGTTTCTTTGATCTTCAGTCTGGAAACAAAACATATTGGCGTGAAGCAATGAAGAGCCAGAAATGGCAAATGAGAAACCACAGCTTGACTCTCAGAATTAAACATCATTATCAAATTGTTGTGGGTCCCCGATGGCCCCTAAAAGCTCCATTTCAAAACAAACCCAAACTATGGCTGGAGCTGAAGAGGCTCTTATAATAGGTGAGTCCACGGCCTGGGTGAGAGAGTCAATGTCTTACTCAGCTCCCCTCACCCAGAGGCATGAACACCTACAAGCTTCACCCGAAATAACTCATCGCGGCCACTCTTTTTATCTTGGCAGCCCCTGGGAGACTTTCGCCAAGGTTCTGGGCTCTTTCAGTCAACATGACCAATTCCACATCCTTTTATTAATCACTAACCATTTCCCCTTGTAGTCAGCCCTGAAATCCCTGCTTTGATCTGCCTGACATGTCACATGGTGTGTGCTTCTGAACACAACCTCTCCCGTAGCTGACCAAGAACCGGCAGGCCTGGCAGACACACACACAAGCAAGGGAGACATTTCCTGGAGACACTAGAAAAAGGGGAATTCTACCGGGAAATCAATGGCCATAAGCAGAGAATTTATTTTGTTCATTCCCTCTTTATTTATTGATTGATAGCCCTTTGGTATATGCTGAAAAATCCAATTTCAGTGGCTATCATAAACGCCCTACATCCCATCCAATTAGAGGGTCCATAACTTATTTAGCTCAAGAATTGACTGTGATTCTGAAAGTAAATTCTGATGAGCTGAATTAGGTGCTTAACCAAGAAGACTCACAGACAGGCCTTCTGGTAGCTTCCGTTAAATTTTCCAAAGGCACCAAGGCGTCTGCTGCTCCTAACCAAGTCAGAATGGCTTGTGATGAGATGCCTGTCTTGTAACCAAGACAAAGGACATGAGCAGATGCCCGTCATCCAGATCCACCTTCTTCCTTGGACCAGTCTCTACATAAACAGCCTTTATGATATTTCAAATCGGCATAACGATAAACCAGAAGCATTTCCAAAGGCACACGTACAAATCCGTTGTCTCCCTGGAGCCTGACAGCAGATGCTTCCAGGGAAATCTGAGGGTAAGCACTGTACTGAATTTAACAAAAGTAATTGAATTTTTGGAGCCCACCCCAAGGATCAAAAAGAAAATAGCCATTACCAGCAAGCATCCGATCTTACATGAGCTGAAACTGGCCACGTGATTAAAAGCATTAAATAACAAATGATTTGCCTTGATTAAATATTTAGACCATTTCTATTTAACAAAAATGTGAACCTTTTTTCTTTGCACAGCTTAAGATGCAGGTAAGCTAAAGCTTTACTTTATCTTTACTTCCTCTTGGCAACCCCTACACATACAAGTCAGTCTTGCCTATTCCCCTGCAGTAAAAAAATACCAAGTCGACTCTGCTTCTGCTGAAATTGCTGTCTGGTGCAAAGATCAAAGGGGCCTCTTCCCCCTGCAGATTACTTGTCTATAGTTCCCTGGCTTCTCAGTGTGGTCTCAACTGCTCCCACTCGTCCGGCGCTGCTCCAGAGTTAGCAGCCGCCTAGATCTTCCAGCTATACAACTGGGCTTGTAATGACAGTAATTGCTAGTCTGTCAAGTCACCTCCAACCAAGAAGGAAAATGCCCTCCAGACACACTTCTCAGGCCCACATGAAGAGATAGGAATGAATTCAGTAAAAGAAAATTATCCAGTCCTGTTTATACAATGCCACTAAGACCAGGAGGCTTTTTTTTCTTTTTGTTAATAGGGATATTAAACACTCCTGGGCCACAAAGTGGGGCAAAGGTTTTATGTCTGTTCCCTCAAGTGTCCATGTCCTTGACTTGCTTTGACCACCAGATATCCACCGAGAAGCAATAAGTCCTTGAGCATTTCACATCTCTCCAAGGTATTGTTGGGCTGGGGGTGCCTTTGGGAGGATACCTGCGCAGGCGAGGGGCCACCTGGGTTCTTATCCAAAGTGGAAGATGTTTCATCTCATTCCTTCTCTACCTTTTCTGTTTAAATTTGATCCTTTTTTGTTATTGTAGAAAGACAGGATTAGTATGGCCAAGACCTAGGATGTAAATGATTGTTTTGGTCTTGGTTCTTACCAATAAAGCCAATTGGATAATTAGTCTGAATAAACATTAACATGAACCTTTTAAATATATTATCCATTAGCATCTATACAACTTCAGGGTTGTATGTATATGCTAGATTATAACGTTATATGATTCCACAGAGACGGGTTTAAAGAAGTGATAACTAGTAACAAAATGTATCTCGTTCATTAATTTAATCAAGTAATGTGCATCTACTTTAAATTTACGTAGGATATGTCCTTGGAAATGGGTGCTGACTAGTCTTTTGTCCCTCAGCTCCACTCTCTCCCTTCTTTATTCTCCCATCCGGCCTTGGGGCAGAAAGCCTGAAAACCACATTTCCCAGGTTCCCTGGCCAACCAGCCCCTGTTGGGTTCTACCAATGGGAGGCACCAGCAGCAAACCAGAAGGTGAGCAGAAGGGAGATGCTATTTTTCCACCTTCTTGAGGTGCTTCTGGCAACGGCGGCAGCAGCAGCAAAGGCAGTGCTGTGGCTTCTGGGTTTCTGCTAAGTCAGCTCAGTTTTAGCAACAACAGTTTCGTGGCCAAGTAAACCAAAGCTGAGAGTCCCGCCATGTTCCTTGTGGCTTCTTCAAGCCTAATACACTACCATGTGTAAAACAGCGAGCTAGTGGGAACCTGCTGTATAGCACAGGGAGATCAGCTCGGTGCTCTGTGATGACCTAGGTGGGTGGGATGGGGGTGTCGGAGGGAGTTCCAAGAGGGAGGGGATATATGTGTATGTATAGCTGATTCACTTCGTTGTACAGCAGAAACTAACACAACATTGTAAAGCAACTATACTCCGATAAAAATAATTAATTAATTAATTTCTTTTAAAAAGCCTAAGGGGATAGTGGCTTCCCGCAGTTACTAATCTTTAGGTAACCCTGCCTCCTCATTTTTCCTCCTTCATCCCTCTCAAATCATGTACTGCATATTCTCTGTAGGAAGCACACCTCATTTTACTGCACTTTGCAAATATTGCATGCTTTACAAATTGGAGGTTCACGGCAACCACGCGTTGAGCAAGTCTATCGGTGCCACTTTTCCAACAGCATTTGCTCACTCCATGTCTTTGTGTCACATTTTGGCAATTCTTGCAATATTTCAAATTTTGCCATTACTATTATATTTGTGATGGTGCTCTGTGATCAGTGATCTTCGATGTTACTATTATGACTCACTGAAGGCTCGATGATGGTTAGCATTTTCTAGCAACAAAGTATTTTTTAATTAAGGTATATACGTTGTTTTGGGGGGTATAATGCTATTGCACACCTAAAACACTACAAAATAATGTAAACATACCTTTTATATATGCGCTGGGACACCAAAAAATTCGTGTGACTCACTTTATTGCAATATTCACTTTATTGCAGTGGTCTGGAACCAAACCCACAATATCTCCAAGATACGCCTGTATCAGATTCCTTCTTTGAGATACCTACAGTGGTTTCTAACAGAAAATTGCACTGATTGGAAACCGATCGATTCATCTTGTCATACAAGACATTTATCCCCGTAAACTGCATTTGCGATGAAGCAAAGTTTAACCAGATGTTTAAAGATGATGCTAAAGTCATTTCATTCACTCTGCCAAATCCATGGCAGAATTAGGAATAAAAGTTTAATTATATAAATTCTCCTTCTAAGACGCCATAAAAGAGGCAGTGAGTGGCGCAATCCCTTTTCCAAACAGCTTTGGTTTGGATGTTATGCTTGTTGGGTTTGGGTTTGTCCGTGTGGGTCACGTGCTGGCCTGCTGCGGGATCTCAGGATTGCCACCGAGTTTGCACGGCTATCCCCTGACCTAACGAGGCAGATATTGGATGCCACAGCTCCGATCCACGCACACGCACAGGATATAGACATAAGAGCTCCCCAGACCAGCTGGAAAGAGTCCCCGTGGGAATACTCCACGACATAGTAATCAAAGTCAAATGGCAGAGCAAATTGAACTGGTTCATTAATTATGAAAATTCTCTCACAAAGTGACATCTTGTGAACTCTGTGGAAGCTTAGCACATTTTCACAAGGTCCTTGCTGTCTACTCAGATCTAAAATGTCGCATTTAGTAATAAAGAGAGGAGGGTTTTTTCCTTGTTGAAGAAAAAAAGCTCTGTTATGCCTAACCCACATGTAAATATATACTGTGTGTTTCCCTATGCCCACTATGTTGTGGATAGAGGTAGCGAGCTGATAAAAGAAAGTTTACAATACCAGAATGTGTTTTACGAAGATGTATAGGAGGAATTAGGAAAATAGATGTTGATTATTTAAAAACCTCTAAATCCATGTCAACTGCCCACACACCTGGGCTTACTGGGAAAATTCAGCTGCCGTACCGAAAGCTGGCCTTATTTCTCTGTGAATGCTGGCTAAAATAGTGAAAAGAATCTGTGCCTCGTATCCACTATCATTCAAAGGAGCTTCAGTTGCTTGGGTCGTTTCCTCCTTCAACATGTGGGGATGAGTAGTTTAAGTTACTAAATGTTCCCTTTCAATATTCAGACCTTTTACATAAACTGAGACAGCCATTAGACACAGTTTGACTCACCTCCTGTAAGTCTCTTACCTCTCTGTAAGATGGGTGTCTCACCTACCCAATCTTACGACAAGGCCTGACCACTGGAAATCCTTTCTAGATCAGTTAGTTGGGTTACTGATTTGGCTGCTGTAACAACGGCCAAAGTAACAGTGTCTTAAACTGAGAGAATTTTATTTCTTTCACATAATGGTCTAATCATAAGTATTTAAAGAGTGCGATGCCAGCCCATATCATCAAAGTCCCATCTCTGATTTCCTCCTCTGTCATTCAGAATACATGGCTTCCATTTTGCCGGTTACTGATATGTGTAGACCTAGGCCAGTCCACAGAGGCCAAATAACAGCCCCTGTCCACAGCCCCTCAAGGTCAGATCCCATTGGCCAGAACTTAGTTTCACGGCACTCCTCACACAAGAGAATACGGGAAAGTCTTTATCCTGGGCTGCCGATCGCTCAACAATACTAAAGAAGGAGGGCAGTGACTGGCCACCTCTGCCACGCTCTCCCTCTTGTTAAGGTGCAGTGTGTCCCTAAGTATTGGCACAGGGAAGGCACAAAATAGATAATTGTTAAATGAACAAATAAACAAATGAGTGGATGAAATCCTTAAGGAAATGCTAATTTAAAAACAGATATGATGGGCTTCCCTGGTGGCGCAGTGGTTGAGAATCTGCCTGCTAATGCAGGGGACACGGGTTCGAGCCCTGGTCTGGGAGGATCCCACATGCCGCGGAGCAACTAGGTCCGTGTGCCACAACTAATGAGCCTGCGCGTCTGGAGCAACAAGAGAGGCCCGCGCACAGCGATGAAGAGTGGCCCCCGCTTGCCACACTAGAGAAAGCCCTTACACAGAAACGAAGACCCAACACAGCCCAAAATAAATTAATTAATTAATTAAAAAAAAAAAAAAACAGATATGAGGACAGATTGCTAGGACGTCCATGGTTCATTTCTTCATCACTCTCTCAGAAGTGAAATTTAGGTTTAATTAGATAATTAAGTTGACCTAGAAATCGTATATTTGTATGTCCGAATCAGAATAGTGATATAAATACCCAATGATGACTCCATCAGATTTTTCTCCAGAATTTCACAAACTCATACGGTCATGGAACCCTTTTGTCAGAGAATATCCACTAACAATTCATGAGACATTCATGAAAAACACTCTCCTGCCCAAAATCTTAGCAGAAAAGTAGAATTCAACCATTCATCTTCTCAAGTAGGACCTTAAAGAAATCATTTTATACACAGCGAAATATATATTTTTTAAAAGCAACAACACACAGCAAAACTACTCTGTTTGACATCATAATGGTGGATACATGCCATTAAACATTTGGCCAAACCCATAAAATATACAACACCAGGAGTGAACTGTAAGGTAAACTATGGACTTTGGGTGACTTTGATGTGTCAGTGGAGGTTCATTAATTGTGACAAGTGTAGCCCTTTGGTGGGAGATGTTGATGGCGGAGGAGTCCATGCATGTGGAGGTGAGGGGGTATATGGGACATCTCTGTACATTCTGCTCAATTTTGCTGTGCAGTAAAACTTCTCTAAAAAACTAAAATCTATTTCTGAAAAAAGCAAAAGAGGCTTTTCAGAGCACACTAATAATGGTTCCATGGTATCTTGCCATGACTGCGAATGGCTAGACGGGCTGACCTGCCACCTTACGTGACATCCTCTTCTCCCCAGTGATTTCCCAACAATCATGGAAGGTTAGAAATGGCAGGGACCTTCAAATGTCATCGAAGCCATCCATCTGTGTTCAGATCCTGATGTCACCGCAGGACTGAGAGAAAACAACATCAGAACGAAACTTCATGACATGATCTCATTCATATGCAGGGTCTGGATAACATCACTTCCACTTTAAATAAATACTGAAAAGGGAAGATTATCCAGACAGACGATCTTAGATGCACTATATTTGTGGACTAGGCGACTGTAACCAACAGCCCCAGGAAATCTGGCATTTGTTTGGAAAACACGTCTGGAGTTTGAAAGGGCTCTGCCTTAACACCTTCAGTGTATGCCCAGAGGTCTCTGAGGAAGTGCGCTCACAAAGAGGATGCGACTGTGTGAGGAATTTTGATTGATGCCACTTTCGTGCTGCAACTCTGGCTCAAAAGGGAAGTTAGTCCAGTTCCCCTTTGAAACAGCTTCTCAGCAGCAGGTGGCCACCAACCACTCAAAAGGCAGGCACGTGAACGCAGCTGTCTTGAAATTCCACTGTTTTGTAATGATTCTCCCTTAATCCATTAAAAGGGCATGCGAGGGAGGACAGAGAAGGTTGATGTTTAGTAGACAATAGTCTCTTGGAATTACAAAACTCAATATATCATGGAGACACTGGTTCCTTTCACCCATTTCGAAGAATTGTTATAAAATACTGGAACTAACTGAAAGCCCAGCGTTGGAGACCCCTCTGTAATTAGCATGGTTTGGAGGAGGAGAGCTGAGGAGGACGTCCGTTGAAAATAGTTTGGAGTAATCTATTAGGCAACTCTCTACACTTTTCCACCATAATTTTCATTTTTCCCCTAATAAGTTCTTTTTTTGTCTCAAGTTTCTATATTTAGTCTGGAAACCTTCCAGACTGGGAGATTGTTTTTATAACTTCCTTTTTAATTGAACTAGAGTTGATTTACAATATTGTGTTAGTTTCTGTTGTACAGCAAAGTGATTTAGTCATATATATATATATATATATATATATATATATATATATTCTTTTTTCAGATTCTTTTCCATTATAGGTTATTACAAGATACTGAATGTAGTTCCCTGTGCTATACAGCAAATCCTTGTTGTTTATTTTATATATAGTGGTGTGTATCTGTTAACCCCATACTCCTAATTTATCCCTCCTCCCTTTCCCCTTTGGTAACCATAAGTTTGTTTTCTATGTCCACCAATGAATTCTGAGTCTCCAGAAATTAGAAAGACTATTTCTCAATTTACCTGGGCAGTAATCCATTTTAATGAAACTAAGTCTGGAGACTGAGGGAAACTAGATAATAATAGAAATAATTGTGCTAATTTTAAAAAGAAAAGAAAAAGAGCAAGGTTAATGTTGGTTACGGTAAATATTAATGAAAAATATGTGTTATTCAAGGTAGTCACTAAAAGGATGGAAATATTTTCAAATGTGATTCGTTCCAATTGAAACAGGAAGGGGAGCAAAAACATCAACATCTGACAAGGCAGTTAACCTCACTAAGTGACAGCAGCTCTGCCCCTGTGGGGAGGAAACCGCCCTCCTCCCAGTGGGGGGCTGGACCAGCTCACTCCAACCAGCAGCCTCTGGAGAAAGAGTCATGGAAACACACACACACGCACACACGCACACAGAGAGACAACAGCCAGCCACAGAGTGTGAAAGACAGAGGGGCTACACCAACCCCTTCAGGACCACGCCAGCCAAACGATATCCTTCAAGAAGGAAAGGAATCACGAAAAAGAGCTGAAGGTGGAGGCGTTGGGGGCAGTCCTAGACACTTCTGGTTTTGCGCTGCCCAGCTGGAACAGATTTTTGCTCAAATAAACTTACAATTTTTTTAAGAGAAAAAGAAAAACAGTTAATGGATAACTTAGGTCAAAATCTTATTGGGAGAGGGTTGACCAGTTTTGTGGATTCAGGGGTCCTGAGACAAAAACCTAAATGTCATCAGCAGGCAATTCAGGTAAGGAAGCCAGAACAGACTTGGAATGAAAGGGAATGGGGGCCCCCAGGAATAACACACTGTAAATGTTCAGGCCTTGGGGATTTGCAACTTGAAGAAAATGGCCAAAAGTTACTTCTGAAAGCTAGGAAAATGTACAGAAAACACAAGCATCTAAAAAAGGAGGGTTGTGAAATGGGAGAAAGGGATGACCTTGGCTTCTATGAGTCTATGCACCTACTTTTAATTTCCTTCACTAAAAAAAAAAAAAAAGTTTGTGTAATGATACTTTTAAAACCCGTAAGTAGAAAACCTAGCTGGGAAATAATCAGTGTGAGCTGGCAGAGCATAGATATATTAAGACCCCTACATACGAACCTTCATGTTGCAGACTTTCAAAGATGAGAATATGCGTTCACATGTCCAATCACGTAAGTCAGTTCACATGCCTGGCGTACACTGTCACACGTGGGCATCCTCTACAAGCAGTTGTGCTTTTGTGTACTTACTTTGTGTAGCTTACTAATGAAGATCTGATGGAATTGGAGGCCCAGAGAAAGGACGAAGAGAGACAAGAGGAAGAAGAAGTAACTGAAGAACTGAAGAGATTCACGATGCAAGAAATGGCAAAGGGATTTTCTTTATATGAGGAGGCACTGTTGGAACTTCCCTCGTGGGGCAGTGGTTAAGAATCCACCTGCCAATGCAGGAGACATGGGTTTGATCCTTGGTCTGGGAAGATCCCACATGCTGTGGAGCAACTAAGCCCATGCACCACAACTACTGAGCCTGAGCTCTAGAGCCTGTGAGCCACAAATACTGAGCCTTTGTGCCACAACTACTGAAGCCTGCGCACCTAGAGCCCATGCTCCGCAACAAGAGAAGCCACCACAATGAGAAACCCACTCGCCGCAGCTAGAGAAAATCCGCGCACAGCAACAAAGACCCAACGCAGCCAAAAATTAATTAACTAATTAATTAATTTTTAAAAAAGAAGGAGGCACTGTTAGTTTTTGAGGCACAGGACCCAAACGTAGAACGGTACATGAAGGTTGCAGCAGCCATTCAGAACGCAACCCAGTGCTACCGTGTCATCTTTGATGAGAAAAAAAGAGCTACTACCCAGACATCACTGGATTTTTTTCTCAAGAGGGTAGATAGAATTGAATCCAGCAAGGAACCAGAACCTGTGCCACCAGCGTCAGGCGAGAGTGAAATTGCAGCCCTCCGTCTCCTACTGCTGACGACCCTTCAGCTCTCCCGTCTCCCACCTCCTCTCCCTCCTCCAGGCAGTAACTCTTCTTGCCTGTTCTCTCGATGCCAGCCCCTGGATACCAGCTGTTGCACTGTACCACTGTACTTTTCAAGGTACTGTACTGTAAGATTAAAAATGTTTTCTTTTTTTCTGTTTGTTTTTTATGTATTATTTGTGTGAAAAGTATTATAAATCTATTACAGCGCAGCACTACACAGCCAATTGTGTTAGTTGGGTACCTAGGCTAACTTTGTTGGACTTACAAACAAATTGGACTTAACGAACATGCTCTCAGAATGGAACTTGTTCGTATGTAGGGGACTTACTGTATTCTCCTATTTATCTAACTTCCCTGTAAGAGAAGCCACGGGCTCCACATTACAGAAGGGTAAACGGGTGCCATGTTTTAATTTTTTCAAGATTTTGATTTAATCTAATCAAGATATTGGGGTTTAGGGGGTGGAGTCCACTACCCCAGGGAGGCGGATCCAGTTACAGACTTGAGGTGCACTCATATCTAGACCCTTCCTCCTGACTTGACAGCTCAGCATCACCATCCGGCCGCACTGGGCACTCCACCAGGAGACCCTGCAGACCCTCAATGAACTCAGTCCCTTCCCTTCTCTCACCTTCTTTCCTCTTTCACTTTCATCTCCCTTCTCCTCTCAGCCTTCTCTGACACTGTCTTCTGCATCTCAGTTAATGAGGTCACTACCCATCTGATTTCCAATGCTAGGAATATTCAGGCACATCCCTGACTAAATAACTCTGCAACCTCCCTCACCTATAGGATAAAATCCAAACTTTTCCATCTCCATTGAGAAGAGCCTTTCACGTTCAGGTCCCCATCTACCTTTCAAACCCTCCCTACCCTATGCTCCCAATTCACCCAAGTGTCCTGCAAGACTCCACACCCGATCACGTTCCAGTGCCCTTGGACATACTCCCTTCATTTGGGGCACCCTCCTATTCTCCTTTGCCTCGGGAACTGCTGCCTCACTTCAAGGTTCTGCTGAAGCATCACCTCTTCTGTGAAGACCTCCCTAAGTCCCCAGGCAAAGTCTGTCTGTCTGTCTTTCATCCTCTTGGGTTTATAGAATAGCACTTGCCCTGCTGACTGCTAACCATTGTGTTTTTGAGACTCTCTTCCCCAGTGAGCTGTTAGAAGGCATGGAGATCTCTTATTCATCTTTGTGTGTGAGCAGTAAGCACCTTAGTCACCTTACTTAACATTGCAACGTACACATACACACATCCTGCTGTGTTTTCACCACAGCACGAATGTATACACACTTTGCCTGTTTATTATCTGGCTCCCTCCACTAGAATACGAGCTCCATGAAAGCAGGTATTTTGGTCTATTCTGTTCTCCCCTCTACCACCGATTCCCAGAATAATACCTGGCATGTGGTGGACGCTGAATAAATATTTTGATGAATGTGCATCCAAAATGACTACAATGGTGTCTACACATCCAATGTATTCATTGTTGAATGAATGCAAAAGTCCCACCTGCCTCTTAGAGCTTTCCTCGGCTTTCTCCCACCTTTATTCACCTGCTCTGAACTCCTACAATAGCTACAGTGAGGTCCCACTACTCTCAGTACTTTGTTCCATTAATGTATTTTAATCTTGTCTCTCTAAGGAGATTATAAAAATTCCAAGGGCAGGCGCCACATCTTCTAAGAAAGATAATGTTAAATATAACTGGTGCCAGGTGCTTCCAAAGTGATTTATTGTATCACTTAATTATCTCCCAAACATCTACAAAATTAGTTCACTATTCCGATTTGGCATATGAGGTAACTGAGGTGCCGACGTACCCACGTTCTCAAGGCCTTTAAGTAGCAAAATCAGGATTCAAACCAGGTTTGACTCTAACTTCTGTGTTCCTTCCACTAACCCACATTGCTTCTGAGTCAATGTAGCTCACTGTTCATTTTTCCAAAAATACAGAAAAGCCAAAAACAGAAAAACAATCGCCCACGAACTCTTCATCCAAAGACGATCACTATTAACATTTATTCTATGACTTGGTCTTTTTTATTCTACATATTTTTCAATAGTTGTGGTCATACTTTATCTAAAACATGGTGACACCAACTTTCTAATTAAGATTTTAAGTTTGTGTCCCATATGTATAATAAATGTTAGGATATGATCATTATTGTCTGTTTATCCATGAAGCTAAACGTTTTTTCAAGTGTTTCTTAATGTGTACTTTTTCCCTTTGTGAATTATTTATCCTTTCCCTACTTACCTAGTCGAGGTCTTAATAATTTTCTTGTACATTTTATAAAGGATACTTTCTGAAAATTGTTGAGACATCAGATTTTTAAAATTTTAACCAAAAAGAATTGTAACTATGTGAGATGACGGTTGTGATGGATATGTGAACAAGCTTATTGTGGTGATTTTTTCACCACATATACGTGCATCCCATCGTTACGTTGTACACCTTAAACTTACACAGCTTATGTAATTCATATCTCAATGAAGCTGGAAAAAAAAATACTTTCTTACTCATTTTTTCTGAGTTATTTTCTATGCTATTTCTCAATTCTCTTACCCAATAAGTGCCTAGCACTGTGCTGAGTGCAAAATGAACGTGACATAATAGTGCTGATTAATCATTTAAAATTATTCACCCAACCAAGTGATTGTGGTTCACATCATCAGTAATGTCATATTGATATCATGTCTTCCTGATATGAAACAATAAGAAAAGCACTTCGGGTTTCCCTGGTGGCGCAGTGGTTGAGAGTCCGCCTGCCGATGCAGGGGACATGGGTTCGTGCCCCAGTACGGGAGGATCCCTACATGCCGCAGAGTGGCTGGGCCCGTGAGCCATGGCCGCTGAGCCTGCGCGTCCGGAGCCTGTGCTCTGCGACGGGAGAGGCCACAACAGTGAAAGGCCCACGTACCGCAAAAAAAAAAAAAAAAAAAAGAAAAAGAAAAGCACTTCCTCTCCATGGTGTTCTTCCCCAAAATCCATAACCCCGGTCTCACCATGAGAAAACGTCCGACAAACTCAAGTTGAGGGACATTCTAAGAAATACTTGACCAGTTCCTTCAGAAATGTCAAGGTCTTGACAGATGAGGAAAGACTGAGAAATTGCCAGAGATTGGAGAAGATTAGGGAGACACAATGACAAATGTAACGTGGTATCCTGGATTAGATTCCTTATAGAGGGAGGGCATTAGTGGAAAAGCGAGTGAGATCAGAACAAAGCCTGTAGTCTGAGTAACAGTACTGTACCAATGTGGATGTCTTAGTTTTGATAAGATACCTTGTTAGATGAGATGCTGACATTAAGGGAAACGGGGTGGAGAGCATACAGGAAATCTCTGTACTATCTTTCCAACTCTTCTATAAATCTGGTTATTTCAACATAAAAATTTTTTTCTTTAAATGATTCACTCTGGATACATAACTAGTATCATTTCACAGAAGAGCATAACTTTACCTGACACAACCTTAGTTCTTTCAGCAACCTTAAATGCCAGAATAAAGAACTATTTATTGGCTTCATAATAAATTAGAGGATAGCTGAAACCCAGAAATATAATGTACTGGATGTGAGTTTGCCAAGTTGGAAAAGAGATCAGAAACAAGACTAGCTCAGTTAGACAGGTCAAAAATCACCTTTCTAAGGCAGAAAAAGTGGACCAGACAAACTAAATACAAGGTCCCCTAAAAGCAGGATGGTATGTTGGAAACAGCCCGAGTTCTGAAGTTGGATCCTGGCATTGCCCATCTCCAGTTGGTTGGGGACCTTAGGAAAGTAAACAACCTTCCAGAGTCTTGGTTTCTTCAAGTTTGAACTTGAAATAGTTATATTTCTTTCATGGGCCTCTAGAGGAGAGATCATCAAACTTTCTTCCTAAGATAAGAAATATGTTGGGTTTTGTGGGTCAGATGGTCTGAGTCACAGCTGTTCAACTCTGCCAATGTAGTTTGAAAGTAGCCACAGACAACACTTAAAAGTGTGGCCAGAGGCTCAAAGAAGAGATTAGCTGGGGAAGAAGAAGACAGAGTAGAAGAGATTGATAACTTCCATGTGCCACAGAATTCCCCCATTTCATTGCCAGGATGATGGTGAGGGTAGCACTGTCTACAGAGACCTTCATTTCCAAATGTAAATATTGTTCATGTATTAGCACCCTGGGAATACAGCAGCTATAACGTGTTTGCTGTATTTTTAAATATTCAGTACAATTATAGAGGACAAGAAAAATAAACGGGGTGGCTGAAACCCAAAGGGTACATTACTTAGATGGTGAGTAAGCTAGTGGCTCGTGCAAGGCAGGTGAAATTCATTGATGTGTTCGCCGTAGGTAGTGAGTAAGCATATAGCATAATGCAGAAGATATGTATTTCTTGAAATAGCACAGTCATATAGGATGTATCCAAATATTCCTCTTCTTATAGGCATATCAATCATTTTAGATTAGGGCCCACCCTAGTGACCTCATTTTTTTTTGGCTGTGCCTTGAGGCATGGGATCTTAGCTCCCCAACGAGGGATCGAACCCACACCCCCTGCAGTGGAAGCATGGAGTCGTAACCACTGAACCACCAGGGAAGTCCCGACCTCACTTTAATTTAATTACCTCTGCAAAGACCCTATCTCCAAACATGGTCACACCATGAGGCACTGATGGTTAGGATTTCAATATATGAATTTAACTGGGATGGGGGACACGATTCAGTCCATAACACTTGACTTTTCCAACGTCTAGATGCCACCTGCATTCCTTGGCTCATGGTCGCCTCCTTCGTCTTCAAAGCCAGCAGTATAGCATCTTCAAATAGACATCTAGGGCTTCCCTGGTGGCACAGTGGTTGACAGTCCGTCTGCCAATGCAGGGGACACGGGTTCGTGCCCCGGTCCGGGAAGATCCCAGATGCCGCGGAGCAACTGGGCCCGTGAGTCACAACTACTGAGCCTGCGCGTCTGGAGCCTGTGCTCCACAACAAGAGAGGCCGCGACAGTGAGAGGCCCGCGCACCGCGATGCAGAGTGACCCCCGCTCGCCGCAACTAGAGAAAGCCCTCGCACAGAAACGAAGACCCAACACAGCCCAAAATAAATTAATTGATTAATTTAAAAAAAAATAGACATCTATCTCTCTGACCTCTGCTTCCATCATCACATCTTCTTCTCTAACTCTGATTCCCCAGCCTCCCACTTCCCTAAAAGGAATCTTGTGATTATATTGGACCCACCAGATAATCCAGGATAACCTCCCCATCACAAGCCCCTGTATCACATCTACAAAGTCCCTTTGCCATGTAAAGTTACATATTCACAGTTCTAGGGACTAAGACGTGGGCATCCTTGGGTGCCATTATTCTGCCTAACACAACCAGTCAGCAGGTTGATTGGGGATCTATAGCTACTGGCTGGACATCATTCCAATACAGCAAGGATGTGCTGGTTACAGGCACCTTTCATCTACTGAACACCTTGTTTAACCTCAGCTCGAGTCCTTGTAAGCACACCATGGACAGACAAGGCTGATGCAGTGGACAGGCAGTCAGAACGTAGCCCAGGGTTCCAGAATCCTGGAATTATGGTCTTTCCATCCTGCAGGCACTGGATCCTAAGTGCGTTCATCACCCCATCAATTTCTCCTTGCTTTTCACTGCATGTCTTGAATTGGTTGAATACACCATGTGATTTGAGCATCTTCTGTGGTCTGTGAGCCTTTCTGTTCCGTGATAGCCTGCCTGGTAGGGTCTTAGAGGCTGCCACAGCATCAAGGTCATTTTCGATACATCATCAGCTTTCATACAGGAGCAGATTGTTGAGTCAACAGAACACGGTGAAATTTGATGGAGAAGGGTATGTAAGCCTCGGGCTCAGAGAGGGTGGAGTTGGGAGGAATCCAGCAACGAGCATCCCAGGATCCCACGAAGGCCTCTGCATCAGAGGACTGGGGGTGACCAAGAATCCACCATGGAGGAGGAAGACCCTGCCGGCCAACTTCCCCGGGCACGCTGCCCAGACCAGCCCTGTCCAACAGCGCCCGAGGCTCATGCCAGGCCAGATTCCAGGGCATTGTGTCATCTGAGGCAGTTAGACGCACCAATGAACACTGAATAGTGTGGGAAATCTGACAGTCAGGATACCAACAGGACGGCCAGGAAAGGAACAGCGAACAGAACTCCTGTTTCCTCTTTGTGTTGTTTCGGAGCCATAACTTCCATAATTTGTGAAATCCAAAGCAGAAAAAGAATGTTAAAAGACTTGTGCATACATAGGTTTAAAACACTTTCTGCCCTTTTCCCAAAATACCAAAATCAGAAGCATTCCAGATTTCAGGGAGGAAATACATATTTAATTTATGTTTTTTAAAGGAATGCCATTTGAAAAACATTAAGAGATGCTCTTGTATACCAAAAGCTGACTTTTAGAAATGAATTTATCTTCACTTTAAAAAGGCTTTAGGGCTTCCCTGGTGGCGCAGTGGTTGAGAGTCTGCCTGCCGATGCAGGGGACACGGGTTTGTGCCCTGGTCCGGGAAGATCCCACATGCCGTGGAGCGGCTGGGCCCGTGAGCCATGGCCGCTGAGCCTGCGCATCCAGAGCCTATGCTCCGCAACGGGAGGGGCCACAACAGTGAGAGGCCCGCGTACCACCAAAAAAAAAAAGGCTTTAAAGAGTAAATATCCTTTTAATTCAATGTCAATCTTTTAAAAATTAAAAAAAGAGCTTTTCTCAATAGTAATTGTCACATTTCAAACCCCTACATTTTGGATTTTTTTGGAAAATGAAAATAAAATGTGTCCTATCTGGTGAAGACACATGGAGTGTTACTAGGACCACCCCCAAAACTCTGCCCTTTAGACTCCAAATTCTAGATCAGGACGAGCCCTGCGTCTGTCATCTACGTTAAGCCGCCGCCACCACAGTGATTGGAATAAAGTGTTTCCTTGAGTGATGGGCATCCTTAATAATTCACAGGTGACCACTCACAGGTCCCTCCAAGAGACAGAAGACCCTCTCAACCCTATAAAGCTGGGTAACTGAGCCCGTATCATAGGGTTATGAACAGCAACCTTTTCTGATAGAAACCTTCAGAGTTAAGTTTGCAGGAGAAACACGCTACCGGTGTCAGACCAGGAGAAAAATAGTTTATTTGCAAAGCACAACAATCCAGGTTTCCTAGCCCTAATGTTGTCTTATGTGAAGAGATGCTACATGAGAAACGCTTTCCAGACTTCAGGTACAATCCTAGGGTCAGAATCCCCTGATCCAGCCCCGAGTTTATAACAAGAAAGGATACCAGCATATAACAAATAAAACATAATGAAAAGGATGGAGAATTCTTCCTGAGAAAGTTTGCATTCTGCTTTCATATCAAGAATACATGTGTCCTCCCTTTAATTCCAGTTACAGATATTTATTCTAAGGAATTAATCAGAGATGTGAAAAATGTATATATAACAATATTTATTTCAGCATCATTTCTGAAGTAAATTTGGAGCAACCCAAGTGTCCACCAATAGGAAAATGATTAAACAAAGTGGAGCACGGGCAAAAGATGGAATAATACGTTACCGTTAAAAGCTGGGTTTTGAAGAGTAATAATACAGGGGTATGTTCTTGATATAATGTAATATGAAAAGGAGGATATAAAATTATAAACACCATCTGATTTCAATTTTGTTTCTAAAACGGTAAGGATTGTTATTTTCATGATACTTTCCTGTTTTTTCCAAGTTTTCCACACTGGAAATGTATCACTTCCATAATCGGGGGGTGGGGAGTATATATTATTCAACGAAATGGATTTATCCCAGAAGACTCCCCCTTTTTAATTCTACTGTTTTTTTTTTTAACTCTACTGTTTAATTCTACTGTTTTTACAATAGCCCGGCACATGGATGTGAAAAGTGGCTACAATGAAGGCTGCAGTGACCACAACCCTGTGGGCTGTTTCTCCCCAGGCCTCAGCATCCCCCATCTAAGACTGCGTCTGCACCCCCAGGGGAAACCCTACAGACAGTCCGGGGAACCTGCCCAACGATGTCAGTTACTTTGATAATTCAAAGTTTGACCACAAGGCAGCATTCGTAGAGCGGGTCCTGTCTGTTCAACAGCAGACGATCCTGCCCCCCAATAATCACAGATAAGCAGTTCAACAAATGTACTCTCCTCCTAAACAACACCTACAAGGCTCTAGCACACGTGTGTTGACACAGAAAGTGCCATCAAAGTGTGTGTGCGCGTGCAGGAGCCTGTGGGCAAGAGAGAAGGCGTGCGCGTGCAGGAGCCTGTGGGCAAGAGAGAAGGCGTGCGCGTGCAGGAGCCTGTGGGCAAGAGAGAAGGCGTGCGCGTGCAGGAGCCTGTGGGCAAGAGAGAAGGCGAGGGAGAGGAGAAGCGGGAGGGAGAAAGAGAAGGGAGGGAGAAGGGGAGGGGAGGGAGAAGGGGAGGGGAGGGAGAAGGGGAGGGGAGGGAGAAGGGGAGGGGAGGGAGAAGGGGAGGGGAGGGAGAAGGGGAGGGGAGGGAGAAGGGGAGGAGGGGAGAAGGGGGAGAGGAGGGAACAAAGGGAGGGAGTGTTCACACCAATGACTCAAGTCTGTGCCTGGCTAATTTAAAAATTCGCTGACTCTAAAATTTTCCTAACATTTCCAGGATAGGGAAGAACTAAGAACTCCAATCCCGACTAAAGGAGAATAGCCCCTTCTGTTCCTTCTTCCAGCAACTTAACACGAACATCACCAGCTTTGTCTGTGTACACAAGTCGTCTAGAGCACTTGAAACTGGTGCCCAGCAAAAAAGGAGAATTGAGCCCTTCTTTCAGCAGGATTCCCTAGCCCGGGCTGCAGGCGTTATCTACATGCATTAATGTGTATGCAAATTACTGCCGATCTAGCACGGACACCGAGAGACATCTAGTGACAAGTCGGGTGAAAAACACGACAACATACGGACCACAGAGAGGAAGCAATGTGCCATCCACCTGCAATTGTACTTTATTCAATAAACTGTTATTAAACATCTAACGTGCTAGGCACCAAGCTAAGTTTGTGGGAATACGAAGAACAAGACAAACAAAAGAAGAATTTTCCATCATTTGTATCAGAATTTTCCATAATTTGTAAATATCTCTCATTAGAAAATGTCTTTCTTCTGCTGTCTCTATTTATGAGACACAAAACAAAGTCCCACATTCAAAACAGAGCATCTCTCAAAGGAAAGCCAAATTATTTGCTTTCCCATGGTAAGAAAATTATTTTCCAAAAGCTCTAGGATTAAAAGAATATTCTGTCAGTAATTCCAAATTTGCAGTCCTTGCAAAAGGCTGGGCTTTTTCTTTGATTTTTATAACACTTTCCCCATATTCCCTCTCCCAACCCAGAGGGCTGAGCAGAACAGAAATAGTGCTTTTAAAGTGAGTTTATATAAATTTTGTTCTGGTAAGTTTAGAAATTAATTTCATAACATTCTTTAATCAGTTCAAGCATCAGGCTCATAAACTAACCAAAAGAAAATATAAAACTAACATTCAGGGCTTCCCTGGTGGCGCAGTGGTTGGGAGTCCGCCTGCCGATGCAGGGGACACGGGTTCGTGTCCCGGTCTGGGAGGGTCCCACATGCCGCGGAGTGGCTGGGCCCTGAGCCATGGCAGCTGAGCCTGCACATCCGGAGCCTGTGCTCCGCAACGGGAGAGGCCACAGTGGTGAGAGGCCCGCGTACTGCAAAAAAAAAAAAAAAACTAACATTCTGAATTCAGGTCTCCTTGATACTGTCGATAGTTTGTACACAGAAACTTTTCTATACTAAGAGTGGAAAGGTATCTCTGTGTGCGTGTGTGTGTATGTGTGTGTGTGTGTTTACTCTCTGTATACCTCCCATCACTAAGAAATATCAACATGTGGAAATTCTAAGCTGTATTTTATCTTCAATTATATCATAATGTATTGCATATATAAAATGGTACGTTGCAAATAACTCCATCATACATTTCTTTTCCTTGTAAGAGAAGGAAAACAGTTCAGTACTCTGTACCTCGAGTGCTAGAGAGGTTTGTGAGCAGTCATAAGAAACGTTGGTACCTTTCTTCCAGGGAGGGCCGAAGGCAGTCCAAATCACCAGATCTCATAAGACCATATAAGTAAAAGCAACTCAACTTAGAGCTTGTCCTACTTAGCGGTTTTGGTGAATAAGAAATACAGGATATGCCATTCATTTTAAAAGCAAAGACCAAGAAACATAAAATTATTGTGTAAATGCAGTAAGTGAAAATAAACTTCCCTTCTACGTTAGGCACATTTCAGGAAAAGACATAGTGATGGGGAGGGGGGAGTCTGGAAAAAAGACAGATTATGAGACCAACCTGGGTCTTACCATTTGCCATGTGCCCTGAAGGCAGGATGGCTTTCTTTGGGAAAAATCTCAACCCTTTAGATTAAAAGGATAAATAAATCTGGCCAAAATTTTTTAATTAAAAAATATGTTTAACTGTTGCCATTTGATATATTTTTGTCCCTCTTCATTTCCTTCCCAAATCACCAGAGTCCCATTGCATGCAGCCCTCCCAAATGCCTGCAGCCTACAACAGGGCATCCTGGATGTGCCTCTGTGATCTGTTTTACAGCCCTGCTTCTCTATCCCAGCAGCCTGTGACACTTCTTTCCAGACCTGCATTGCAGTAAGTGCAGACCCCTTGCACGGTACCTGCCTGCAGAAAAGCCAGGGTGGACAGCACACTACATTTCCTACCTGTCACAGCTGAACCCCTGCCACCATCTCCTTCTCAACAGGTATCTTCCACCTGGCTTTGAATTCCAGCACCGCACCAGGCTGAGCCCGCCCGGGGAGGAACTGAGATAGGGCTTGACTCACACCTGTTTGACCCCATGAGTGCTGCATATACACAGTGCACACACGCACGCACACACACACACAATCTTTGATAATTTTCTGAGATAACTGGTCAACACCGCTAGGTCAGAAGAAAGGACCATGTGCTTCCAAATGAAAAATACCCAGAGAAATTACTGAGAGAGGTATAGTAATTAATCACGTTGGCAGATACTTTCAAACAGGCTTTCTCTCGTGCCTCCGTTCACGACAGCACTTGCAGGTCCGTATCGGGACAGTCCAGCAGCCCAGCGACACCTGCATTCAGGCAGCCCTGGCTTGTGCTCTTGTTGCAGCCCCTAGTAGGGACCGTCACGCTGCCTCTCCCCCCAGGGCTGCACCCAGGTCTCTCTCAGCCCCGCAGCCTGCTGCAGGGTGGCCATCACCCCGTTAGCCCAGGACAGTCCCAGTTTACACTGGTTAACCTGTCATAATGGTTATTAGCACCTTCTTTTATTCTGAAAAGAGCCCTGGTTTGGATAATAAATTTCATGGTACCTCACCTTTTGGGAACATTCTTCCCACCAACACACCTTTCCTATCTGTGCAACTGTACAGTCGGCTGAAAAACGGGACTTTGGCACTTGTGTATTCCCATGATTATATGCCCTGGGCCCATCCATGGTTCCCCAAGGCTGACGTTGGCCGCTTCTAGACCATCTACTGGTCCAAGATAGACAGATCACACGTGTTCTCTACCTTCCCCTTTCCAACAGGTTGAACTCTAATCACATCAGATACACGTGTGCATGGATACTCATCAGGGACAAACTCTAACATATGGGGTCCTGTGGACTGATCTGTATTAGAAAAGAAGATAATGTAAGATAATGTAAAAATAAGATAAGATAATGTAAGTTAGGGAGGATACTCAGTTGTAAGTCCTCATCTGTGAAACCTTTTACAGAGGCTTCATTCAAAATTTAAATAGGATAAAATTCACAAACATCACGATTTGCTCCTAATCGTTGGTGACTCCAAAGAATGTCACAGACCTTCTTCAAGTTACTAATGAGAACTGAATTCAAGTGTCTTTAATTTATAAATGTCATCATTATTCTGTCCAACTGTGGACATGTACCTACCACCACTTGGTAGACACCCAAAGAGTACTTGTTGATTCATTTGTTAACAGAAGGGGAACCACTTCTCAGGCCTCATTTGCAGGCAGCATTGCAGGGGTGAAGAGCTGGGGCATATGGTCAGACATACCTGTCTCTGCAGCCTGGCTCTACCCTCTTAATTCTCTTCTACTTTGAATAGTCTCTGAACCTCTCTGAGGCTGTTTCCTACTCTGTGAAGTAGGGATAAGAGCCACCAACCCCCTAGCATTGTTATACTACTGCACCTAACAAATGAATGGATAAAGAGGGTTGTGGTATACAATGGAATACCACTCAGCCATAAAAAAGAACGAAATTTTGCCATTTGCAGCAACATGGATGGACTTGGAGGGCATGATGCTAAGTGAAACAAGTCAGAGAAAGGCAAATACTGTATGATATCGCTTATGTGTGTAATCTAAAAAGTACAACAAATGAGTGCATATAACAAAAAGCAGCAGACTCACAGAGAACAAACTAGTGGTTACCAGTGGGGAGGGTGGTGGGCAGGGGCAATTTAGGGGTGAGAGAGAACACAGCCAGTATTTTGCATTACATAACCGTAAACAGAAAGTAATGTTTAAAATGTATAAACATGTTTTTAATTTTAAAGAAAAATACCGCACTTAAGGTGTTTGATACAGTGCCTGGCATCTAATAAGCTTTCAATCATTATTTTTATCTAACAAATACACATTGTGCTTATTAAGTGTCACACCCAGTTCTAAGCACTTTGCAAATACAAATTCATTTAATCCTCATAACAACCCCATGACATAGATAGTAAACATTAGTACTATCCCCATTTTACAGATAAAAACTGAGACGGAGAAAGTTTAGGTCCCCTGCCTGGGGTCCCACAGTTGGTTACCACCCAGTCAGACTGGCTTCAGACACTAACCTCTTCCCCGGTATGCTAGGCAGCTCTGCTAGTTTTCCACACTGGTTGAGCGCACAGATGGTATCATTAGGACCCACTGAGGCCAGCTGATCAGTGGAGCTGAGGTAGGAGCTCCACAGTAGCGTCTGGTACACAGACTTGGACACAAGGACACTTCCTGTCACCATGACACACCAGGATGGTGACCCACTGAGATAATCAGTGGCCAGATAACTCTAGCTTAAACCCAGATGCGTCCTGCGTCAACTTCTATTACATTTTTTTAAAAGACTTCTGTTTTCTCCTTGCATTGATCTGAATCCACACAGAATCCACACCCAACAGCACAGGTTCTCCAGGTAAAGAACCAATGTCAAATTAATCCTTCAAAATGGACGTGTTTTGAAGGGCTCTGCTGCTTTCATTTTAGAAAAGACACATAACTCAAACTTCACATCAGAGATACATTCAGTCAAAAAACAGGATTTACTGAGTGCTAGCAGGACCTCCTGAGCTCACCAGTAGGTGAGGGGCAGGACCTGTGATGTTGAATTGTGTCCCCCCAAAAAGATATGGTGGAGTCCTAACCCTTAGTGCCTCAGAGTGTGACTTTATTTGGAAACAAGGTCTTTACAGAGGTCATCAAGTTAAAATGAGGTCATTAGGGTGGGCCCCAATGCAGTATGACCGTGTCCTTATAAAAGAAGAGGAAATTTGGACACAGAAACAGGCAAACTCTGAGGGAAGATGATGTCAAGAGAGACAAGGAGAAGACAGCCAGCTACAAGCCAAGGAGAGAGATCTGGTACGGAAGATTTCCTCACAGCACTCAGAAGTAACCAACCCTGCTGATACCTTGATCTTGGACTTCCAGCCTCCAAGAGTGGGAGAGAATAAATTCCTATCGTTTAAGCCTCCCAGCTTGCGGCACTTTGTTACAGCAGCCATAGGAAATTAATACAGACAATGGTATCGGGAGTGGAGTGGCTTAAACTCAGAAACCTAACTGGCCAAGAACTGAGAGGCACCCCTGAGACACACAGTGAGCTGATGTGAGTTAGACAGTGGGCAGACGGGGCACCTGTGCCCCCAGGTGAGGCCAGAAGACTCTCTTCCTTGGCCTCGATTGGAGGGGGTAGGGGGTGGTCCACATGCTCTGAGCACTGAGGGTCACCTGTCCAGTGGAGCCAGGAGCAGGCTTTACTGTCCCCATCCAGCTCAGTGCCCCTGGCCATTCCAGCCAAGAGCACACGTGTCTAATCTCTCCATGTCTAAACTCTCCAGGTCAGACCTCTGTCTCCTTCATGTTGAGAGTCCTCTCCACTGGCCTGTGGGTCTCTTGATGCCTCCTTGACTATGAAGAGGGACAGCCTCAGCTCCTAGAAGATGGGGCAGGCATATGTCAATGTGGGTTCCTCTCTACTTAAATTAACCCTTCACCTAGTTGGTACAGAGGTGTAGCCAATGAAGCCAGTTGAAACTGGGGGTGTTACCCCGTAAAAGCAGAAGTCCTTCCCCATATACTCTCACCTCTGTCCTTGACATCAAGCCTTCCCTAACAAGTAATCTACTGGCCTGTGTACTCCAACGCCTCTGTGCTGCCTCTGATGAACACGTCACTCTACCCTTTAAAATCCTAACCCCTCCACACCCTCAGTGATTACAATTCCGGGGCCGGTGCCATGGAACAGAGGCACAAGCGTAGCAGGGATGGTTTGATCTCTGTAAAATATTGCATTTACATTCAACATCATCTTGAGATGAACCCTCCAGATTTGGAGAAATCACTTCTCTTATTGAAATTTAATTACTCCTGTGATTTTGGTCTACCAGAAAAAAATACAATGTACAGAATATAAATAAGAAACAGAACAGGCAGTGCCAGATATCTGACTGCATTTTTCCTAATATAAAACATATAGGTCCTAATTCCCTTCAAACATCTCTTGCCCTGTAGATGAAATATAGATGCCTTTATTTTTAATAAACAAAGGGGAAAAGGATCCTTTATGCAATATTTTCTTGAAAATACCAAATATCTAGCCATGTCAAGGATCAAATAACCTAAAATTAACCAAATAAAGCCTTAACCATTCCTACTGTAGTCAAAGAATATTCAATAACATGGAGGAATTATTTGTACATCAATGTTAAAGGGAAAAAAGCAGAATTATATATTTGTTATATATATATATAATCACACAATGATTATATACATGTATAGAAAATAGAAAAAAGGAAATGCCTCAAATAATGGTAATTATAGCTGAGTGATAGATACCAGGTGCTTTCTGCACCTTTGTGTATTTTCCAGATTTACTAAAGTAAGTTTGGATTACTTTTTTTTTTTTTTTACTTTTTTTAAAATTTATTTACTTATTTTTGGTTGTGTTGGGTCTTCATTGCTGCGTGCAGGCTTACTCTAGTTGCAGCAAGCGGGGGTTACTCTTCCCTGAGGTGCGTGGGCTTCTCACTGTGGTGGCTTGTTTTGTTGTGGAGCACGGGCTTTAGGTGTGTGGGCTTCAGTAGTTGTGGCACGCGGGCTCAGTAGTTGTGGCTCACGGGCTTAGTTGCTCCGTGGCATGTGGGATCTTCCAGGACCACGGCTCGAACCCGTGTCCCCTGCATTGGAAGGTGGATTCTTAACCACTGTGTCACCAGGGAAGTCCTGGATTACTTTTTAATCAGAGAAAAATGTTATATTTTATTCTGTTTATTAATAATACACATACTTTATAAAGTATATGAATACCTGATTACTTTTTGCATGTAAGCAATATTAGCCCATTAGGTAAAATTTTATAGCCAAACACAAAAGTCATTACGAGTTGTGTGTCGGACCCCATAGAAGCACACTACACACACCTGTAAATAACAATTAAAGAAAATATATAGCTTGTTATCACTTGAGCAAGTTTAGTTTTTGGTAACTGATTCTGTTTCCATTTGCCACAAGAAATATATCCTCTTTATCTATGTCCTCCCTTGCTTTTTTTAGGTGTATAAAATGACAGCTTATGTGGAAATCAAACTGAGGTCAAATTACCAATATTCTGTGTGTGGCTGGAGGTCAGAATTACCTTTGTAAAGAGCCCTGAGGCCCAGAATGAATTTCTATTTATTCAGCAGTCTACCTCCCAAACTCTGCTAACAAAAAAAGAAGAAAAGGGCAAAAGGTTCCCAAGCTCAGAGCTCAGCTTGTGTTTGCAAATGACCAGGAAAAAGAAAGATGGAAGCAGGCACAACCAGAGAGAATAGGGGCTAGAAGTCCCTTGTATTTGTAAAGGCAAATGCTTATTGGTTTGACTCAGTTTGCATCATTTCAGTTGCATGGTATTAGAGAGAAAAGAAAACTGTACACTGCCAGATGATGAAGAGACCCTTGATGTGCTTTGTGGGCTCCGTGTGTGTGTGTGTGTGTGTGTGTGTGTGTGTGTGTGTGTGTATTTCTTTTTAATTTAATGGGCACCTACTATGTGCCCAGCACAGCGCTAGGAGCATAGATCCCTGACAACTGACTGTGGCCCTAAACCCTAGGAAGAGTCTGGCCACTTCTTTCTCAATTGTTGACCATGTTCTCTATTTGGCGTTCTACTACATGTTATAGAGGCTTAATTCCCCTTCCAGAAATACCTGCTAAGTCCCATTGGTTTAATTGTGTATAATGCTTGTTCTGGCTTCAACAAAGAGACATCTGGATTATGGATTTCTGCAGAGATTGAAAAGTCAAGGCCTGCACGATGCAGCCCATGGAGCACTGCCTTTCCCATCATTATCCATCTCCCCCGCTCCTACTTCATGCTGCCTCACTGAGGTCAGTGATGCTAGTCTATTCAGGCTAATAGCACGTCCTTCTTAGTGAGCTGCTCCTAACAACGTGTGCTGCTTTTGCACACCCCTGGCTACTTTTATCTCATTTGTGCTTTACAACGTCTTTGAAAGATGGATGGGAAAAGAAATATAAGTTGCGACGTAGAATGTTCTAAAACCTTGCAACTTAACACCAGTTTCCACTTTGATACTACTTAGTTCCATAGGCTGCTAGCTTTCTCCTTGCCTTCTCCAGCCTTGTCCCATTCCCATCCATTCTCTGTTATGGCATCAAAGGGCTTTTTCAGAAATGCAAATCCGATCATGATATTCCCCAATCTAATCCTGCCCAATGGCTCTATGTCACCAACCAAGAACAGTTGGAACTACTCAGTGTGTCTTCCTGGCTGCCCCTTCTGGCTGCTTCCCTCCTGCTGGGGCCAGTGTTTCAGCCCCATCCAAGTCTCTGCATGTGCGTTCTCCCCACCTGGACCACCTTCACCACACCTCATCGCCAGCAGAGAAACTCCTTCTCATCCTCCAAGGGCCAGCACAAGCATTCCATCCTCCATGAAATGTGTTTCTTAGAAACACTCAGCTTTTAATATGGAAAGACATTTGAGTCAGTATCTTCTTCGGAGGAGACAGGAGAGTGGTCTTGACCTTGGAGAGAAAGTTACACTCAACCTCGGATAACCTGCATCTGTGCTTTTTCTTTCATCCAGTTCCCATAACTAATGAAGAAGCGGACTCGGCACACCAGGATGAAAATCACATTGATTTTTACTACTAAAGCCCTAGGAAAATAAACAAGTCATGGAACCAGTCAGAGCTGGCAAGATCCCACAGGAAAATGCTCATGGAAACAAAAAATACACTTTGATATTTTCTGCCCTTGCAGAATATTTTTTCCACAGAAGTGTGTCTTTCACTATCATCACTATCCCCAAGAACTTGGGGGAAATAAGATGGTTGGATTGAGGGCCCACCCGAATCCAAGATGATTTCATCTTGAGACACTCAATTTAAGTACATCTGCAAAGACCCTTTTTCCAAATAAGGTCACATTCACTGGTTCCAGGGGAATGCACCTTCTGGGGGACCACCATCCAACCTGCTACAGACAGCATGCCTCACTCTGACTGAAACCTCATCACTAACACCCCAGTTCTGAATCCTGGCCGACCACACTGCTTTCCAATTGTGGGTTCATTGCCAGGTAGCACGACCTCTCTGGAGTTCTGGAGACTTCAGCCTCTCTGCAGTTATGTTTCTTGTGGGAAATCAATGGACTGGAATTCTGGTTATACACTTGAGTCTCGTAATTGACTCAAGTACATAATTTCACTTGAGTGAAATAATTGTGTATCTGTGCTAGAGAGAGAAGAGCCCACCTCTTAATGTGTCAGCCCAATACTATTCCTGAGCCTGCAGACCTGGAGCCCAACTGAAGCCTGGGAAATTAAGGTAATTTTCCTAAGGTGAGCCATCTAGGGAGGCCCCTAGAGAGACTGCCCGCCGGCCATTCCACAGATGACCTTCCCTTAGGCCTCGCCAAGTGAGGACATAGAAGCACAGAGGACAGAGGACCAGAGCTCCTCAGGGAGCCTGTAGTCCATCCAGGTCTTTCCACCCAGTTTTGTGCTGGCCCTTTGAGTCAGTCTTCTGGAAGATAAGAAGTGGGGCCAGTCAAGATGGCAGAAGAGGTAGTGAAGGACCTTGAAGACCACCCTGAGCCCTAATGAACCATGTCAGTGAGCAATGCCCACTGTCCAAACACAAGCAGCCAGGAAGCCACGTCTAAGAAGCACATACCTCCTGAAGTGGAATTTGACATGCAACCTCGCCTCCTGGAGCAGGTGATGCCATATGCCAGCTGAAATCCTACTTTCAAAGCTCTCCCTTAGCTACTATCTAAAAAGTCAGTAGAAACAGATCTACACAGAGCCTTTTTTTTTAACTGAAGTATAGTTGATTTACAATGTTTCAGGTGGACAGCAAAGTGATTCAGTTATATATATACATATACTTTTTCAGATTCTTTTCCATTATAGGTTATTACAAGATATTGAATATAGCTCTCTGTGCTATGCAGTAGGTCCCTGTTGTTTATCTATTTTATCCATAGTAGTACACAGAGACTTCTTAACCTATTGTGTGCTGCTGGTTTCGTTATTGCTGTGGGTATTTCTGCATGATTTCCAACGTATCTGGCTTCTTGGAGAAGCTGGTAGTTTTCCAGTGATTAGAACTGTTCTCCATGAGAGGAAAAGGATGATAAACTGAGATCTTAAATGTCACGGTGACACTATGTGTGTGTCCTCAGAAAAACATTTCTGCTGAGAGATAAAAATCTTCTGGATGCTTTTATCTCTGAGCTTCTGGCAACTGCAGAAATTCCCTCATGGAGCACGTGCTCATTACCAGACCACAGACACTGAAACAGGGAAGAAGGACCTGATGTGAAAGGACGGAGGGAAGGGCAAGTTTGTGGGACCTGAGAGACAGCGCTAGCAGCAAGGAGCTTAGCGGCTCTGACTGAAGCGATCCTGGATTATGCTTTCTGAAGTTCATTTAACTTAAATTTACCTTCTTCTTTATGTGTAAGGTACATGGGCCTACACTGAGTGTCCTGCCTGGCTTCCCTCCATTTTCTGTGCCAAAACTCAGCCTAAATGCTGTGTCTTCCCAGTCCCCCATCAATTTTGGCCAACCAAGTGGAAATGCAGAGGCGAGGAGTTCCAGCACGTTCCTGCCCAGTCTCCTCCCAGGACCTACCTGTGTCCCCAGACATGGATGAGAGGCTGTCAAAAGGGACAGTGGTTTCTGGAGGCAAGAAAATGGCTTACCAGTATGAAGGGGCCAGGGAGAGGGCTGTGCATGTTTTGAATTTCATTTCAGACCTAACCTTCCCCTCAGTCTCTGCCTAATAGAAAAGAAATAGTGAAAGACTCACAGACTTAGGGAACGAATTTATGGTTACCGGGCAGGGGGAAGGGTGAGGGGAAGGGATAGTTAGGGAGTTTGGGACTGACATGTACACACTGCTATATTTTAAATGGATAACCAAGAAGTCCCTACTGTATAACACAGGGAACTCTGCTCAGTATTATGTGACAACCTAAATGGGCAAAGAATTTGAAAAAGAATAGATGCATGTATATGTATAACTGAATCACTTGGCTGTACACCTGAAATTATCACAGTGTTAATTATAACATTGTTAATCAACTATACTCCAATATAAAATAAAAAGTTTAAAACAGAAAGAGTGAAACATTCTGGAAAAGATAAGCAGTGGACTCATTAAGTGCTTAATTTTAGGAGCAGTGTTCCAGAGACATATACCCTCACAGCTCTTCAGACAGGAAATAGCAATATAATTTCAGGAAATATCAATGATCTTCATGGCTTAGTATTTCCTGTAAAGGCGTAGAGAAAAGGGGGGAAATGACATACTCAGCTTGCAAAAACTGCAGCTTCTAAAAACAAACTGCAGCTTCTAACACATGCCAATTCTTACTTATCTAAAGGCTTCAAAAGTCAACCCCAACGTGAACAGAGAAACACCCTTGGTTGAGGACTGTGTTTATATTGGTTATTTACAATATTCTATCACACTGACACTCCAAATGCTAAGTTTCCTACAAGGATTTTGGAATACGTCATGTAAACCAAAGACTAGTTTATAGTAGATATTTTTGCTACATTGAAGAGATTTTCACTCTCAGGTGACGATCAACCAAGAGCCTTAAGTGACAACTTTTTTAAAGCTGTCTGCCTTTTTAATGGAAGTTTGCTTTTTCGAAGGTGAAGTACGCTGTTCTTTATGACAGCTTTGTTGACACCAACAGAAATTCAAAGTAAAGCTCTGAAAGTGAATCAGGTAGGATTACCTACATGTTCTTGGAATTCAGCTCGGCTTATGGGAAATCTGTCAATTATTTTCATATTCCATTTCCCAGGAAAACATAGTCCATGATCAACAGAAGCTCCTTATCCCAGAGCAGCCAATCAAGGAAGCATACCCTGTCGCCAGGTGAGATACGGCTACATCTGGGTCAACATCATGAAGAAATACATCATCATCGTGTAAACATGAGCAGTTTCAGGAAGACAGCCTTTGCATTCCTGCCTTGTGTTTCATCGAAACCAGGACACGGAACTCACGCTTCCAGACACAAGTCAACTCTGCTTTGACCCTTGCTTCCACCAAGTTCACCGACACTTCAGGAAAGCGGAGAGTTGCCTGGATGAAACCAAAGAATCTTCTGGCAACCCCCAAATCCTGCCCCTGACAGCAGCCTATACAAAGTGAGTCTGAGAAATGTAATACATCTTAGGAATGCACCTGAAAAGCAGCAATATTATATCCACCAGGGGAAAAGTCTTCCTGGGGATTAGTGTGGGCTCTGAAACTTGATTCTTCCCAAGCTTTCATAATTGTTATCCCAATTAATGGAACTGCAGACACCATTCTTCTATTCCCAGGTACAATCATGTCACGTTCTTCTGAAGCTCACAAAGCCATTTCCTTCAACACTGCCCTCCGGGAGGGAGACTTGAGGTTAATGACCCTCCACAGAAGACTATCATTTACGTACTGTACAAGTGCATCTCCTTTGCATTTCAGTGATGCCCTGACCTTGGAGAGGACGATGGGAAGGGGGATGCCTGACCGCCCTCCCATTTATAAACCGATTATTTACCTATTGGCACCTTCATTCTGCAATCACTGACATAAAATCTTTTACCAAACAAAATGTAAGAAATGAGAAATCGATTGGATTTCTAAAGTTTGCTTTGAACTCAGCCATTAATAAGAGGTTCTTTTAAGAAGAGGAGTCTATAGGAGTGACTCCACACCAGAACCCAGCTGAGCTACTTCCCGAGGAGATGCGGCCACAACCAATCGAAGCGTAGAAACTCTTAGTCATTTTTAACTGAATTGACAGAGAAGTACTATTTTTCTACCAAAAAAAAAAGGAAGGAAAGAATGCTTTCATGTAGATCTACGCAAGCTAAACTTACACCAAAAGCTCACGCAAGGTCAATGAATAACAAAGTTTTCTACTCCCACCACAGACTCCTTGCCATGACGTGGCCCTCACAGACAATCTTCCCCAGAGGGCAGCTCAGCTGCTTCCTTTCTCTTCTGCAGGTCTTCATGCAAATGCCACCTTCAAGGCAAGGCCGTCCCTAATCACCTGTTGACAATTGTAAAGCCTCTGCCCTACCATGCCCACCTGCTTTCTCCACTCAACTTTCCTTTATAGCGCTTCTATATCTGAGATTCTCTACAGTTTGTCTAGTCCTTTATTCTGCCTATTGCATGTCTCCCCTCACGAGAAGGGATGCTCTATGAGGACCAGGAGATAACAACAACCCCTGAACAGAAATCATCACAGAGCAGACACTCCGTAAATATAATGATATAAGATGTTTAAAATGGAAAGTCAAAATAAAATCGCCCAGCTTTTTGTCGCTCTCCGGCATTCAAGATGTCAAAGCGAGGACATGGTGGGTCCTCTGGTGTGAAATTCTGGATTTCCTTGGGTTTTCTGGTTGGAGCCATGAACAGTTGTGCTGACAACACAGGAGCCAAAAGTCTGCATATCATCTCTGTGAAGGGGATCAAGGGACAACTGAATAGACTTCCTGCTGCTGGTGTGGGTGACGTGGTGATGGCCGCAGTCAAGAAAGGCAAACCAGAGCTCAGAAAGAAGTGGTAATTAGACATCGAAAGTCCTACCGGAGCAAAGATGGTATGTTTCTTTGTTTTGAAGATAATGCAGGAGTCGTAGAAAACAGGCGAGATGAAAGGTTCCGCCTTTCACAGGACCAGCTGCAGAAGAATATGCAGACTTGTGGCACAGGATTGCATCCAATGCTTGCAGCATTGCATGATTCTTTGGTGTATTTGTAAAAAAATAAAAATAAAAATGATTTGCTCCCCCCCTGAAATAAAAATAAAATAAAATCGCCTGCCATGAACAAGTAACCACCTTCTCTCCACTAAGGGAGACAGGATGGTGAAGCCATTGCCCAGAGAGCCGAGGACGAAATAGGAGGAGAAACACTGCTCATGCCCTGGCACATTGGATACTAAGCCTTGTGCCTTCCATTTCACCTTGGAGCCCTGATCCCTGTGCACACCTCCACCTGAGAGACTAGAGGGAAGAGCGGAGACGTTCCCTCTGGTTTCCAGCTTGCTTGTCAACTCACTGGTGAGTTGTATCCAGGACCGACTTCCCGGGAATGCAGCCTGCATCATGCCACAAGTCTCCGCACTTGGAAGGGACCCTATGTTTGGTTTAATGCTCTGCTGTCCATACCTTGAAATTCTTAATAATTTTACCTTCCAATTTGTCTTTTATAAGTGAAATTCAGTGGGACAATGGAAGATGCGTATGAGCAGAGGAGAGTCATGAAATAAAGGAAAAACCTTCATATTTTAGACCTTTAATGGCACTTTTCCCTACCTTTCAACAAGCAGCCCCATTTTCACTTTGCACTGGGCCCCAAAATTATGTAGTCGGTCCTGGTTGTATCCATGTTATTTCTGGAGAGCAACAAGAACTTTCTAAGGTAGAGGAAATCCATTCTGTCCTATATGGTCTGTTCTCCCAGCTCGAAAGCAACGTGGTCATCTTTTTGGCTGGCAATGACCCCCCATCACCAAGCTTAGATTCAATTAAAGTAGAAATTAAGGATAGCATTTGAGGCAATGAGTTGATTTTGGAAAGAAAGAAAAAAATAAAGAAAATCCTGTTATAAAAATAATTACTGAAAATGTTAACAACAGTAGCTTGGAAACTCTTTTTGTTGTCTGAGAACTTTTCAAAAAGTTTTTTTGGTTTTTTTTTAATGTTTTTTTTTTTTTTTTTTTGCGGTATGTGGGCCTCTCACTGCTGTGGCTTCTCCCGTTGCGGAGCACAGGCTCCGGACACACAGGCTCAGCGGCCATGGCTCACGGGCCCAGCCGCTCCGCAGCATGTGGGATCTTCCCGGACCAGGGCACGAACCCATGTCAGGCAGACCCTCAACCACTGCGCCACCAGGGAAGCCCTCAAAAAGTTATTTATTGAAATCATATGACTATATCTACTACAACTACACCATGTACGAAAAGAAAATGGTTTAATCCACCTCTTCCTGGGGAAGAGTAGAGATTAGTGACATTACCCAAAGAGTCTCAAATACTGGAGAGAATCTGGCCATTCGACAATGATGCAAATTAATAAAAGGCGATGGTCATCTTTATTTTCACAACTTCCTAATTTTGAGAAAACTCTATGAACTCACAGGTTAAATTAAAATAAGAAAAAATTTAAACAAGCTGCTAAAAAATAAAAGTTAGATGGGTCATTCATAAATTAAATGCTAATGACACCCATATTTGGTAACTTGCAAGAAATAAAATAGTTTAACCTCATATTCCCAAATGACTAATATTTTTCTAATAGCCAGCCCTTCCCTATGTCTCTATTTCCAGGATGCTGTCAAAGAAGATGCAATACCTGAGCTGTAAAATCAAACACCTGTAGGGATCAGACACATAACACAAATGTGTGACTCAGATTAGATACAAGATAACAGAGGAGATGGGACAGTAAGAACTGCATGTGTCCCTTATAAAGAAGTGTTTCATTTCGTTTTGTTTTGTTTTGAAGGGGGTCTGTGTTAGTCTGGGTCTTCTGAAAAGCAAAAACCAAGAGAGGATTAAACGTACGAGTAATTTATTAAGAGAAATACCTATGAAAGAACATGGGAAAGGAGCCAGTCTCCAAGAGGTGATGGACCGTGATGCAGGTCTGACGTGAGGGAAGGAGAGAGGGAAGGAAGGGAATGTGCATGGATGCCTCCTGGGCTGCCTGGAGCTCTACAGAAAGTTCGCCAAGGCCACTGGGGGAGGCCTAAAGCCACAGTCAGAGGCGTCCCATCTCTCCCAGAAATGGACCTGTCTCAGTTTCCTGCCTCACTCAGCCTTGGAAGGCATGGCCTCAGTACCAACCAGTGATGGATTTCAAAGCTCAGAAGCTGGGGCTTCTGAGAACCACTGGAGATATGAGGTCATTCTCACGGCCCTCAGGGTGCCCACAAAATACACCTGCAGACCAGCAGTTTGAGACTCTTCCTGGGCCCAGATTACAGTTACTTTCTTCATTCTCCCGACATCGCTCCCTTGATGAACCACTGTTGTCTTTCTGTGTCTATACATCTCTTCAGACACAAGGAGAGTGTAGTCATCCAGTTCAGAGGCATTGAAAGGATTCATCAGTTGAAAAACAGGACTTGTGCCGCTAGGAGAAACATTTTCAGAACCAGCTGTCCTTAGAGATCTGTTGGAAGTCAGTCACTGAAGTTGCCTTCAGGCCAGAAAAGTTGGATCAGGTATCAGATTGTTCCATGTCCCCACAGAGGTCACGGTGCCCTTTGCTGAATGTGGTTCCAGAACCAGAAAAGTTATGTAGGAACAACCAGCATTTTTTTAACCAATTAATTTTATACCAGTGTTTGAAACATAAAGGAATCTCTCACCCTCTTCTTTTTATACAGGAAAGTGTTCCCCTTGGGAAAGTTCCAATGATCCCACAGTTCCTCCCATGGATACAGAAATAGCATCAGTGTTACATTTAAGAAGTTGAGAGACAAAACCCTGAGTACTACCAGACCCAGGGCCTGCAAAAATATTAGCAGCAGTGTTGCCACACAGCAGGGCTGAAAGTATCATGGCTGTATCCCAAGGGGGCCTCAAGTCAGCAAAATTATTCTGCTGAAGGACTGAAAGAAAATAAAGGAGAAAGCTCCCTGTAAATACAGAACCAGTGAAGAGAACAAAAACAAAAGGGCATCCTTTTAAAAACACAAATGAAATATGAAACACGAAGGAAGATTAACAGCTAAGCCCTCACAGGGGGGAACCAGAAAAAAAGGAAACTTTGCTGTTGACATGTCCAAAATGCCACCTGAGAAAGCTGAGTGCAAGGGGCCTATCAGGGGGAAACGATGGTCTTCTTCAAGATCTTTTCTCTAAAGGATCCAATGCCCCTAAAATAACATGTCATGCATTTTGGGGAAGAGATGAGTAGAGAAATACTTAGTCAAGAACTAACATGGGGTGATTGCCAGGGAGCAAGCAGACGACTGAATAAAAAGGGGAATGACAGTTATATGAAGGTATAGATTGAAGAAAAATCATCTAAGTGTAAACTCAATACATGTACATTTTATTGATATAAGTTATGCTTCAATGAAGTTGAAAAATCTTAACAGAAAAAAAAAAACTAACATGGGGTATAGAAGAATAAAAATGTGAGACTTGGGTGTGAGCCACATTTTACTGATACTGTTAACCAAGTGTGTGGTTACACTGTGTATTCTAAAAATGGAATTGTGACATGATCTGGGTGTTGCCTTTCCAGGTGATGTGTCTTCTACTAGGACATTCAAACATCCTCAGATCCATCCTGACCCCCAACAAACAGCCTGCCCTCATGTTTTCTTTCAGGAAATGGCAGCCCTGTCTATTCTGGAAACCTATCCATGTTGGAAGACTTCTCTTCTCCAGCCTTATATAACCCATCATCAAGACCTCTCGGTTTCACTTTCTCTTGACTCCATCTGCTTCTTGTAACCGTAACCTCCACCCTGGTCTAAACGAAGGTCACTTTTTTCCAACTCTCCAGAGACAGCCATTCAACTGGTCCCCTTGATTCGACTCTTTCTCCACACCCCGCATCCTTCTCCAAAGAACAGCCAGTGACCTTCCCAAGACATAAATGGCTCATATTGTTCCACTGTAGTCTCAACCTCTCCAGTGGCTTCCAATTCTGCTTTACTTACAAAGACCCTCATCCTCAACATGCCCGACAAGATCTTCATGTGTGCAGCCCCCCTTGCTAATACATCCACCCCATCTGCTCAGTCCCTACACAGCATCAACGCCGCCTTCTTCCGGTTCTTCAAATACTGTGCTCTTTGTTGCCTCAGAGCCTTTGCAAATACTGTTCCCTCTGCCCCCATCTCCTCACCTCTTCCTTCCTGCATTTCATGGAGTTCAGAAGGATTTTCCTCAAGAAAGCCTTCCCTGCCACATCCTTAACTAACCCGTCTCAGAATAACTGAGGTCCTTTTCACACTTTTTGTAGCATGATTGCCATTCTAGTGTATTTATGGGATGATTTGACTAATCTCTGTCTTTATATCTAGAGTGAGGCCAGGAACCATGTCTGTTTTCTCAATTATTTCCCTTGTGGCTAGTCCAGCACCTGGCACAGAGGTGAATAATTGTGTTGGATGGATAAGTACAAAAATATTATAAATGCATAAACCAAATACATCTTTCCAGGGGTGGAAATAAATTTCCAATGTAGATAAACACTAATGGGTAAATATACCACATTTTCAATGTTTTAATTCCTTTGAATAGGTAATACATTTACATGCTTCAAATCTAAAAGATATCCATTGAGAAGATTTGTTCCTACCTTGTATCCTTCTATTCCATTCTTCACCACCCCTATAAGGCACCTACTAGCATCTTATATCCTTGTATCTTCACGCACATACAAGCAAATACATGTTCTTAGTTTCACTTTTTCTTACACAAAAGAGAGCATACCATACACACCGTCAGTTTACCGAGAGCTTCTTACTCTTCTGTACAGGTGTGTGGTAGTCTGTTTATTTAACCCTTCCCCTCCTCTCTTTTTTTTTTTTTGCTCTTTCAAACAAGACTGCCATGAATAACACTGTGCATGTGTCATTTTGTATGTGTCCAGGTCTGACTGTAAAGTCCACTCCTGCAGAAGGAGGATAGCTGGGTCAACGTGTAAATACACTGGTAATGTTGCTAGATTTCCATCTACATGCATTTTAAAGTCTCATTTTAGAAATCTATAACTTCGAAAAAAGGTACGTTAGGAGATAGTGGGGTAAGCCTTAGAGCCAGAAATGTCTGGGTTTGAACCTTCACTCTATTATTTATCAACTATGTTAGCATGGGTTAGATCACCTCTCTGAGCCTGTTTTGTGGCTTCAAACAACTCCCAAACCTCCGTCTGCAGCTGAGACTCTCCTCACTTGTCCAGTTGCCAACTGGATACCTCCTCCTGTATGCCCCACATCCTTAAGTTGCCAATATTTAAAACAAAACTCACGATCTGTCACTTAAACTGGATTCTATTCCTGCGTTATCCAGTCATCCAAAGACACAGAGACCTGAGGGGTTTCTTCTGCTCTTTCTCCTTCTACCCACAGTTCCAATCCAGTCATCAAATCCTGGTCATTCTTCTTCCCAAATCTTCTGGAATCTGTTTCTTCCTTTATTCTCTTTCCATCTGTCCCATTTTCGTTGTTCATAGCTTCCCAACTGGACGATTACAGAAGGGACCAGGCTAGTTTTTCTAACTCTGGTCTCAGGGCCTTTTAGGACAATGTCGCTAACCGGTTGTAAAGGGATCATTCTAGAACACTAACCAGGTCTTGTTTCTCCCTGGATGAAAGCCACTTGTTGTCCTCCACCTTCTGGGGGCAGGTGTCTAAATAAACAGCACGTAAACTGTATGAACCTCAGCTTCACCTCCAGCCCCTCGCCTCCAGCCCCGCCAGCCTCTCACCCAAACAGATTTCTCTTTGCACAAGGAACTCTTCCTGTATGTTCTTCATTCATTTATTCATTCAGCAAATATTTCTGAGTGGCTAAGATGTGACATTTATCCTTTAATTAAAAAAATATATATATGTCTGGCACGCCTCAGACTACTGGACCCCCAGAAGCTTCATTGGTGCAACAGATCCCTGAATTTTCATAGGGTAAATCTCCCAGCTCTGCTACACAGGTGTTTTACTAAGGCAGTATTTCTCAACATGGCACTATTAAAATTCGGGGAATAAAGCAGAAACTAACACACCATTGTAAAGCAATTGTACCCCAATAAAGATGTTAAAAAAAATAAAATAAAATAAAATAAAATTCGGGGAAAGACAATTCTTTGGTGAAGGGTGAGGGTTGTCTCAAGTATTGCAGAATGTACATCCCTGGACTCTACCCACTAAATACTAGTTACTCACAATCCCTCATTTTTAACAACCAAAAATGTCTCCAGATAGTCTCAGGTGTACCCTGGGAGTTAAAATCCCTTGATCGAGAACCCCTGTATTAGGGCATCTATGATACCTGCAGCACCCTGATCAGTAAGTCCAAGTACCATGATGTCATTAATACGTGGGCAGAATGATGTTCGGTAGAATGTCAGGATGAGCAAGGTCCCAGCAGACAGGTAGACAGCGAATGTATACTGCTGCCCTTGCCATGTGAAGGCCAACCACTCTAGATTCTCCCCGTTGATGGGGACTGAGAGAAAAGCATGTGCTAGATCAGTAGTCCCATAACCAAGTTTGAGGATATGTGTTGATCTTCAACATTCAATACATTCAACACATCTGGTACAGCAGCTTCAAAAGGGATTATCACCTGAATAAGTTTAAGGTGGACTAATAACACCTGCCATAATTCATCTGGTCATTACAGGGATGCAATGGGTAAACTGAATGGAGATATTATAGGAACCACCACTTTGCATCCCTTATGTCTTTGATGGTGACTATCTGTAATTCTTCCCTAGGATGCAATATTATTTCTGATTACCTATCTTGGATAATGGGGGAAGAACAGTTTCAGATTACTTTTATTTGGTCCTTCCTACCATAATGTCCCACACTCCACAAGTCAGAAAACCTACTGGGAGTTCTGCCAACCATTAAATATATCTATCCTACTCGGGAATCTGAGAAATAACCCCAGGGTAGTTTTGTGGACCCAAAGAGCCATTATAAAATGGACTTTGGGGAAGACTTAATTTGTCACCTGGCCTCCTAAAGCTGCTGATCTAACTATGGGGCCAGTATGTGGCATTTCAGATACGCTGGTACTACTGTCAGCTTAGACCTTATATATAGTCGTTCTCAAAAGGTCTGGCTAGTCCCCATTCCGTAGCACTAGTTACTTGGGGAAATATCTACAGACCCCTTGAAGGGGAGGATTAGAGGAATAAATTTTCACGTATACTAGTGAGAAATAGTAATGTTCTTCTCCAAGAGGACCTCAGCCTCCCTTAGGGTCTACAGATTCTAGATATGTAAGTTGACTTACATTTGAAAACCAAGCAAGAAGCCATAATTTTCCACTGCAGTGACTGATGATAACATCCTGCTCTCCAGGTTTCATTTTTGTTATTATACAGTTTTAACAACACCCTAGTCAGCTGTCCATCCGTCTCCTGTCTAGAAACACCACAATCTGTTAGTCATTGCCACAAATCTCTGAAGGTTAAGGCACCCTAACTGCTACTCTGTGGTGCTTCCGGTTATAATAAGCATGGCTACCTTTGCCTCTGGTGGTTAAGAGCTGCCACCTAGTCTTTTAATTGTGGAATCTCATTACCCTCATTGACATTAAGGAGTCTATGGCAACGTTTACCACCATTAAGCTCAGCCTACAGAAGACAGACACCAACCTCTCAGAGATGTCAGTGAGCCCTTAATTTGTGACTTTGTATTGCCTACAGAGGGAGGGTCCTCCAGTCTCTTTCAAGAAACAGAGTGGGCTTCCCTGGTGGCGCAGTGGTTGAGAGTCCGCCTGCCGATGCAGGGGACACGGGTTCGTGTCCCAGTCCGGGAAGATCCCACGTGCCGCGGAGCGGCTGGGCCCATGAGCCATGGCTGCTGAGCCTGCGCGTCCGGAGCCTGTACTCCGCGATGGGGGAGGCCACAACAGTGAGAGGCCCGCGTATCGCAAAAAAAAAAAAAAAGAAAGAAACAGAGTTAAGTGGAGGTTCTTAGGTTTTACACAGTAAATCCATTCTAATATTCCCAACTCTTTGAGTCTTACCCTTTCTTCACACTCCTGCACCTCCACTTTACCAACTGTAGGCCATCATCCTGCCTAAATGTCAAGGAGCCACCCCTACTGACCAGCTCCAGGTGACCATGACAATCTAACACTCGCAAGACCCACTCCTACCCATCTCTGCTGGTGCACATTTGACAATCCCTGTATGTCCTTTGACACATAGATTGTTTTCCTTGGAGCGGAGAGCTGTGATCAGACCTGACTCTGGCTATTACCCAGGAGACAACAAGAGACGATAGGGACCGACAGTGAGAAAAACAATGGTCAGATGTGAAGCATCTCCTCTGGGAGGTCATGGTGGGATCCCCTGGGAAGGGGAGGCTGATCCCTTCAAGTCACTGGGACAGCTTCTGCCAGCCGGGAAGCTTCAGGCCATTTGGGATCCAATATTCTCAGTCTCAACCAGGCAAATGTCACCATCCAAGGGTCCCACTTCTTTCCTCATCAGGGGATTTCCTTTGACACAGAGGAGCCGCTAAGGCTGTCCATTTATTCTTTATGTTTCTAACATCTTATCATCAGATCCTGCTTTAAAAGTCTTCTGCCTTGCAGCTTGAGGAGATGAGAACCCCCTTTACAGCTACTGCAGGAATACCCTGGCTTTCAAAGACAGGCTCAAGATAGCACCTATCATTTTTTTGCAAGGCTTCCAGAGCCTTCAAAAGTGATTACCGCACATCACCGTCCTAATATTTATTGCCTCAAAACGGATTGAGTGCCGAAGTGAAATGATATCCGCACACTTTACCTCCACTTCACCCTTGTCCTCTTTAACTTCGGATAAAGGCTTTAGTAATCGTGATGCTACCATGTGTGGAGGGCTGTCACCACGCACTCACCTCTGCCAAAGTGCACCAGAGGGTCTGCTTTCTAGAGCCAACCTAGGTTCCCACTCTGTTGGCCCAGGTTCTCTAGACACAGACCCTGGGGCATATGTTTATTTGCTAATACTTCATTCAAAGGTGTGATCCTAGAGAATGGGGTGGGGGAGGGGTAGAGCAGCGAGGCAGGGGAGAGGGAGCCCAAGTGCACGAGGGCAGGGTACTGAGTTGGCCAAAGCTTTGTGACAGCCTGGCTGATTGTGCAGCCTCACGTGATGTCCTCAGGAAGGTTGTAGGAACTGTTGCATCTCAGAACAGTCTCTGAAGAGAAAGGAAAAAAAACTCATTGACCAGCTCCTTCCTATCCGCCGCCTCCCACTGGGTGAAGTTGGCCCCAGGAGGTTTTCATCTCTCCACATTTCCAAGATGTCCCAGCCTCCTCCGGGGCGGTGGCCTCTTCTTGATGGTCAGGCTGCATGGAGAGTGGCAGCTGCAGTAATCTGACGTCGTGACCACAGGAACAGAGCAAGTCACTGCTGGCGCAGCTCCAGCCAGTAGGCAAGAGGGAGGTGCAGATCTGGGCGGGTACAGAAGCTGAGTCTGGCACAAGCCCTGAACACTACCCTTGCATTTGGATTAAATAAAGTCAATGAGTTGGATCTCAAGGAGGTCATTTCAGCACAGACACAAGATACAATAACATGCGAAATCTTTTCTTATCCTTTTCAAATTCATGTCCTTAGATTTTTTTTATTTTTTTAAGAAAGAAAGCTGTATAGCAGCTAAGATGTTGACATTTCCTTAATACATTCATTGAACTTGAGAAACTAACCACAGATTTTCAGGGAATTCTACCTGTTTAACCAAGAAAGTTAATGTAGGAAGCCAGAAATGTTTGAAATTATAAATTCTATGCCACTGGGCACAGTCTAACAGCTCACTACTGCTATTCTGTCAGATGGATTTTTTCTCTAACTAGTCAAATTGCATAAATTCTCCACTTCTATTTGTACTTTGTAACCAAAGCTCCTTCAGCTTCTTACAGCCTCACCAACTCTCCAGCTGAAGGATGTCTCTGACTGCAGGGCAGCTCTACCTGTGTGCTGTGGGGAAGAGCTGACTTGTCCGAAACTACAGTTTGGTAAAATACAAGACAAAGGGCTAGAGAGAAAGGAAAGGATTTTTTTTAAAGTCTCCCATTTGTACTAACCGTGAGCCAAACTGAATTCGAGGGACTTGTGTATTTTAATTGTAAAATGTACTATATCTGACTTCATTACAGATTCTGCTCTTGAAGTGACGTCATATTTTATCTGGACTAGGAAAATTGTTCTTTAAAGATACGGCAGTGATGAGGAATACGGGGTTAACAAACTACTATACATAAAATAGACAAGCAACGAGGATTTACTGTATAGCACAGGGAACTATACCCAATATCTTGTAATAACCTATAATGGAATATAATCTGGAAAAAAAAAAGAATCACTACGCGGTACACCTGACACTAACACAATATTGTAAATCAATTATACTTCAATTTTAAAAAAAAAGGTACTGCAGCAAATTTCTTATTGCTAAGTGTCATTTTGTGATATGAAGAATCACGACTTATTTTATCTGTTTTTTACGTTCAAATCTATCCAAAAATCTTTCAGGACAATATCCCGGTATTTCACGTCGAACTTAGGGCATACTATCCAAAACATGCTTCACTTTTGTATTCAATGAATAATACAATGCAATACAAAGCAATACAGACCGAAATCAGGAGCTAAAACAAAAATGCATTCGACGGCATGAGGGCAAATTTGCCGTGGCTGCAACGTCTCCTGTTACAGCCTACCCAGCGTGCTGTCACCATACCATTCTGGTTTTGCGTTCAGTAAACCAGCAGTCTCGTGGCATTTGGATGCCGAGACAGGGCAAAGTTTAGAGCATAATCTTTCATTTTAATCTTCCATCCTCATGAGATGTGACGCATATGCAGCTATCTTTGGACTGCTCGACTTCCAAACGTCCACTCCCTCCCTGCACGGACACAGGCCCACAAAGGAACGAAATTGATAGCTCTGAAGTAGAGAGAGCCCACACAAAGTTAACCAGCAATAGGAATATGGAGTGGTTTGGGGGCTTTTTCCCCAATAAGAATACCCTCTGTCAACATGAATCTTTTAGACGGGATCAGAAAGGGACTCCCTTAAACATCCAAGCAAACAACAGGTACCCTTGGTTCCCAGCCACAGCGCCCTCTGCTGCGTATCGAAGAGGGTCCCCCACAGAAGCATACTTTGCTTTAGACTCAACTATTTTTCAATTTATTCACTTTCTGGAGTAAAATGAGGAAGAAAATTACGCAGTTAAGAGCGATGTAGGAAAAAAGACCTCACACAACAAAGGTATCCACTGAATGCTTGCTCAGTGAATCAATGAATGAATGAGTCAATGACCGTATCTGAGCATGACATGGCACAACAAGCATTTTTTTGAACCTCAGAGCCTATGTAACCAGTCAAAGCTTTGGTCAGTGAAACGAAGCAATGTCCTTTTTTTTTTTTTAATTTTTTTTTTATTTTTTATTTTTTTTTGGCTGTGTTTGGTTTTCGTTGCTGTGCGCGTGCTTTCTCTAGTTGCGGCTAGCGGGGGCTACTCTTCGTTGCAGTGTGTGGGCTTCTCATTGCGGTGGCTTCTCTTGTTGTGGAGCATGTGCTCTAGGTGCGCGGGCTTCAGTAGTTGTGGCACGCAGCCTCAGTAGTTGTGGCACGCAGGTTCAGTAGTTGTGGTGCATGGGCTTAGTTGCTCCGCGGCATGTGGGATCTTCCCGGACCGGGGCTCGAATCCGTGTCCCCTGCATTGGCAGGCGGATTCTTAACCACTGCGCCACCAGGGAAGTCGCAGCAATGTCTTTTTAATCTCTTTCTAAAAATACTATAAACAGCTATCACACTTATTTTAAAAGTAATAATACTAAAATATGGAAAATAAGAAATGGAAGTTCCCAAAGTCCTATTCCTGAGAGGTTATCTCCCTTAACAGTTGGCTGCATATTCTTCCAGGTTTTTTTTCCCATGCATATATAGAATATACGTACATATTTTTAATAAATGGGGTCCTAAACTGCATACTATTCTGTAAGTCTTTTTTTTTTTTTTTTGCCACACCACACGGCTTTCAGGATCTTAGTTCATCCACCAGGGATGGAACCCGGGTCACGGCAGTGAGAGCACCAAGTCCTAACTACTGGACGCCCAGGGAACTCCCTGTAAGTCACTTTTTAAATCTAGTACTAACTACTGGACGCCCAGGGAACTCCCTGTAAGTCACTTTTTAAATCTAGTCCTAACTACTGGACGCCCAGGGAATTCCCTGTAAGTCACTTTTTAAATCTAGTACTAACTACTGGACGCCCAGGGAACTCCCTGTAAGTCACTTTTTAAATCTAAGTCTCTATTACAGACATGTTACATGTCAGAATATATAGTAACTATATCTCACTTCTTTAAATGTTAAATAATATTCCATAAGTCACTTAACTTACCCCCTATAGATGAAGTATAATTGTAAGGTCAAAAATATAGGCCCTTTTTAAAAACAGATATTGTCAAATTTGTCTCTAAAAAATTATACCACCATCATCAATACTGAGTACTGTTAGCCTTCTTAACACGTGTAATCTCATGGAGAAAATGCTGTTTCATTGTTTTAATTTGTACTAATTTGATTATCAGTAAGGATAAGCATCTCTTCTGCTTATAAGCTATGTATACTTTTTCTTCCATGAATTGCTTTTTCATAACCTTCGTCCATTTTAAATTGGATTGTTAATTGCTTGCTTACTGATTTGTAGGCACTTAGACACTTCTTATACTAACCTTTTTAAATGACACAGGGTGAATATTTTTCCCAGCTTCATATGCTGTCTTTAAATTGGGTTATATAGCTTTTAGTTACATAGAAGGGTTTTGCTTCACTGTTATCAAATATGTCATTCTAAACCATTTGACTTATGGGCCATATGTCATTTCTTTCAATGCTCTGCTCACTCCAACATAATGAAAATATTTCCTATGCGCTTACTAGTATTTTAAAGATTTTTCTTAAGGTTTAGATCTATAATCATTTCAGATTCACTTTTGTATGTGATATAAGTTAAAGTTATAACTTTCTTTTTCAATGTTTTATTTCTTAAATCTTAGCTTATTTTTTAATTTTACCAAATTACAGCCAGACGTGTAAACATAATTCGTTCAATAATTTATCCTTTCTTCACTGATGTAAAATGCCTCCTTTATCATATACCAATTCTCCATGTACAGTTGAAGGCTTTACGAGCAAAGACTAAGGTTTTCAGGAGAAGAAGCCATTCTGCCCAAGACTGCAACACGGAAACCCTGGCTGAGTCTCCAGCCTGCCTGGTCTGCCCTGCGGAGTCTGGACTCAAGACAGTAACATCAGCTCTCAGTATCCTGTTCATCTCTTGGTCTACTCCTGGGCTAGCATCTCACTCTTTTAATTACTGTAACTTTATAGTTCATTTTCACATCCAGAAAAGTAAGACTCTCCTTCATTCTTCTTTTTGAAAAGTTTCTTGACTCTTCTAGAGCATTTGCTTTTCCAGATTAACTTTAGAATCAAATCTGCGATAGTACAATCATACACATTCTGCCTTGGAAGATTTCTTCTCTTCCTGCATCCAAAGTACACTAACTAGGCCTCTTTTGTGTGTTGGCCATCGTATGTAGGGACCACTCTTGCAATGGTTCCAAGCATCAGAGAGCCGCAATCTAAGATGTCATAGACTAATAAATAATACATTTCCACCGCAGTGGGGGAAATAAAGGATGACCTGGTTGTCCAAAGAAGGTCACCTAACCCAGATTTCGTGTCAGAAAAGTTTCCATAATAGGTGATATCTAAACATTGACATAAATAATATTAGGCATTGGACAGGAAAAACAGACAGAGGAGAGTATTTCGGGAAGACAGAAGGCAGTGAGGAAGAGAAGGCATATTGGGCCACAAGACCTGAAATGTCCACTGTGACTAGAACATGACGGCCACCACCAGGGGCCTAACAAGCTCCATGAAGGCATCTGTGTTCTTTCCCAAGAGCAATGAGCTGCCTTAAAAAGGGTTGGACAGAAGAGAGTAAAGGAAATGAGTCAGAGTCATTGAACAGTCATTGAGTGCCCAAGCAGCCCCTCTTTTCCCAGTGACGTGCAGCACCCGTCACAGGGGGCGGTACCATTGACCAGTTCTGGCCAATGGGCTGTGAGTGGAAGTGATCGACGGCATTTCCATGCCAAAGCATTTAAAAGCTGACCCTCCCACCCTGGTTGCCCCAGCAACCTGGAAGCCACATACAGAGATCTTGGCTTCCCAATATGGAAGTGGCCTGGATCACCAGGTCCCTGAGTGGAGGACAGTGCCCTGAAGACTCGCCTGACCCACACCAGAATTTTCATGAGTGAGAAAGAACTCTTTATTGTGTAAGCCACGGAGTTCTAAGGTTTATTTATTGCTACAGTACAGCCTGGTGCTAACCTAAGAAAGTCTCCAAATACAATCTGATGACAGGGGATCCAGCTTCTCAGAGCTCCCCAACACCACTGAAAGTCCTTGTCTTCAGAAGCTGAGAATACTCCTTCCTCTTTAGGGGAGAACAGTACTGATATCAGCAAGGCCGTCGCTATGCCTTCTCGGGGGTTTACAAGCTACTCCGTTGATGAACACTTCACTCTACTGAGCAGGCGTGAGATGCTTCCTGCACAGAGAATGTTAAGTGATCTGCAATTTTCCACTCTCTCTCCCATGCTTCATGGTTGTACCTTTCTCTCTTATGTCCCCTGGTTCTTTCATCCCTGGCCTTTTTCCTATCTTTCTTCAGCAGTGAGATGGTGCTGGCTGATAACTCAAGGGTGGCCACGTGGCAGCTACAGCCACAAGCAATGTCCTAACCTCCAGCCCCGCTGCACCTCCAAGAGGGAGGACAGACTCCCTAGCACCACTGCTGCAGGCACAGCAACCCAAGTTCAAATCCAGCCCAGCCTCTTTCCTCTCTGTATGCAGTTTGAGAGTTTCTCAACTTCTCTGAGATTTCATTTCCTATTCTGCAAAACGAGGATAGTGATACTTACTTGAGAGTCTTACAGGGATTATAGGAAAAAACAAATGTAACGTTCCCAGCACAGTGCCTGGCACAGAATATGAATTTCCTAAAAGTCTGTTTCCTTTGCCCTTTCTCCTGAGGGAGAAACCGACTCCTCTCAGATCTCCATGGTTTAATCCTACATCTATCTATGTCGGCCTTTTGATGGGCAAAACTGCACTCTTAGGTCTGTGGAGGATACAAATGATCAGACAATGTAGCTGAGGAGGCCAGACGTACTCATAGGGAAAAGTTAACAGGTTAATTATTAATTAGATGTGTAAATACCCGAGGGTTTAATATAAGCCATAAGTGCTAAAGAAATCCAGAGAAAGAAGAGACATGCTCAGGCTCCTGGGATTGAGGCTAAGGATTCAGCACAGGGAGACGGGGATAAGGAAGCAGCTCCTGCTTTCCCGAAGGCCGGGTCTCCCATCTCTGGGTCAGCATCCACTCTGGTTCAAGACGGGCTTCAGACTGATAGCTGTCCCAACGATGACAGAGCTGGAGAGACATTTTCGGACAGGCTCTGTCCACTCACAGCAGATACATCTCTGAGTACTACCTACTGATTCAGGAGGGTATAACAAATAAACTTTTGAATGAATGTGCCCACCCTACAAAAGCTTTTAGAGGGTCCCCTCTGTGTAAGGTACAAGGGTGGTCACTCCAAAGGCTACACTTGATATCAAAGGCGGGGACTATGCCGGGTACCCTTGCCAAGCCAGAACCTAACACCAGCACCGGGCACCCAGAGGTTATTTACAGGCTGTCACAGGAGGTTCCCAGGGCTCTGCAAACATGCCTACAAATGCCCTCAAACTTCTAGACAGGCGGGGTCAGCTCCTGATTGGGAATGACGCCGTCAGCTTACTCAGCTGCACGTGTGCTTTAGCCGGGACGTACAGTTCCTTTCAAAAAATCTCACAGAGGGGCTTCCCTGGTGGCGCAGTGGTTGGGAGTCCGCCTGCCGATGCAGGGGACACGGGTTCGTGCCGCAGTCCGGGAAGATCCCACATGCCGCGGAGCTGCTGGGCCCGTGAGCCATGGCCACTGAGCCTGTGCATCCGGAGCCTGTGCTCCACAACGGGAGAGGCCACAACAGGGAGAGGCCCGCGTACCACAAAAAAAAAAAAATCTCACAAAGGTGGGGATCATTTAGTAAATGTATAGAAATTTCAAATCACTACTGTGTGAACCCGGAACCAACATAGTGTTGTAGGTCAATTATACTTCATTTTTTTAAAAAAAAAGAGAGAAAAGAAAGGATGTAATCACCGTATTCTAATAGGTTCTGTCTGCAGTGAACAATATTTACATAATTAGAATGTTGCAAACACTAATTACTGGCATAATTAAAAGTATGATAATTTGGGGGAAAGAATGAGGAAGGAGAGGTAGAGGTATTAAATCTTCATCTCTTATAACACTGATAAATTTAAACTTGCTTTTTTCTTTTCTTTTTACTGTGTCTATACAAGACAATAAATGTTAACTAAACCTACTGCGGTCGTCATTTACAATATATATAAATCAAACCATCACACTGTACACCTTAAACTTATAGAGCAATGTATGCCAACTGTTTCTCAATAAAACTGGGGGAAAAAAAAATCTAACAAAACTCCAGCCACCACTCCCAAAGGAAAACATGAATTTTAGTGTGATCCTGTCACATTAAGTATGCAAAACAATGCAAAGTTGCATAGCAACATCATACATCCACTGGCTGAAGACTCTCACATCAAATGGCATATTCAAAGGCCAGCAGAAAAGCAAAACAAACGAACAGTGACTAGGTTAAAATGTTCACTTCTGCTTCTTTTCAGAACCCTCTGGGTACATGGAAATGTAAGGGAATAACAGGTTGATTGTTCTTTAGACTTGAAGGTAAACACAGGCCAACGGTGTGACACAGCTACCAAAAAACCAAATGAGATCTCAGGATGGATAAATTAATAGAAGTACAGTGTCATAAGCAAAGGAGGTGACCGATCTCTGTACATGAACGATGTGCGGGGTCTATATTGCTACTGGACAACTGCTGCAGGAGGTGAGAGTGTTCTCCCTTCGCATCAGAAAGCAGTGAGGACATTCAGACAGGAGACAATGAGGCAACGTAAACACCAGTGTCATCTTTAAACATTGCAAGGACCTCAGTATGAAGAGAGCTGGATTTTTTTCATATAGTTTCAAAGGGCAACTGAGACCAAAAGACAAAATTGAGAGGGAGACAATTTTTAGCAAAATGTGAAGGAGACCTTTCCAACAACGAAGGCTGTTCAAAATCTGGAAGTCTCATGAGGTGGTGGGCCTTCCCCGCACTGAAGCTTTCCTACAAAGGTGTCTTCCCACTTTTTTTGGCTGCATGAAAATTTAGAGGAACATGAGATTCTTCAACTTTCAAGGCAGGTTTTGTAGAAAGCATCCCTTAGGACAGAGAGTTTAGGTTGGGTGGCCTCAAATGACTGCATAGAAGCTAACCCAAAATTCTTGCTTCCTCAGACATTATTTTCCCCTATTACAAAGGTTAAGAATTTCCCGGGTCAGATTTTAAAGGGGCATTTAATCGGGTCATTAAAGTTCAGTCCTTTTCCCAACTGGCAAGTCCCGTGCTCACTGGCCTTCGTGCGGTTCTGCCCTCTCCTCTTCCGACCCCAAAGTCACACCCGCGCTCTTGCTAAAAGCTGTGGACTCTAAACCTCATCGGGTATAATGCAGAAAGGGAATCATTGATTTTGTTCTGATGAGTCATCATAATGCTTTTCTCTTATATGTACTTAATCACTGTGGTTTCTCCAAGAATGGAAAGCTTTCCTTTCTACGGGAGAATCTAAATAGCTCTGCAAACAGACAGCAGCTGAGCAAACAGTGCAGAGAATTTCGGTGCCCTGTGATGAGAGCCACCGCACCCTCAGCTAAGGCCAAGCAGCTCCTGGCACGGCAGCCAAGTTACAAATAGCTGCGGAGTGATTCCTTTTGATCAACGGTGGACGCTTCTATTTCTTACGAGAATGTTCCATCCAGCTTTGTGGTTAGTCACAAAGCCTGAAAATGATAAATGTACTAGAGAATCGGCCAGCGTTTCCCTTCCAGGACTAGGACCAGACGGAGCCCGGGCAGCACCACTGCAGCAGGAAATAGCCGTACAGCTGGCCCCCTGGCAAGGGGCCGGCATGAAATGCTTCTCCCTGGAGTCCTCATTTCTCCGCAGCCTTCGCTGCGCACCCTGCCTGGCCCGCTCTGCCTGTCTCTGCCCAGCGATCAGGCCTTTCGTACTTTGCAGTCTTAAGCACAGGAAACACACAAGTCAGCACCCACAAACACGCACATCACCTCTTGCTCCTAAGGAGAATTCCCAGCAGCTGTTTAACAGGGTATATGCCCACTCACATTATCTAATTGCTGAGGCAGGATGAGATGGGGTGGGAAAAAAAAAAAAAGGAATGAATGACTCCTGTGAGACTGCAGACTGTTGAATAATAACCAGTTGGCATTCTTCCCTTAAGTAATGTTCTAGTGTTGCGGGGGGAAATGTAGGTTTGAGAAGTGTTGCAGCCTCCTCGTGTTCTAGGGGAAGAGGGCTGGCCAGGGGCTTTTCCTAAATACAGAGGCTCCTTGGGGCTGGTACTGGGAGGAGTATTTCCAGCTCAAAGCACCAGGTGATGCTGCAGCAGAAGGAAGGGATAGAAGAGTACAGTGTCTTCAAGGCCAAGGCCACCTGAGGTCTGACTCTGGGCATGGTCAGCCTCCCAGAGGAGGCCACAGTGAACTTGGAGCCTGTCTCCTTGGGGGCAGGACTGCTTGGCTTCTTGCTCTGTGGGAGAAAGTATGAAGCCTTGTCTTTAATTTGCATTTTCTCATTAAGTGGAGTCAAGCCCTCTTACATCTGTGGATACTGTGGTTGCCTTGACTGGGTAGTGTCTTTACATTCCAAATTCCAAATTACCAGCTACAAACACACTTTTATTTATTTGCCATCTGTCTTTACACAACCTGGAACGCACTCAAAGGAAGCTGGGCCTCATGCTGTAAAATCATTATTTTTCCCAGGTCGTGCCGAGCTCAGGCTACAGAACCCTGCCCGCATTACTAAAGCTGGGTCTACCCGGGCCAGGTCTTACTGCTGAACATTGACCAGAGGCTCTTAAATACAGGACTTGGTGAGGGAAGTTTCTAGCAGTACAATCCTACCTCAAGAAACAAGAAAAATCTCAAACAAACAATCTAACCTTACACCTAAAGCAATTAGGCAAAGAAAAACAAAAAACCGCCAAAGTTAGCAGAAGGAGAGAAATCATAAAGATCAGGTCAGAAATAAATGAAAAAGAAACGAAGGAAACAATAGCAAAGATCAATAAAGCGAAAAGCTGGTTCTTTCAGAAGATAAACAAAATTGATAAACCACTAGCCAGACTCATCAAGAAAAAAAGAGAGAAGACTCAAATCAATAGAATTAGAAATGAAAAAGGAGAAGTAACAACTGACACTGCAGAAATACAAAGGATCATGAGAGATTACTACAAGCAACTCTCTGCCAATAAAACGGACAACCTGGAAGAAATGGACAAATTCTTAGAAATGCACAACCTTCCGAGACTGAACCAGGAAGAAATAAAAAATATAAACAGAGCTACCACAAGCACTGAAATTGAAACTGTGATTAAAAGTCTCCCAACAAACAAAAGCCCAAGACCAGATGGCTTTACAGGCGAATTCTATCAAACATTTAGAGAAGAGCTAACACCTATCCTTCTCAAACTCTTCCAAAATATAGCAGAGGAAAGAACACTCCCAAACTCATTCTATGAGGCCACCATCACCCTGAAACCAAAACCAGACTAACATGTCACAAAAAAAGAAAACTACAGGCCAATATGACTGCTAAACATAGACGCAAAAATCCTTAATAAAATACTAGCAAACAGAATCCAACAGCACATTAAAAGGATCATTCACCATGATCAAGTGGGGTTTATCTCAGGAATGCAAGGATTCTTCAATATACGCAAATCAATCAGTTATACACCATATTAATAAATTGCAGGATAAAAACCATATGATCATCTCAACAGATGCAGAAAAAGCTTTTGACAAAATTCAACAACATTTATGATAAAAACTCTCCAGAAAGTAGGCACAGATGGAACTTATTGAACATAATAAAGGCCATATATGACAAACCCTGAGCCAACATCATTCTCAATGGTGAAAACCTGAAACCATTTCCTCTAAAATCAGGAATAAGACAAGGTTGCCCACTCTCACCACTATTATTCAACACAGTTTTGGAAGTTTTAGCCACGCAACCAGAGAAGGAAAAGAAATAAAAGGAATCCAAATCAGAAAAGAAAAAGTAAAACTGTCACTGTTTGCAGATGACATGATACTATACATAGAGAATCCTAAAGATGCTACCAGAAAACTACTAGAGCTAATCAACGCATCTGGTAAAGTAGCAGGATACAAAATTGATGCACAGAAATCTCCTGCATTCCTACACACTAATGATGAAAAATCTGAAAGAGAAAGTAAGGAAACACTCCCATTTACCACTGCAACAAAAAGATAAAATACCTAGGAATAACCCTACCTAAGGAGACAAAAGACCTATATGCAGAAAACTATAAGACACTGATGAAAGAAATTAAAGAGGATACAAACAGATGGAGAGATATACCATGTTCCTGGAATGGAAGAATCAACATTGTGAAAATGACTGTACTACCCAAAGTAATCTACAGATTCAATGCAATCCCTATCAAACTACCAATGGCATTTTTCACAGAACTAGAACAAAAAATTTCACAATTTGTATGGAAATACAAAAGACCCCAAATAGCCAAAGCAATCTTGAGTAAGAAAAACGAAACTGGAGGAATCAGGCTCCCAGAGTTCAGACTATACTACAAAGCTACAGTAATCAAGACAGTATGGTACTGGCACAAAAACAGAAGTACAGAGCAATGGAACAGGATAGAAAGCCCAGAGATAAAACCACGCACATATGGTCACTTTATCTTTGATAAAGGAGGCAAAAATATACAATGGAGAAAAGACAGCCTCTTCAGTAAGTGATGCTGGGAAAACTGGACAGCTACATGTAAAAGAATGAAATTAGAACACTTCCTAACACCATACATAAAAATAAACTCAAAATGGATTAAAGACCTAAAAGTAAGGCCAGACACTATAAAACTCTTAGAGGAAAACATAGGAAGAACACTCTTTGACATTATTCACAGCAAGATCTTTTTTGATCCACCTCTTAGAGTAATGGAAATAAAAACAAAAATAAACAAATGGGACCTAATGAAACTTCAAAGCTTTTACACAGCAAAGGAAACCATAAAAAAGACGAAAAGACAACCCTCAGAATGGGAGAAAATATTTGCAAACGAAGCAACTGACAAAGGATTAATCTCCAAAATATACAAGCAGCTCATGTAGCTCAATATCAAAAAACAAACAACCCAATCCAAAAATGGGTAGAAGACCTAAATAGACATTTCTCCAAAGAAGATATACAGATTGCCAACAAACACATGAAAGGATGCTCCACATCACTAATCATTAGACAAATGCAAATCAGAACTACAATGAGGTATCACCTCACTCCGGTCAGAATGGCCATCATCAAAAAATCTACAAACAGGGCTTCCCTGGTGGCGCAGTGGTTGAGAGTCCGCCTGCCGATGCAGGGGACACAGGTTCGTGCCCCGGTCCGGGAAGATCCCACATGCTGCGGAGCGGCTGGGCCCGTGAGCCATGGCCGCTGAGCCTGCGCGTCCGGAGCCTGTGCTCCGCAACAGGAGAGGCCACAGCGGTGAGAGGCCCGTGTACTGCAAAAAAAAAAAAAAAAAAAAAAAAAAAAGTCCCCCCAAATAAATAAATACAGGACTTGATGAAAACAGCAGAGCTAGTAAACCCTCCGTGTAAACAGAAAGCTGAATTCTGTGTATATTGACTCCCTTACGAGGTGACTTAGGCATTAATGATTTCCACAACTAAGACTCATGTTTTGCAAGATACTGATATCAACAAGGGGTGAGGCCGGAGCAATGAGGAGCTCCCTCCTCTCTTCAGAGGAGACCTAAGCAGGGCAGAATCTGGAGAGACTGGAGGAGGAGGAAGAACGGGAGGCAGACGGGGGCTTTGTTCGTGGCACAGAAAAGCACATCCTAGCAGAGAGGGCGTCTGCCTTGGGCACAGGTGATGAACATCCTACGGACACAGATGCTAAAGGCAGCCAAGGAGAAGCAGCAGTCCGTCCTCACAGCTCTGCCCCTTCCCAGCTTCTCCCCACGCTCTGCCCTCCTTCCTTCCTTCCTCCTCCAGAGCTTCACTGGGAAGCAGCTGCATCATGGAGAGGTGGTGAAGCTCCTGGTGCCTGTGTTCTGTCTCCGGACACAGCGGGGAGGCCTCTGGCTGGGGTCAGGGCAACGCACCGGCTACACTGGCTCAGCCCCACCTCCGTGCCAGTTTTCACTTGCTCCACCTGGAGAGCAGCCCCATCCTCTGGTCTGGATCTGTCCCCGTGGACCCTGCGCATCCTCCTCTGTGTACCCTGCATCCCAGGACTGACACTGGGCTGGCACTTTCTTCTTCGCAGGGACCTAACTCTTGGTCTCTCCTTATGAGCTGCCCCAAGTCTTCTTTCTGTATCGATTATAGACCTTCATCAATTGTCTTGGCAGAGGCTGGCTTCGCGTAGATTGATCGATGCCCACAGCAACTTTGCTGAGAACCTGAGTGAAACCCAGAGCTCTGGCTCACTCTTCATCCTCTGTCTTCTGTCTGACAACTATATCCTCCACTGCAGTCAGTGCCCTGTGTGTTCTAGGAGCGGAATCAGTGGGAAGAGGCGTTTCTCAACTGGGTTCCAAGCTGGAAACAGTTCCCTCCAGGTGGAACCATAAATACCATGACATGTTGGGAAGGAAAAATCAACCATAGCTGGCAATGAGATGTGAAGGGGGAGGGAGGATTCCTGCACGACTCCCCAACTTTGAACTTGGATGACTAGGTAGATGGCAAACGAGGGCAGGAAGACAAAACGGAAGGGGGTGTGAGTGGATATCCATGTGGGGTCTCTCCCAAAGGTAACAGCTACCTGGAATGTTGTTAATCATCCCCTTGCTTCATCATATATATGCAGTGATGTGATGGTAAATGTTTAAAAATCAGCTCTCCAAAAATTAAATATGTGTGCATATCCTAATAAGTTTGTTATAAATTGTGTGATACAAAGGATGTATATCACACAGTTTACAAATAATAAAATACATAATATCCTTATTATAAACCTCTAACATTCAATTGATTCTCACAGAATAGTTTTTATTTTTGCCAAACTTTCATAATTGTGGCCAACCTACGGTTGCAACAGATGAACCAATGTAGTTTCAGTATGAAGGTTGGTTGATATTTTCATTTACATAAACAAGTAAGAAGAAAGCAAAATGACAGAGACACATGGTAGAAAATCACTTTTTTATCAATTATGTGAGCAACTTCTTTGTTGAATCGGATAATAGTTTTCAAATACTGGAAGGCTATTTCCTCAATTTCTGTGCTATTCACAATGTAACAGCCGCAGACATGACAAACATTTAAGTTTAATCTGTTAATCATTAACATTTAGTCCGTCATTTTGTTATATCCAGACAATCAACAAAGCAATCACGCCCTGATTTGTAGCACTGGCCAATTTCTTTCATATAAATAGGGGCCCATTTCAAGCTACCAAGGTGATGTCACTGAACACTGAATTGGAAAGAGATCATGGTAGCATGCCAGTTTATAGGATTTTTACCATACAGATGCAATAGATAGAATAACCTCAACAGCATAGATAATAGTAAAATAAGTAAGATCATTAGGAGGTGATGAGTTAGAGTATTTATTACCATTCCTGTTGCTGTAATTATTTTATTGTAAGCTTATATAATTTAATCTTTAATAACAGCTGTGTTTAACAACTGCCTTGCCGAATTCCTGAAAATTTAACTATTGGATCTCGCAAGTCAGTTCAAGCCGGCTCAGGCGAACCATTGCGTGAATGGCCCAACAACATGTTGTTTCATTTCGTGCTTTATAAAAATGGTACCATGTTGAGATTCCCTGGCGGTCCGGTGGTTAGGCCTCCGCGTCCTCACTGCCAAGGGCCCAGGTGCAACCCCTGGTTGGGGAATTAAGATCCCACCATGTTGCAGGTAATCTTCTGGGAGTTGCTTTGTCACTCGCCATCGTGTTACTCTTGTCTAGGGACACTCAACACTATCCTGTCCCCTTGTTCTCAGCTCTGTCACAGGAAGTAGAAGCCTGAGGGCCACAATCCCCAAAAATCTCTTGCCAACAGGGTTTCTGTTCCATGACCAACGACAGGTGGACGGTGGTACAAGGTGGATTTCACTCCTCCTCAGGCAGCGATGGTGTCTGTGGTAGCCATAGTGGCTTCCTGCAATGTTCTGGTTTCCGAGGAGCATCCCCATCTCTGGATTTCGCCCCCTCCCATCCCTTCCAACAATTTGTAGGACCTGATCTCCTGTACTAAACCCTTCCGAATGGAAATATATAGAATGGTTTCTGGGCTTAGGATTAAAAGACTGGGATTTATCCACGCTGATGCATGTAACCTAGGACCGCCTTTTCCACTGTGGTATAACAGGCCACACTGTGGCGGCATCACATAGGATTCTCCAGCGTGAGGCTGCGTTTTATATCCTGCCTGCCCACCTTTGATACTTTCAATACAGCCAGTGTGCCCAGAGGATACTACCACGGGCAACAAGAGCTCACGCCCTGGTGCTGACCCACACAGTTCTCAGGCTCACTCACTGGACTCAACATTCCTGCCCTTACCTCCTTCTCCATCTCCTTCTGTAGGTGGTCCACCGGATCCTGCTTTCCAGTCCGTCAACCTTGGCCAAACAGGCTATCATGTACTGAAGGAGGGTCTACTGGTGATAAAGAAGTCTGGTTCCTGTGGGCCAGTACAGGTTCCCAGCTACAGCATGGGAAAAAAAAATCACATAAGAAAAATGTAGCTTGGGTTAGCACATGTAAGCTTTTATATATGGAGTGGACAAATAACAAGGCCTTACTGTACAGCACAGGGAACTATATTCAATAACCTATGATAAACCATAATGGAAAAGAATATTAAAAAAAAGAATGTGTATATATATATATATATATATATATGTATAACTGAATCACTCTGCTGTATAGCAGAAATTAACACAACATTGTAAACCAAATATACTTCAATTAAAAAATACTGAAAAAAAACATAGCCTACCTGCTCATAGTAAATTACCTTGAGACGTAAGTTGACAATAGCATGACATAATTGGCAACAGCCCGCCCAGATTCATTAGTTAATCAAACCCAGCCAGGACTTTTCCAGAATGTCCTCCCTGTTCCCATACAACCTGTGCTGAGCTGCTCAGGAGATAAGTTAATTTATTTCTGGGAAGAAGAGAGAAATATTGTCTCCCCTTGTCTATGAGTTGAAATCCTATTCACCCTTCAAAACCCAGTTCAGATATCTCCTCCTCCGTGAAGCCTTCTCAAACGCTACCCATCTGAAATACCCTGCTCTGTATCCTCTGCACCTTGTGTATAATTCTTTACACCCTTGAGAGATGGGATAATGTCTTCCCCCCAGACAAAAAACGGGCTTGCTTATCACTTACTCTAAGAACAGTGGATTCCCCAAGCTCAGCATTCCTCGGCTATGATACAAACCCGCTGCACACCTAACATCCACCTGGACCCCTCATATTGCCCCTGTGGGGCTTGGAGGACAAGGGGAACCCAGGCCATCATAATACTCATTCAGTCTGCTCTGCCATGAATAATGAAGTCCCTCGTCTCTGACCCAGGACTCTGTCTTCTGCCAGCATCCAGCGAACCAGTAAGAGGCTAAGTCATTAGCCTGTGAGTAAAATCCCAGACCCTTCCCAGATCCAAGACTGAGTCTGTGTCTTATCATCCTTGGGGCTCCAGAGTCTACTACAGGCCTGATTAGTACAATATATGTTTGGAATTTCATCAGGTTGAATGGACTAGACCAGATAGCGGGAACTTTTCTTCTACTGCGTACCAGTGAGCCCGGAGTCTCTCAACTTGGGCACTGTTGACATTTGGGGCTGGATCATTCTTTGCTGGGTGGAGGGTGGGAGGCGCTGCAGGATGTGCACTACAGGATGTTCAGCAGCATCCCTAGCCTCTACCCACTCTCCAACTGTGGCAACCAAAACTGTCTCTGGACATTGCCAGCTGTGCCCTGAGGAGGCAATACCACTCCCCTTTCTCCAGCAACGAGAACCACTGGTGCAGCCTACCCAGAGGGTAGTGGTGAGAATGGGAAGAGCAAGCAAAGGGGCCGTCGCTAAGTTACAATGTAGCATCCGTACAGAGATATAAAATATTACACAGAGGGGGCTTCCCTAGTGGCGCAGTGGTTGAGAGTCCGCCTGCCGATGCAGGGGACACGGGTTCGTGCCCCGGTCCGGGAGGATCCCACATGCCGCAGAGCGGCTGGGCCCGTGAGCCGTGGCTGCAAAGCCTGCGCGTCCGGAGCCTGTGCTCTGCAACGGGACAGGCCGCAGCAGTGAGAAGCCCGCATACAGCAAAAAATAAATAAATAAAAATATTACACAGAGATGTAAAATACTGCACTGCCTTTGCACAGCTAACAGTAAACACAACCGTGTGAGCACCATAGGTGCCCCGGGGGCATCAGCTAGGTCACCTCATTCACACCCTCCAACATTTCACTCTGTAGGAACCGGAGGCATGGATGGGGTAAGCGGCTCACCCAAGTGGAATAGTTTGGACTTGAACCCAGAGCTGAGGGTTTCCAACACTCTTGTTCTTAATTCTTAGCCTCGTTATGATCCCACAAAGAAAGGGGGGGGGGGGAGACAGACTGGGGCTTAGAAATAAGGAGATGGGAAATCAAAGTTGACCTTAAGAAAAAATAATAATAATCAAAATTACATGTCAACACCAGTCTCTTAAGGGTTAAAAATACATAACCCTTTAGCTATTTTAAGTGGGCAAATAAGTGCCAGAATCTGTATTAACATGTACTTTAATTCCTACATAAAATGTTTAAGTACAAGCCCTCATGAGCTGCTCTCTTTTCTGCATCCCGAAAGTCCAGAAAGGAGAAAAGTGTCAAAAGCTGTTTTAACGCAGCAAACGCATTGGTGAACTTCAGTGGAGTACCTCTGCCATCTGGTGGCGAGTTGAAGAACTGTCCTTAAAACACGCAAAGCCACTTGGTACTACTCTGCGATGGGTGTTTGAATGAGTGCCCACCTCATTCCCAACTGAGTCAGACAAGAATTGATGCTCCAAACTGGCTACAGGTTGATACCAGATTTGGGTAATCTGGAGAGCAGAAAAATTACTGATTACCTATGGAATTACAAAGCTTGAGTAACTCCTAAGGAAAAACACTATTTTGACTTTATTTTAAACTTTCCCTGAGAAGCTAACATTCCCCTCATCCTTAATTCTCAGAAATGTTTTCAATGCACGATAGCGTTGTGTTTTGGAGGCAGAGAAAGACAGCAAGAAAGAAGGAGGGGGAAAGAGAAGAAATGAAAGAAAGGGGACATCACTGCCATATTTGGTGCCCAAAACCATAATTCTATTAAAAACATGCATATTAGTCAAAGATTTTCCAACATCTAAGTCAGTTTCTCTCAGGAATCCTAAAAACATCATTAATGTTTTTATTAAGAAATTAATGATGACTTCTTAGTTAAAATAATAAATTTACTTAAAAGTGGGATTAATGCCCAATACTAAGATACATCTACATAACTCATGTTGATAAAAGTAATTTCCTCCCATTATTTTATGTTCCAAATAGAATTGTCTCATGTCTTCATTCCTCAAATCTTTAAACTGTTCTCTTCCTCTACTCAGTAATATCATAGAAAAATCTACAACACGTTTTTGTTAATCTAATGAGTATTTTCTTGAGCATCTACTATGTACCAGGCATTGGGATATAGCAGTGAATGAGACATATCCTTACCCCATGGGGCTTACAATCTAACAGGGAGAAAGGCGATCCACAGGCTCTATGTAACGTGGTAAGCACCGTCTCATTTAATTTTCACAACTCTATGTAGTGGATCTTATTATCCCCATTTTACATATGAGGAAACTGAGGCTCAGGGAGGTTAAGTGGTTTGTCCAAGGACTCAGAAGACTAAGTGGCAGAAGCAGGTATCTGATTCAAAATCAGATACCACCTCTCCAAAGCCCAGCTCTTAACACCTGTACGATCCAGTTACACGTCTTCAACAGCGAAGCAGGCAGCGTGCACTGAGAGCTGATATGTTCAGGGCACGATGCCAGGCCCTGTGGGGTATAGAGGAGGTGCCTCCAAGAGTTAGAACAGCATCTGCCTGCAAAGATTAGTACATGAGGCTTCCGGGCCCAAGAGCACACCTCCCCACTCACCAGCATTCATTAAAAATAACGAATGGGGCTTCCCTCGTGGCGCAGTGGTTGAGAGTCCGCCTGCCGATGCGGGGGACACGGGTTCGTGCCCCGGTCCGGGAAGATCCCACATGCCGCAGAGCGGCTGGGCCCGTGAGCCACGGCCGCTGAGCCTGCGCATCCGGAGCCTGTGCTCAGCAACGGGAGAGGCCACAGCAGTGCGAGGCCCGCGTACCGCCAAAAAAATAAAAATAACGAACGATCCCAAACTCCACTCTAATACTCTGGGGGAAAAAAAATCATTCTTAAAATTATAATTTAAAATGTATAATAGAAGTGAAATTCAACAAAAAGATTCCCATTAAGAGGATCATCAACAGATCCAGCCATTTCCCCATAGAGGGAAGAAAAGTCAGGTTTGGGGCAACGGATATCGTGGGGGGCTTCCGCTCCCCCACCTCACGAATTTAAAGTCATGATGAAGGACAAGGACTGGGATTTTCAGGTGGCCAAATACAGCCCCTGAAGTGGAGATCTTGCTTCTGTACCAACAGTGCATTCTGGAAGGCTCCGTGACGTAGAATGTAAAAGGAGGAGTGGGAAATTGCAAAAGACACTCCACTTGAACAGACGGAAAGTCAGCACTTCTGGATATCACGTGCCTCTTGGGCAGGTATCCTAAATCTAGGCTGCATCTCACACAGACCCAAAGTTGACCTCGGAAGAGAAGCCCCGCTGCCTACACCGCTGTTAAAGCCCATTCCGCCCGGCCATTTCTGGCAAACCTCTGATTTCCACTTGTTGTCTGAAACACAGTTTGCTTGGCCAAAGCCAAAAGACCTGAGAACCTCCCAGGGCAAATGTTGATCTAAAGAAAATGTCCTAAGTGATCGGTGGTATTTATCCAGGTATTATTTCCGCCACCTGAGCTGAGTTTACCAAGCAGGTGGGGAGAGCTGCTCTCTCCCCTACGTTTCACTTGAGTTGCCTGGATACCACGTGTTGTGTTCAACAGGGAACATACACGTAATTGTTCCTCTCTGCACTTAAACCATAAGGATTCCAAATTAGCTCATATCGCTGAACCACAAGAAGGAACCCTGTGCACGTGAACTCTGCGTGGCTGGCCAGAGCTGCCCTGTGAAACCAGAGGCAGCAAGGTTTGTAATCGAGAAGATGCCTCAGGGTCTCGCCAAACCAACCAACATTCAAGAATCCCTCCTCTTGGCAGGCGTCAGTTTCGGTGTGACCGCTCCTAATTGCTGGTGACATTAAGGAATGGATCTCTGAGGTCTGATTCCCTTTCTGCAGCCAAGTTGCTAACGTACATTAAAAACACCCTCATAAACTGTCATTTGTGGGCAGAACCATCAGTGCCCATTCCAAGACATGCTTGGCTTCCACAGACTGGAAAAAAAAGAAGAAATCGGGAAAAAATAAGCCCAGAAAGGACGCAGTTATAATAAATGTAATACAAGGAGTAAACTTCAAAGTTGCAGCTACCGTAGAATCTTTGGCAAATCTTAAAATAAGATTATGAAACGTCATGGAAGCGTTTTAAGGTATCTTTTCACGAAATCAACTTTTTTTTCTTTGGGTTCTATTTTCATTTCATAGCACTTATCACAACTGTGATTCATGAATTATGCACATAATTTTTTTATTGGATGTCAGACTCCCTGGTTATTCTGTAGCTCCCTCAGTGGAGGACCCGAGACTGATTTATTTACACTCCCTATGCCCCATATATGGATGGGCACATAGTAGGGGCTCAAAAAAAATCGATGCTATCTTTGCAACAGCACTGTGATTTCATCATCTTGATGTGTCACCTAGCTGTTTCAAAAGCACTCTGCATCATTTCATAGTTTTGTTATGATCGTTAAGCAAGACGTTGCAGGGGTAAAGGGTACATGGTACCTCCCTGTATATTTTTTTTTTTTGCAACTTCCCGTGAATCTGTGATTATTCAAAGTCTTGGATTTCACCTAAATAGTGGAATTTCCATTTCGATCTCTCACACGCATGACGTCACAATGCTCTTGGCTTCCTGGATTTCACCAGTGTATTCTGGGTTTCCCCAACTCTACTTCCAACAATCGGACACCCTGAGCAGCCAAGTGATAACTAGAAGCTCATCTTTTTTTCCCTCCAACCCTTGACAGAGCACATCCCTCCGTACAACAGCTACCCCTCTGAGACAGCCAGCCAAAATGTCAAGACTGATGCCAATTTTCATACCATTTATCCTTCTCTGTCTTCTCCACACAGAGACCACCAAAAAGTTATCACGTGGCAGTAATTTTCAAGAACTAGCTGGAATACCAAGGTTCAGGGAGAGGTGCTATGTTGCTAAGCCAATCATTCCCTCAAGATTGTTAGTTGGCAATAAAATCCAGAACGTGTGTGTCCGGATTCCAAGTCGGTGAACCACACACTCCTAACTCTTCTTTTGCCGCGTCCATGGCAGCCTTGTGTTACACAAAGAATCAGGCCGCCACCGAGCCGCCAAGAGCCTTGGAAAACTGTACAAAGTGCATTAAAATCAACAGAAAGGTTTCCCAGGTCACAGTATTTGGATAACTTCTCACCCCTGCGAGGTCCCCCAAAAGCTACTGGCTGAAGTCTGACACACTGGCTTGAATCGCACAATCAGATTCAAACTTTTAAACAAAGCACTGTGCAGCTATTCACTTCCCCATGAGCCTGGGAACACAGCCCAGCCCCACTGGACGTTGAGGACAGATCCCATATCTAGGGGCAGAGCCGAGTCAGGACTGCAGAGCGCTCTCAGAAGTTGAGTATACGAGCAGCCTCCGCCAGCCCCGAGCTGAGCCCACTCTGCTTCTTCAGCCTCCTAATTAATGACCTTCTCCGGGAGAAAACAGAAAGTCCTGCCTTTAACATTCACATCAATTTCTGTGAGTCAGAAGACAGAGGCTGTCTGGCTTTCCAACACCTTCACAGGCTCGGAGCACCGTCCTCTATCGACCCTTGTAAAAGCAGATGGCAACAGCAGAAGTTCAAGGAGAAACAGCTTTGAAAGCTACTCCAACAGTGAGACCGGGCTACCAGGAAAGACAAAAAGAAGTGAAAGCCAGTCTTCATTGCCTCCTGGACCAAAGTGGGAGAAGAGGGAGAGAGGGCCAGGGGGAGGAGAGAGAAATGATCTTCATTATTAAAATGCTTTAATAAGGTAGCATATACACTACCAAACGTAAAATAGAGAGCTAGTGGGAAGCAGCCGCATAGCACAGGGAGATCAGCTCGGTGCTCTGTGACCACCTAGAGGGGGTGGGATAGGGAGGGTGGGAGGGAGGGAGACGCAAGAGGGAGGAGACATGGGGATATATGTGTATGTATAACTGATTCACTTTGTTATACAGCAGAAACTAACACACCAATGTAAAGCAATTATACTCCAATAAAGATGTAAAAAAAAAAAAAAAAAGACTGATATTCTCACTGCCAGGCAGTGAGTCCAGAGAAAGACAAACACCCCATCCTCTCACGGTTTTTATTTAGCAGAAAAATAATGTCCATTGGTATAGCATTTTTAAATCAATAAAGTACTTTCACATACGGAAACTCACAAACTCTCAGCAGCCTTGAGCTATTATACCCACTTTGCAGATGAGGAATCTGAGACTCATAGCAACACGAGTAAGTGGAGAAGCAGGATAACAGTGGGACGGTCAGCAGTCAGCAGGGAGACGAAAGAAGCAGGCGAGAACTGCCTTGCTACCCTTTGGGGGAAAAATAGAATAAAACATAGTCCCCAGATCAGGGTGTGGGGGATTCATCTCCACCTATGTGGTGGGCCTAGGACTCCAGAAAGGACTTCGGAGAGTTAGTTTATTCTTATTCTGACAATTCAAAAAGAAGAGTCCCTAAGCTGATAATTTCTCATTTCAGAGGTGATTCATAGAACATTGGCTCCAAAAAGAAATCCACTGAGGAATGTGAGATGAGAGAGTTATAAACAAAGGGCCCCCAGCTGCTACTTGAATCGGTACATGCCTCAAATGGGCCGGGAGCCTAGGCCAAAATATTAACGGGCTCTACAGCGGGGCAGCTCACCTTGAAGTGACTCTGGAACACGACCTGGTCATGGATGAAGACGCAGAAGCTCAAGCCGGGGCCTCGGTGACAACAGGAGGTCAAGTCCACGACTCAAACCTCTGACCTCAGATAATGAAAGGCAGGTGGGCCACACCCTCCGGTGCTGATGGAGAAGCCCTCTGCTCCAGGTTTCATAGAGCACCCACTTTCTAAACACAGAGACACGCACCTCTGATTTCCATGTGCAAACAGATGTGGCCTTGGGGGATGGAGAAGTAGGGAGGAGAGAGGAAACGGTGCTGCAGGAGAAACTGGGCCCTGAGTGCTGACCTACGCTCTGCCCCTCAGGGTCCCGTCCCAACATCTCACCCTAACCCTAACCCTAACCTGACAGAGCGGGGATGCAAGGCCAAGCTTGCCCGGGGGCCCTTGAACATTTAAAAGCAAAGCTTGGTTCCATGACCTTGGGGAAATGAGTTTTCTGTCAAGCTCAGCCTACAATTGCCTTTAGGAAACCTTTGACAAGGGTTTCCTTTGCCACGTCCGGCTGTGCTCTCTGCAGCCATACCGGTGTCCCCACAGGCCTTCGAGGAGGTGGGTACCTGCTCACTTCAAATGTACTGAATCCATTTGACCTGTCCCAGGCTGGGCCACTTGGACTGCATTTCCCCCTTCTGGTAGAGAATTTGGGAGCACACTGCCCTGGGCGGACACTGGGAGCAAAGAGTGTGCTCCCCAAGTGTAAGCACCCAACTCAACCTGGAGGCTGGGGGAAGGGATGGAACAGCGACACTGAGGAAGGCCCAGCCCCCCCTGCCTGGTCCCAGGGGGACCCCACGGAGCAGCGACCACCCAGCTGCCCCCTACCACTCTGGGACAGAGAAATAAACGTCTGTGTCATTGAAGGCGCTCAAAACACACACAAACAGGACGGAGGGAAGGGGCAGCCCAGGATAGAACTTTCTTTTGATGAGACTTTGGATTCTATGTCATGTTTTAATCCACAAGAAATCTGGTCTCACTTCACGCCCTGGGAAATAACAGAGCCTCCCTCCATTTGCCCAGCCTACTCTTCTGAAGTTTTATTCCAGATTTCTCTTTTCGTTCTAAAAGTTTTAAGGAGGACTTCCCCGCGGTCCAGTGGTTAGGACACTGCGCTTCCACTGCAGGGGGCCCGGTTCCATCCCTGGTCAGGGAACTAAGATCCCACAAGCCATGTGGCATGGCCATGAATAAATAAATACATAAATAAATAAAATTTTTAAAATAAAAGTTACAACAAATTAGGCCCATTGTGTCGTCCTTTCATTTATTTTTTTAATTGTGGTAAAATACACATCACATAAAATTTACCATCTTCACCACTTTTAAGTGTGCAACTCAGTGGCATTCAGTCTACTCACATTGCTGTACAGCCCTCGCCACCATCCATCTCCAGAACTTCTTCATCACCTCACACAGAAACCCTGTTCCCATTAAACAATAACTCCCCACCCCACCCCCAGGCCCTGGCAACAACCATTCTGCTTTCTGTCTCTATGGATTTGATTCCTCCAGATATACCTCATGTAAGTGGAATCGTACAGCATTCGCCCTTTTATGGCTGACCTCCTTCACTCAGCACAATGAAATGTAGCCTTGTGGTTCATCCATGTTGTGGCAGGGCTCAGGATTTCCTTCCTTTTTAAGGCTGGATAACATTCCGTTGTGTGGATATACCACACTTTGCTCATCCAGTCATCCTTCAATAGAGGCTTGGACTGTTTCCACCTTTGGGCGGTTGTGAACAATGCTGCTATAAACGTGGGCCTACAAAGTCTGTTGGAGTTTGCTGCCCTTCCTTACAGCCGCCCAAACTGAGATAATTAGAAATGAACAGGGCATCACAGAAGACCGTCGGTTTACTATTGCGACGTCACTGCCCAAGCCCATCTGAAGCTTGGGCCCAGGGGTCTGTCTCAGCAGCTTCCAAGGCCCCAGTTCCTTTTCAGTGCCCCCCACACACATGACAACCAACCCCACAGGCCCAGCCATCGAAAAACACAGACCCCCCCAACCTTCACACAACCCAACCCTCACACACACCCAACCCTCTCACGGCCCTGACACAGCAGAGGCCCTGTCGTCTCTGGGGGCGTCATGGAGCAACCTCCCGCCTGCACTCCAGGACTGCAGCACTTCCCAGCCTCAGGGCATCACCCCCGGGGCCCCAGCGTCTCCAACCCTGGCCCCAGCCCTCTCGAAACTGAGTACTTTCGAAAACCAAACGCACCCTGCCTCTGTTGCGTGGACAAGGGCAGCTCCAGGTCTCCTGGACACAAAGCCCTGCTCTCCCCTCGGACACCAGAAGTAGAGAGAATATATCCCAGTAAAGCATCCTCTGCACCATGAAGGGTTTTGTGTCCTCTCTGACTCTGGCCTCTTTGGTTCTATTTTTATTACATTAGTTCACTTTGCCTCCAAAGGGAGGAATCGATTAGAAAAACACATTTTAAATATCCTCATAAGATTCTCCCACTGTCCTTGGGATACAGGTGCTATAGGAAGAATACGGAGAGAACTTTTAAGGAAGGAAAATGTGTCTAGAAGCTATTCTGTGGGTTGGAGAGAAACAGGCTGTGCGGGTCTCATTCACAAGCGTAGCCACAGTGAAGACAGCTGGTATATAGTCTGCTCAATAAATAACTGCTGGGTGAGTAAATGAATGAACGTTGGAAGTCAACGGAAGGATGAAGGGAGAGAAAGGGTCTCCCTTACGCATCCGCCTTCACCTTCCATCATCCAGGGCAAAGTGCTGCTCGGGATGGGAAGCTTCAGGGAAAACAGGGATCAGTCGGATGGCTCCTGGCTCCTGGCTCATCACAAGAGCCTGGGCCAAGGTGACATTCACAGGCAGGGGACCCCATGTGCACCTGCCCGGCTCACGGACCTTACCCAGCCTTCCTCTACACCGTGGCCATGAGAAGTGTAAGGACAAGTGACATGAGAATCACACAGATTAGTCAGGAAGAGCAGTGAGTCTTCCTGGATCCTCTTGACAGTGGGATGGACACCTGCGGTGACAAGAACAGGAGGGGGCGGCAGACGTCAACCTGGACTTCACCCAGCCCCTTAGGGAGGCAGACTCTTCACTCACCGCGCCATAGACAACCCACCCTTCACACTTCCACCTGGGCAGGTAAGCATCAGACGGTCAAAGGGGGGAGAAGGATGCTTTCCCACCCCTTTTAGGAAGATTAGGGAAGAAAAGTCCTTCTGCCTACAGTGTCTGTACATCGCCTGGCTTTGCCAAGCCTGTGGATGGTGACGGCCACAGATTTAGACAAGATGCACAAGACAAGATGACCCAGATGTCAGAAACCAGGCCTGTTTCTCAGCAAGGTACTGAGGAAGGAGATCAAGAGACCAATCAAGTTTTTGTGAAGAAACATGATCAGAAACAACAGGAAAGACACCTTCTGTGCCATCTCCTTTAGATGGGCCTTTTTCTGCGACAGGCCTGCAGTTTTTGTCATTCGAACCAGTGCATTTAGTTGTAACTCTAAAGACCCCTGGCTCTGGATCCAGCAGACTTGAACTTGGTACAGGAAGACTGGAAACTGTCCTACCAGGAACCAGGAAGACAGGTAATCTACAAGGAGTACAAAACTGTCGCCACCTCTTAAAGAAAGGGTTGCTCTCACTTTATTTAAAACACTAGGGCAAATGCAGAAATAATTACATGCAGTAAAAATACTACTCCCCACTGCAACACAGCAACTGGGACCCAGGACAGTCTGTCATTAAGGCCCATAAAGAAAAGAAAGGCGTATCAACATTGAGGTTTTGTGGTGAGCGGAGATGAAGCCTCCCTAGAGTTTGCTGGTTCTGTCTCACACGGCTACTTTATCCCAACATGGCTGTGGTTTGGTCTTCAAACAACTTGAAAGATAAGCAAATCCCTTCCTCCCAGGTTACATTCGACTGCCCTCAGCATCCAGTGTGTTGCATGAACACCAGCGGTACAGCAGAAAGCCACAATTCACCCACACTCAACCACAGAACCTCATCTAGAGTAAACCATAACTGGGGCAGAAGATCCCACCCAAACAACAAAATCAAATTTGATTAAAAGGTGATACAGGGGCTTCCCTGGTGGCGCAGTGGTTGAGAGTCCGCCTGCCGATGCAGGGGACACGGGCTCGTGCCCCGGTCCGGGAAGATCCCACATGCCGCGGAGAGGCTGGGCCCGTGAGCCATGGCCGCTGAGCCTGCGCGTCCGGAGCCTGTGCTCCGCAACGGGAGAGGCCACAGCAGTGAGAGGCCCACATACCGCAAAAAAAAAAAAAAAAAAAAAGGTGATACAGCCAGCCTCTTTCAGCCACTGATCTTTTTGATGTGGGAATGTGAGAGTTAGGGAAATCAGATGGGTAATTCAGACCACTATAAAACACAAGCAGGCATCACAAATGATGTCTTACCATCAGAAACAAACACTCTGAGATGGCTTGATAGATTAAATGTGCACTGTCCAATTGAGTATCCCTAGACACATGTAACTGTTTAATTTTTAGTTAATTAAAATGAAATAAAATTGAAAATTCAACTCCTTAGTCATGCTAACCACCCAGGTCAAGTGCTCAATGGCTACATATGGTTAGTGGCCGCCATATTGAATGGCACAGGTATAAAACACTTACCAGGAAGTGTTATTGGACAGCACGGAACTAATTACTAAGAAAGGGAGAAGGAAAGGAGTTTTAAAAAGAAATAAAAGGGTTTGTTTTGTTTTGTTTTTAATCAGAAACTTAACTATCTACTGGGTCCCTCTCTGAGAGATTCCTGAAGGCGTACTCAAACACAACAAACACATGGATGACTTGACATGCAACTCGAGGCCTACAGAAGCCAATGTTGTTCCACAAAAAGGTAGTAGTAGTAGAAGTGCCATGGGGTAATTACTTTTGTAATTTTCATAGCTTTTTAAATAGACTGAGAACAATGCTTTCAACAAAAGGTTAGTTGGCGCTCTCATGCTCATTTTGGTAATGTGTTCGCATATTATCATCTTTATATTTTTGCTGTGAAAAACTAAAACAATGAAAGCTTCTAGGTTGCTCACTGTAGCTCATTTTTTTGGCAAACATTAATACTGTATTTCAATTTTTTAATGCCATTTACCCAAATTTTTCATACTAAAACTTAATTTCAAGGAATACTTTTCCCTTGTATTGAAAAAAAGAATTTGTTTCCATTTGGATCTTCTCACCAGGTACGTTTTCTCTCCCTGGAGTTCCCAGAATAAAATAAAGATCAAGTCATTTAAAATGAAACTGGGTCTGCTTTATTCATTTGGCCCAGAATGGCCAAGGAAGTAGGTGACAAGCTGAACTCTGTTTATCCCATTGGCTTTTCATGTCTTGTGGTCCAAACTCTCAAGGTTTCCAGCAATCCACCCAATTTTCCCTCTGTTCATGGTTAACGGGATAACAGGAAAAACATAGGTTTTGAAATCAAATACCATCGATAAACTCTATGATTTTGAGCAAATTACTTATTCACACAGCGCCTGCTTACTTACCTGAAAATGAGGTTAATAACAGAAACATCACAGGCTTATTGTAAACATTGAGTCAATATGTGTAAATCACCTAACCTAGTCCTCAGCACACAGTAATTAATCTGTATCAGTATTATAATTATTATTGTTGTTGTCTTTCTTTCTATGGCATTGCTTTTAATATGTACTGTATTCCTGAAAGTGACCGTCTTTAGCTTGGTCTTGAAAATCCCTCCTCTGATCTGCCCAAGGAGCATCCTAGCTAGGCACGTAATCTAACGGTCCAAGGTCCCTCCCAAACTCAGTTCCAGCCCTGGGGTGCACCTCAGTCCAGACATTGAAACAAAGGAACATCAAGAGAAAAGCAGATTCTTTGAAATAGGTAATAAATATTGATAACCTTCTGTAAGTCTGATTAAAGAAAAGAGAGAAGGCATAAATAAAAAAGATTAGGAATGAAAAACAGAAATATAGATGTACAAATTTAAAAGACAGAAAATTATGAACAATTTTTGCCAATAATTTGAGAACTTAATTAAAATAGATAAATACCCAGAAAAACACTAATTGTCAAAAGTGAGTATAGAAGACATAGAAAACCTGAATGGTCCTATAAATATTTACAAAATTTAATCACTAATTTAAATTCTTTCCTCATCTGGATGATAAATACATGGGGTTTATGATCCTATTCTTTCCACTTTTTATGATCAAAAATTTCAAATATATGCAAGAGTAAAATTAGTAATAATTTCCCACATAGAAATGTTTCTGCAGGTAAATTCCATCAAACACTCAAGGAAGAGGAATTCTACTCTCTCATAAAATTTTTCAGATACTAGGAAAAGAGGAAACAGCACAACTCATTTTTTACACTAACAAAATCTTGAAGTCAAAAGCAGACGAGGATGAGATAAGAAAGGAAATTTTAGGCCAGAGGAGCTACCCTGGGAACTGGCGTGTGTCCACGCAGAGGTTGAACTCCATGGTGAACTTGCCCTTCAATTAAAAGAAAGCCACATTTTACATTAAGAGCTTTATCATCCTTCACCTTTTACATTGTGAGTTATTGTAATTAAACTCCAATCCTTCCATTAACACCTGATAAATCCACACACTTGAGGGTTGTGTTGTGGACGAAAGTGAAGAATAAAGCCTGTGCTCCTCCCACCACCCTGGCTCCCAGAGACCCAGAGCGCACGAGGGGCCTCCAGCCTGTGTGTTCCAGGTGGAGATCATAAGCAGAGTGAGGGGTGAGGATGTAGGTGACTCCTATTGGCTTTGCCGTGGCTCAGTCCCATCTCCGGGTGACTACTCAATGACATGATCTGATGTGGACAAATCTTATGAATTGGGGACACCCCACAGCAGCCCCACGGCCATAGCTCAGGACAGGCGGATGCCTTTCCCCTCCCCTTCTCATCAGACATGAAGCCCACTCCTCACTGCCCCTCCGACAAAGGTGTCACATAAGAAACATCAGAGGTTTGAGCTATCAACTACTTCACTCCTCTGTCTCTCCTGCTGGCATTGTGACCTCATTCGTATCATTAGCCCAACTATACAGTGTCTTGCTAAGTGAGACCAGTTTTAGTAACTTCAAGAACTAACATTTTCTTGCAGTCAGTAATTTCCCATTTTCCAAGGCTAGATCATTTTGAACAGAATCAGGTAAGCACGGATGGGCATGAAGTATTTAAGGGACTGTGAGATTATCAGGCTGATTGAGGTAGAGAGTAATCTGGGGAGTAATGAAAGGTAAGTTTAGTTAGACCAAGCTAGACCAAGATGAGGGTGATCTTACTTGTTTGAATAAGCCAAGGGGTTTTCCAGCTTCTCTTTAGCAACAGTGCAGTTTTTATAGATTCTTTTTTTTTAGAAGAGATAATGAGGGTTCTTTGGGGGTTTTTTAATTAATTTATTTATTTTTTTGGCTGCCTTGGGTCTTGGTTGCTGTGTGTGGTCTTTCTCTAGTTGCGACGAGCGGGGGCTACTCTTCATTGCAGTGCGCAGCCTTCTCACTGCACTGGCTTCTCTTGTTGCGAAGCACGGGCTCTAGGCGCGCAGGCTTCAGTAGCTGTGGCGCACGGGCTTAGTTGCTCCATGGCATGTGGGATCTTCCCGGACCAGGGATCGAACCCGTGTCCCCTGCATTGGCAGGCGGATTCTTAACCACTGCGCCACCAGGGAAGTCCAGCAACAGTGCAATTTTGATGAATGAAATTTTACGTAGGTCTTCAATATATAAAATGGATCAAATCAGAGCTGGTCTTCTTATAGTAGGAGGATGGAGATTCAGGGATTCACCCACTGGACCTTCTCGTAACCTCTGAGTCAGCCCCACCCCCAGACCTAGACCCCAGCCCTCAGCGCTGTGGGCTCTGGGCATACGGCTCAAAATCCACTGCCATGGGCCCTAAATGTCAACTTAAAACCTTCGCCATAAGGTCATGCATAATTTAGAGGCAGGAGGTTTATGTAAACCAAACCCTTCGTTTTACCAATGAGAAAACAGTGGGAAGAAGGGTCTTCCTGACTTGTCTGAAGTTCACAGCTATTCAATGGCAGAGGCAAACATAGTGTATATGCACCCTGATCCCTACCTCCTCCTATTTCTACCACATCCCACTGATGCAATTAAATAGAATTGAAATTTTTTCTTTTCTGGCTGCACTGGGTCTTCGTTGCTGCGCATGGGCTTTTCTCCAGTTGTGGTGAGCGGGGGCTACTCTTCGTTGAGGTGCGCAGGCTTCTCACTGCGGTGGCTTCTCTTGTTGTGGAGCATGGGCTCTAGGCGTGCGGACTTCCGTAGTTGTGGCTCACGGGCTCTAGAGCGCTGGCTCAGTAGTTGTGGTGCAGGGGCTTAGTTGCTCCGAGGCATGTAGGATCTTCCTGGACCAGGGCTCAAATCCGTGTCTCCTGCATTGACAGGCAGATTCTTAACCACTGCTCCACCAGGGAAGTCCCAGAATTGAAATTTTTGAACTTGCATCCACTAATGACTCCTATACTATTTCTATCCCGATATCTGAACGATATGTGTACAGACTTCTGCACAGCTCTAAGGATATGTGTAGCAGAAGTCCTTGCTAGGCTGTAGATGAAGCTTGTGGAGATGGCTGGACCACCCAGACAGGTGTCATCCACTAAGTATCATGGAGACCCAAAGCCTCCCAGAAATTACTTTAATATCTGTTGAAACTGGGGGCAGGAAGAACAGGGTCAAGTAAGGAGAATCAGTAGAAGGTAGGAATAGGAGAGACTGTGAGGTTCCCTAGGAAAGAGCAACCATGCTGGATAAAGGGATGGATCTTAGGGGCCAATTTCACCAACAGGACCTAAGGGATAGAGGCGAACGGCGATTCCAGGTGTGACAAATGCGTCTCCCTAGATGCTGCCCCAAACTCAGCCACAATGACAGTGTGTACATGCCTTGGGAAAGAAAAAGGGGTATGGAATACAAACACTTAAGAAAACTGTAAGTCCTAAAAGAGCCAGCACCCAGCATCTCCGCAGAAGGACCCCCTCCAGAAAACAGAGATTGGAAAGGTGTTCATTACCAGGAAGAGGGGAGTGAGCCTCAGGACATGACAAGACCCAGAGGCAACAGACACTGTCTTCTTCCCCCACTCCTACTCGCCACCCCACCCGCAAGCAAGCGTCAGCAGCCTGAAGGGATCTTAGAGCAGATCTGGAGTTCCAAAGAGCAAGCTCTCTCTGCAAGTCCAATGTATAAATCTACAGAAAACAACACTAACAGGCCCCGCTCGTGTCCCACGACAATGCCTGGGACCAATCACCACGGTGGGAAGGACAATGGCACACACCTGAGTCAGACGCCCATAGGCCAGCCAGCAACACATGATGGGGGAGGAATGGCAGGACCCCAAAGGTGAAGAGAAGTGCTATTGTGGAAGGGATGGGTGCGAAACAGACCAGAACAGCAGATATCTACCAAGACTCTTAGCTTGAGAAATTTCTAGACCATTACCTCAAGATCAAGAATTAAAGGTTGGAATAAGCTGTAGTCATTTTAGAGAGGGGTATCTGAAAAAGAAGACGCAACGATGAAAATTGGGACTTCCCTGGTGGTGCAGTGGTTAAGAATCCGCTGGCCATTGCAGGGGACACATGTTTGATCCCTGGTCCGGGAAGATCCCATGTGCCGAGGAGCAACTAAGCCCGTGCTCCACAACAACTGACTCCACGTGCCACAACTACTGAATCCTGCGTGCCTAGAGCCCGTGCTCCGCAACAAGAGAAGCCCCTGCAATGAGAAGCCCGCACACTGCAACGAAGAGTAGCCCCCGCTCACCGCAACTAGAGAAAGCCCGCATGCAGCAATGAAGACCCAACGCAGCCAAAAATAAATACACAAATTTATTAAAAAAAAAAAAAAAAGATGAGAATTTAAGAAGGTAACTGTCACATCTGAGGGGATAACAAAGAAAAAGATAAGGAGCTGAGCCAACCCAAGACAAAAGTGCAGGAATGAAGATAAAAGGAATAAACTCAAGAATAATCAAAGTTACCATGTGGTCTCGCCTCCTAGCGCTACATACATTGTTTCATTTTATCCTCCTAACAGCCCTGCACTGTAGAGTATCCCCCAGGTTCCTGCCCATCCCCACCACCCTGTGAGAGCTGAGAAATCTGGCTTTCATAAGGTCAAATATACCAAGGTCATTCAGCTGGTTATACGGCAGAATTGTTCATCAAACCTAGGTCTGAAGACCCAAAACCTCTCCCACCGCCTTTCACGTCTCTCTGCCCCCTCATGCCCACCCCCAGCACCCTCCTACACCACACTGTCTCCCTGTAGAGCCTGGGTGGACTCTTCAGGGGATACCGGGCAGGAGGGAGGACTCCCCTATGGGGGCATGGGCATCATCTGGGCACTGATGGCTTGGCCATTAAATGGAGGCATGAAGGCCAAGAACAAAAAACAAAAAATTGGGGAGCTGGTGCAAACATTTTTGAAAATACAATAACAGTCATATTAGAGGCTAGTGAATCAATCGCTACTTAGGGTGTCACCGGAAGGAAGAGAAGAGAATTGGGAAAGCAGGAAGTGAGTCTCAGACATGAATGCTGAAAGCACCGCTGGGTCCTTGTTATACTGCACCTTCTGGGTCCTCATCCAGAGATTTGGATTCTTTGGGCCTGGGGTGAAGCCCAAGAATGGTAGCTTCAACAAGCACCAGGGATTCTGAGGCAGAACAGCGTTCAGAAACACTGGTGAGAGACGAGGGAGAAGTAAGGATAGCAAAGTGTGGTAAAAATGGGAGAAAGATGTACGTGCTCTAATACTGTGAGAACTGGAAAAGAGGAAAGAGAAACGTGTCCAAGGCCACCGCTAAACCCACTTACCTGCCTTTGTCCCAGAAAGGGAATATTCTGGAAGAGCCAGGCAACTGATAAAGGGAGGGGGGAGGGGGAGGTACCTCCTGCATCACTAAGTGGCAAAGGACCAAACCTAAGCTAAGGCTTAAAATAATTATTAATACTTGATCTAAGGTTATAAAAGCGTAAGGAAAGAAAATAAGAGGAAAGAATGCACTAAGTCAACGTTATTGATTTACACTCTGAAAGAAATGCCAGAACTATTATTTAGATGTCAAAATAACTCCAAGAAGAGTCCAAGGCTGTTTTGATCATTTGAAACCAAATACCTGCCTTCTTTGAGATGGGGCTTTCAGACAGAGAGCCTCCTTAAATACCACTGCGATGGTCTGAACAGATCACATTTCCCCTTCAAAGGTTATACCACTTTAAATTATATGCAATTTCAGAAAGAACAAGTCGTTGTCCTACTTTGAGTCCCCTTCTCTTAAAAGCATGTTTTGACTAAGATTAATTTATAGCCCAAGGAGATTTGGGGAAAGGAAAAAGCCTTGAAATTGCAAGTAAAAATAACTAAGAATTCTGGTCGCTTCTTAAATATTGAGTGACGTCGTTTTGGGAATAGGACCAGAACTGCACAGAGCTCCAGGTAAATGGGCCGACTGTGGGATCTGCGGTATCCAGTAGACACTTGAAGGGGAAAATTCTAGCTGGATGGCATGGTCAGGGAGTACTACTACGTGAGAAAGACAAATACTGTATGATATCACTTATATGTGGAATCTAAATTTTAAACAGCATACAAATGAACTTATTTACAAAACAGACCCACAGACATAGAAAACAAACCAGAGGTTACCGAAGTGGAAAGGAGGGGAGGAAAAAATTAGGAATTTGGGATTAATATATACACACTACTGTATGTAAAATAGATAATCAATAAGAACCTACTGTCTAGCACAGGAAGCTATACTCAATATTTTCTAATAACTTATAAGGGAAAAGAATCTGAGAAAGAATCTATATATATGAATCACTTTGCTGTACACCTGAAACAAACACAACATTGTAAATCAACTATACTTCAATTTCAAAAAGTAAAAAAGCATCTCTTTGTGCTTTTTTTCTGTGTTTTCTTTGTGCATGTGAACAATCTCTTCATCTTTCACTTCCATAACACTTGCTCTACCAAATCAATAAAACTCATTATTAAGTGAAGGAACCCCAGAAGAGCCTACACAGCCGACAGAACTAGGGTTCATTCACCCACCAAAGGAAGAAAAACTTCTTATACTTCTCATCTTTTGCACATAGTCACTTTGGTAATTCCATTTTCCATCATTTTTTTGATTCTTCAGATGCAAATTACTGAAGGGAAAAGACGTTTTCAGTGGGATAGGGGATTAAGTACTTGCACTGTGGCTTTGATCTGCTGGAGCATTTCCTGAGTCCTGGCCCAACACTTGTTTCCTTAATAAGAGGATCTATTAGCCTGCCTGGGCTGCCATAGCAAAATCCCACAGCTAAATGGCTTAAACAACAGGCATATATCTTCTCACAGTTCTGGAGCCTAGAAGTCCAAGATCACAGTGTCAGTAGGGTTGGTTTTTCCTGAGGCCTCTCTCCTTGGCTTGCAGACTGCCGTCTTCTCACTGTGTCCTCACATGGCCTTTCCCTGTGCACACATCCCTGGTGTCTTTACCTCTTTTTAGGAAACCAGTCCAGTTGGAATAGTGCCCACCCTCATGACTTTATTGTATTAGTGGAGTTTTCCGGAGAAACAGAACCAATAGGATAGAGAAGAGACTTATTATAGTAATTGGCTCACATGGTTAAGGGGGCCAGGAAGTCCCACAATCTGCTGCCTGCAAGCTGGAGACCCAGGAGAGCCAGTGGTGTAATTCTGTTGAGTTCAAAGGCCTGAGAATCAAGGGGCTGGTGATGTACGTCCCGATCGGAGTCCAAAACCAAGAGAACCAAGGGTGCCAATATCTGAGGTCAGGAGAAGGTGAATGTCTCAGTTGAAGCAGAAAGTGAATCCACTCTTCCTCTGTCTTTTAGTTCTATTTAGGCACTCAATGAATTGGATGATACCCACCCACACTGGGGAGGGCAGGCTGCTTTACAGAGTTCACCAATTCAAATGCTAGTCTCCTCTAGAACACTCTCAGACACATCCAGAAAGAATGTTTTACCAACCGCCTCAACATCCCTTCTCCGAGTCAAGGTGACATATAAAATTAACATCACGCTCACTTAGCCTTAATTATCTCCTTAAAGATCCTATCTCCAAATACAGTCACATTGAGGGTTAGAGCTTCAACATATCAATTTGTGGGAACACAATGCAGACCATAACAGAGGATATACCAGAAATATTAACAGAACCAACTGTTAAAATGCTGTAGAATGGGGACTTCCCTGGTGGCAGAGGTTAAGAATCCACCTGCCAATGCAGGGGACACAGGTTTGAGCCCTGGTCCAGGAAGATCCCACATGCCACAGAGCAACTAAGCCCATGCACCACATCTTCTGAGCCTGCGCTCTAGAGCCCGTGCTCTAGAGCCAGCAAGCCACAACTACTGAGCCTGTGTGCTGCAACTACTGAAGCCCACGAGCCTAGAGCCCATGCTCCACAACAAGAGAAGACACCACAGTGAGAAGCCACAATGAAGAGTAGCCCCCGCTTGCCACAACTAGAGAAAGCCCGCGTGCAGCAACGAAGACCCAACGCAGCCAAAACTAAAATTAATTAATTAATTTTTTTTAATGCTGTACAATGATGGAGAAGTTTAAGGTATTACTCTCTTTTAACTTGACCCATAAAACCATCAATGTACAAATACCATGGGTTAAACCACACCCCTGAAATAAATCAACTATCTATCTACCTATCTACCTACCTATCAATCGATCGATAGACAGGTAGATAGATATAATAAAAGCACTACATTTATGGAAAGTAAATTATCTTCCTAACCTCTATCTTTTAATATAATTTAAAGGGGCTTCCCCTCCACCAGAAACCCTTGGACATTCATTTCAGATCCAAATGATAAAGTAAGTCAAAATACGTATCTTAGAAACCATCTGTATTTAGCTTCTGATGGGGAAAAAATGCAGATACAGCATTTAATAAATAAAAGACAAGGGCTTTTCACACAACATCCTTATGATCTGAAAAACTGCTGTTGTTAAATTTAATAGCCATTATTATTTTAATAAGCAATGAGACAATCCAGAAGGCACTTAGTCCAAGATCATAAAGTCTATGTAAATCATCGAATGTGACTAGCCAATGAGGGAATTACAGCTCCCGGCACTGAATCACTATTGGCCCACGGTACTTTTTATTCTTCTTCATCAAGATGCACGACTCTACAACTCCCTGAGGACTGACAAATAGCTGTTCTGCAAATGAGATAACACAGCCAAGGGGCAGGTTAGAACGTGGGATCATCGAAAGGAGGGATCAGGTCCAGGAAACAGCCTTAGGTTGTACTAAACAGCATCTTAAAACACATTTAACCAAAACCTACAGAGAGATTTTTTCTGAACCTCAGACTAACCAAACTTTTTTGCAGCTCATGACATTTCTATCAACTGCCCCACACCTGACATCATCAAAGTAACGAAGTGTCTTCTTAACCAGTACTCTTAGCTTAAATTTCCCATATATCTTTTCATTCTTTATCATTTTCTCCCTGCTTCCAGCACTGTGTTACTTTCTTTTAAGTCCCCAAGCCATGCTACTTTGTATGACTAAATCTTCATGCAACATGTCCGAACTTCCATGGAAGTTTTCTTTCAACTTCTCTGCTGCTGGAGTGTTATGGTGATGAAGATCTACTAATAATTATTAGCAAAATGGGATGGCAGGGGGAAAGGTACAGTTGTGAGGGAAACACAAGAAGGAATAACCCCTAGAACAGATATCTTTGTAGTAAAGATATCTGTCGATTTATGATATATTTTACCATAAGATATCTGATTCAACATAAATACGACTGGTAGCAGCATCGTAATTGGGGAAACCCTCACTTAACACTTCTTCTAAACTGGGAAGAATCATGGCCAAGTTCTTTCTGTCAATGACATCCAAGCTCTGAAGCGCTTCCACAGATAGAACCTACTCTGTCCAATTTCTTTCCTGATTGCTGTTCCCAAAATATTAACCAAAACAGCATACTATAGGTCAGGATCTACATTCTCCTATTGCTTAAAATAGTAAACTGTATTTTACCTTCAGTAAGGAATATTTAAGGTGAGCAGTACAAAACATAATATTACATTAAACTGTCCAGAGGAAACCATCTGATCACTTGGTTTAGAGTGAAGATGGCCTTAATGGTTCCCTCAGGTTGACTTAAGTTTAGACAACCTTATTCCTCACTCTAGGGTCTGGCCTCCTATTACTTAGAGCATTTTTTCTAGAAAACTTGTCATTGTAAATTCTTCCTCTGCCACTTTGAGAGATATATAATCTTTTTTAAAGCCTGTTGCTAGTTTTACAACCCAGGGATGTCTTTCTGAAGGACCTCAGAGCCATTCCCTTAAAATGTAATCATCAAGGAAAAGAGTGCCCTATCTCCCAGTCTCTGTTGGGAGGGTGGGAGCCTAATTTGATGGTCTTAATCACAGAGAAAAACATTTGCAAACTCGGGAAATAACTCAGTGTGCTCGACACACATCCCATTGATCAACCTCCCTGCTAACTTCCTCCAGTATATTTCCACTAGCTCATCCCAGCCATTTAAACACCCCCTGCCCTTTATTGCAGTAGAGTTGAAGTCAGACTTAGTTCTAGTCTCTCTCCCCTATTGCAATAGCCTTGAATAAAATCTCCCTAGCCTGTTTAACTTCGTATACTGCAATTTTTGCTTTGACAAGGGTTTATCATTTCTATGACTCTGCTCATCATGGAAAAAAGGTAAAAGTTACTTATTTCACAATTAACAAAGGATCCATAATTTCTTCAGGGTATAATGTCTATAAGGCATCTATCGCAAATTGCTGGCAAGCTGTTTGAGAAGTACATATATATTTGTTTATAGGGACCTCTACTGATATTCTTCATCATCATCATTATTCAACAAATAGTTACTGGAAATTATGCCTGGTCCTAGGGCTGCACTGGGAAGCATGTAGACACAATCCCAGCCTGCAGGAAACTTCATTGCAGCATCAGTGTTACAAGGGTAGCAGTTTGGAAAGCATTAATATGCTTTTCTCTTTGCTCTGATCTTTGGAGACATCCCTCTGCTTGGGGGGGGGGGTGGAAATGAGAAGTATATAAGGAGAGCAAAGAGATAGGCCAAGGAAACATTCACCTTCATGCATTAAAAATGATGATTTCGCAGCAAGAGATAACCTTTCAGGCTGGGCTGCTGACCAGAGAAAGGATGCCCAGCTTTCCTTGTCTCCCCATTAGTGTATCAAGAGCCAGGCCTGGAGGACTAAACCATGGAGTGTTTATAAGGGAGACCTAGACAGGACCTGCCCCTTCTGGTCCTGGGGGAAATGTGATGAGGAGAAGGGAACCAAGAGGCAGGAGGTCAAAACAACTGCCTTGGTCCATTCTTGCTGCTATAACAAAAATACCATAGATTGGGTGGCTTAGATGACAAACATTTAATGCTGACAGTTGTAGAGGCTGGGAAGTCTGAGATAAGGGTGCTAGCACAGTCAGTTTCTGGTGAGAGCTCTCCTCCTGGTTTGCATCCATCCATTTTCTCGTTGCGTCCTCACATAGCAGAGGGAGAGAGAGGAAGCTCTGGTCTCTTCCTCTTACAAGGGCACCAATCCCATTATGGGGGCTCCACTCTCAGGAGCTCATCTAAACCTAACCACTTCTCAAAGGCACAAAACCATCATGCTGGAGGGTAAGGTTTCAACATAGGAATTTGCAGAGGGGCACAAACACGCAGTCCAAACTTACAAGCCAACAGGTGTGCTATCGTTCAAGTGAGGATATACCCAGGACAGGGAGTTCTGGCTTTACTACGTGTGTCAGGCTATGAAGGAGCCACCTTACAGGCTGCCCCGTGTTCCAATCCAGGGCCCAGACACACCCTAAAAATTCTGGCAGCACAAAAAGCAGGGTCATTCTGAAGGACGCCTTGAAGACCAGCTGTCCTGGGCCACACGGATCCCTGGCCTGGGGCCAGCTAGAGAGTCAGGCTGCAGACAGCAAAAGCCAGCAAGGGAGAAATAGCAGATGTGTCCCAGAGGTACCGCCGGGGCCCAAAGAACAGACTGCAAGTTCACCAGTTCCAGGCAGGAGAACCACCACAGAGGGCAGAACACTAAACACACAACACGCCTCCCACCCAAAGCCATTTTAGGCAAAAGACCAAGAGAGACTATTGGAGCAAATTTCACTTTCGGCTATTGCCTAAAGGAGCTCTTTAAACTCAACTGTGGCCTTTTAAATTAGATTGGATGAGATGATATAAACTGGACGGGACTAAAAGCAAAATTTTACCCAATAACCCGTCGGGTGGGCTCACGGAGGATTGGGTCATGCAGCCAAAATGAAGGCATCACATTTTCTCTGCAGCGAAACTGATGCCCCTGCACAACAGCCAGGCCTGGCTGCCCACGGAGGTACACTTCATCCTTCCAGCAGCCCTCGGACATCAGTGCTCTGCTTGTCCACACTTACAGATGAGGAAAGGAACGCACAGGATGGATATAAACTTTCCATGGCCACAGAACTAGTGAGTGGTGCATCAGGACCCAAACCCAGGTCAAGGCTGGGGGCCAGTCTAGAACCCATGCTTATAATCCATACCCCACACGGCCCCTGATCAGAGTACAGTTAAGCAAGAAGCCCAGGTCCTTAAAGCAAAAGGAAGATACCATACAAAGCTTTCATGACAAAGCATCACACAAAAGTGCTCCACCAGCCAGCGAAGCTACGTGACGTCAAAGTGCCTCGTGTCAGGTGACACAATCTACCCTCAAAACTAAAACACAAAAGCAAACAAAAAACACAGCAGCAGCAATAATTAAAGATGAGATGAGAACAGTTAAAGAGAAAAGGCAAGCTGGAAGAGGCTTCCTGTGAGAGCTGCATTTTTAGGGAAAGAAAGGGAGAAGAATGACTTTTCTTTCCATGACTGGATCAAACTCTGAGGTCAGAGTAAAGAAATGACCTTGAGCCACAGCAGAGAATAATAAAAGACAGTTTCCCGTAAGCATGCTAGCTCAAATTAATGATTTACTTTTTATTTTTAAACTCAATTCAGTAGAGATTTACATGCATTAGGTTACGGTGATTAACATTTGGAACTCGACCGTGAAATAATCTTTACATTGTAAATTCTTAATGATCAAAACAATGTTCTCAGTGATTAAAACATATTAGTAATTAATGAGTAAAGGAGAAAAACTGCAAATATACACGCCTAAAATCTCAAGGCTTTTAAACCATTTGTACAAATGACTGGACATTTCTTACATTTACCAAAAAAAAAAACCCTCCATCTGATTCTCATTTTCATCATCAATCCAACAACAAGAATGGTACTTCTCTGCCTCTTCTGTTGTCTTACAAACTAGAAATGTACACAACTACCTTTGATCCCATCAAAGCCAAAGAAAAAAATTGTCCCATAATAATCTGTAACATTAAGAAATAATCCCAAGAACTTTCTTGAGTGAGGTTAATAAAAGGTCAGTGGTTTTGATGATCATTTGTCTTTAAAAAAAATCACTTTGTGAAACAGTTTAATAACATATAGTCAGGACACCGTCTTCGAGCTCCACCTAACAACCACGAGTGATGCTCAAACTGCTAACAGGACAAGTGGAACTTACCTAGCCAACTGGATTTGCCTGAACAATTTTTCCTGAGTAATAAGGTTTCAAGAAAGAATTATATCTCATTACATAGAGAAAAAAAATCAACCAGGTATCAGTCCCGTGTATTTTAAGCAATCTTTCCCAATGCTGCGGCTTTCCTTAACTTGGATGCTCTTCCCTGGAATAGATTTCCTCCCAATAGAAGGAACCCACAAATGTGTACAAGCCAGCGCTAACTGTGGCTTCCACTGGCCAAGGACCAGGACAAGGGCCTCTCAATACACTGGCCTCCCAAGGGCTGATCACACCTAGCCAACTCTCTTGGAGAAGATGAAAAAGTATCCCCTACACCCTCCTTGTCTGTGAGGTCCCATCAGAAGTGACAATGTTTAATGGAAAAAAAAAAAGAGAAAGAAAAGGCAATTTGCTGGGGCATCTGATCTATGTAATTTCCTGAGTTGCCAAACATTACTTTTAGTAATTTACTTTATGTTGATCACTGAGATATTCTTTCAATATAAAGGAGCGATATTTGAAATGTTACCTATGTTAATTTTCTACTGCTGAATAACAAATTACAACAAACTTAGTGGCTTAAAGTAACACAAATGTATTATTTCACAGTTTCTGTAGTCCAAGATCCAGTACACTTTAACAAGGTTCTTTGCTCAGGATTTCTGCTAATGGACTAATGTTTGTGTCACCCCAAAATTCATATGTTGAAGCTCTAATCATCAATGTGATGGGACCTCTAGAAGGTAATTAAGATTAGATGGGGTCATGAGGGTGAGGCCCCCACAAAAGTATTAGAGCCTTGTAAGAAAAAGAAGAGACCAGAGCTCTCTCTTTCTCTGCCGTGTGATTATATAGCAAGAAGGCAGTCCCATGCAAACCAGGAAGAGGGTCTTCACCACACACAGAATCCACCAGCACACTGATCTTGGACTTCCAAGATATTGAACAGTGAGAAATAAATGTCTGTTGTTTAAGCTACCCAGTCTATGGTATTTTTGTTAAAGCAGCCTGAGCTGACCAAGACAGTCTCACAAGGCTGAAATCAACTTGTTAGCCAGGTGCATCCTCATGTGGAGGTTCAATGAGGGAAAGATCCACTTCTAAGCAACATGGGGTTGTTGGCAGAATGCACTGCCTTAGAGCTATAGGACTGAGGTCCTCATTTTCTTGCTAGCTGCCAACTGGGGACCACTCGCAGCTACTTGAGGCTATACTCTAGCCCTTGCCACGTGGCCTCCTCCACAGGTCCCCTCACACTTCGAATCTACCTCTTCAAGAAGGACTTGGTCCCTTTCGAGGGCTTGCCTGATTAAGTCAGGCCCACTCAAGATAATCTCTTTGGATTAACTCAAAGATAACTGATTTGGAGTCTTAATTATATACTGCAAAATCCCTTCACTTTTATCATATAGCATAACCTAGTCATGGTATTCATAGTCCTGTCCACACTTAAGAAGGAAGGGGGATTACACAGAGTATGTACACCAGGCAGCAGGAATCTGGGGCCATCTCACAATTCTATTCGTTTGGTTTTTCTGGAGAACCCTGACTAATATACCTGTTCATTCTGTGAGTTACAATTCGGGCTCCACAGTATGTCTCTCCAAATTCAATTTGTCCTTTATATTACCCACGTTCATACAAGGGGCAAAAATGGTAACCCCTTGAGGGTTTTTTTTAATGGTCATGACATCCTAAAGAGCCCTGGCAGAGCTACAGACCACATAACCTTGAGACTGTACTTGGTTTATTTTAAACAGAATCCAGTGACTGTCTAGTCCCTCTGATGATACCTTTCTGCAGGCACAATATGTCTTAACCCGATGACATAGAAAGTGGAAGAAAATTTAAAAAACAAGGAATGCTCCTATTGCAGAGGATACAATAATAACTATCAGATAGATATTTTTAGCTGCAAATAACCGAAAACCTAACCAAAAGGGGCTTAAACAATAATAAAGACATGTTACTTCACATAACAAGAGACCTGGAGACAGGAGGTCTCCACACTCATAAGGAGTGTGTATTCTTTCCTTCTTTATACTCTGCCATCCTCAGGGTGTTGATTTGGGATGACTCCCTTCATAGTCCCAAGGAGGCTGCATAGATCCAGGCATCCTGCAGAGATGACAACATATAGAAGCACAAAGGGGCTATTCCTTCTCACTTGCCTCTTTCAACATTTTAGAATGGAGGCTGAGGAGATCTACATTCTGCTGTAAAATACAGTGAAAATCACCAATACTTCACAAAGTCTTCCAAAGAAAAGAAGAGGAAACACTTCCAAACTCATTCCACAAGGTCAGTATCATTCTGATACCAAAATCAGACAAAGATATTACAAGAAAAAAAAACTATAGACCAATATCCCATAGGAATACAGATGCAAAAATCCTCAACAAAACGTTAGCAACATATAAAAAGGATTATGCTCCATAACAAAGTGGGATTTATCCCAGGAATGTAAGGTTAGTTGATATGAAAATCAATCAAAGTAATATACCTTATTAAGAGAATAATGGATAAAAACCATATGGTTAGACATGGAAAAGGCATTTGGCAAACCCCAATACCCTTTCATGATAAAAACACTCAATAAAGTAGGAATAGAAGGGAACTTTCTCAACCTGATAAAGGGTATCTCAAAAACCCAGAGTTAACATCATGCTTAATGGTAAAAGACTGAAAACTTTGCCACTAATAGCAGGAACAAGACAAGAAGGCCCCTCTCACCACTTCTATTCAATATTGTACTGGAGGTTCTAGCCAGGGCAATTAGACAAGAAAAAGAAATAAAAGGCATCCACATTAGAAAGAAGTAAAACTTTCTCTCTTTGCAGATCACATATATAGAAACTCTTAAGAAATCCACAAAATAAACTATTAGAGTTAATAAAGAGTTCAGCAAGGCTGGAGGATACAAGGTCAATATACAAAAATCAACTGTATTTCTATACAGGGCAATGAACCATCCAAAAATGAAAATAAGAAAACAATTCCATTTACAATAACATCAAAAACAACAAAATAGGTAGGAGTAAATTTAACAAAAGAAGTGCAAGACATATACAATGGAAACTACAAAGCATCCTTGGAATAAATTTTTAAAGATCTAAGCACGTGGAAAGATATTTCATGTTCATGGATTGGGAGACGTAATATAGTCAAGGTAGCGGTGATAAGTCAGTTTTACGTGTCAGCTTGACCAGGCTGTAGTCCCCAGTTATTCAATCAAACACTAATCAAGGTGTTGCTATGAAGGTATTTTGTAGATGTGGTTATCCTCTATAAACAGCTGACTTTCAGTAAACGAGATTATCTTAAATAATTCAGGTGGGCCTGATTCAATCAGTTGAAAGCTGTAAGCATAGAACTGAGGTGTCCAAGTAGAAGATATTCCACCGGTGGGCTTCAATTTCTCCTCATGTCCCAGAATGCCAGCCTGCTCTTTAGACACCCTGCCCTGCAGACTTCAGACTTGCCTAGCAGGCCCCACAACTGCAGGAGCCAACTTACTGCTGTGTGTGTGTGAGTACGTGTGCGCCTCCTACCAGTTCTGTTTGACTGATAGAACCGTAACTGATATAATGGTTACAGTCCTCAAAGTATCTACAGATTCAACACAATCCCTCTAAAAATCCTTGCTGGCTTTTTTGCAGGAACTGACAAATTGATCCTAAAAATCATATGGAAATTCAAGGGACTCAGAATAGCCAAAAAAATAATAAAATCTTAAAAAGAAAAACAAATTTGGAAGGCTCACATTTTCCAATTTCAAAATGTACTACAAAGGTACAGTAATCAAGATAGCATGATATTAGCATAAGGATAGACATCTAGATCAACGGAAAAGAATTGACAGTCCAGAAGTAGACCCGTACACTTACGAGCAATTGACTTCCAGCAGAGCACCATGACAATTCAATGGGAAAATTATAGTCTTTTCAACAAATGGTGCTGAGACAATTAGATATTCATACACAGAAGAATGAAGTTGGGGGACCTCTCTGGCGGTTCAGTGGTTAAGACTCTTCGCTTCCACTGCAGGGGGCACGGGTTCGATCCCTGGTCGGGGAACTAAGATATCGCATGCTGCATGGTGCGGCAATATAAACAAATAAATAAATAGAATGAAGTTGGACCTTTGCTTCACACCATATACAAAAATTAGTTCAAAATGAATCAAAGACCTACATGTAAGAGCTAAAACTGTAAAACTCTTAGAAGAAAACAGGTGTAAATTTTTGTGACTTTCAATTAGACAATGGTTTCTTGGATATGACACCAAAAGCACAAGCAATTAAAGAAAAAAAACAGATTGGACTTAATCAAAATCAAAAACTTCTGTGTTCCAAAAGACACTATCAGGGAAGTGAAAAGATACCCCACAGAATGGGAGAAGATATTTGCAAATCATAAGTCTGCTGAGGGTCTAGTATACAGAATGTATAAAGAAGTCTTACAACTCAACAATAAAAAGCAAATAATCCAATTTAAAAATGGGCAAATGACTTGAATAGACATTTCTCCAAAGAAGATACACAATGGTCAATAAGAAACATGAAAATCTGCTCAACATCATAGTCACCAAGGAAATGCTAACAAAAAGCACAATTAGATACTATTTCATATTCACTAGGATAGCTATAATCAAAAAGACAAAACAAGTGTTGGTGAGGATGCAGAGAAACTGCAACCCTCATACATCGCTGGTGGGAAATAAAATGACAGCCACTTTTGAAAACAGTTTGGCAATTCTTCAAAATTCCACTCCTAGGTATATACCCAAGAGAACTGAAAACACATGTTCACATAAAACCTCGTATAGAAATGTTCATAGCAGCAATGTTCAAATAGCCCCAAAATGAAAATAACCCAAATGTCCAACTGATGAATGAATAAACAAAATATGGTATATCCTTATAATGGAATATTCTTCCACATAAAAATTAATGAAGTACTGATATATGCGAAAACATGGATGACCTTTGAAAACATCATGCTAAATAAAAGAAGCCACTCACAAAAGGCCACCTGTTCTATGATTCCTATTACATGAAATGTCCAGAATAGGCAAAGCCACAGAAACAGAGTAGATTAGTGGTTACCAGGGGCTGAAGGGAGGGGAAGTGGGGAATGACTGCTAATAGACCAGGTGTTTCTTTTGAGGGTGATGCAAATGTTCTGGGATTACATAATAGTGATAGTTACACAGCTTTGTGAATATACTGAAAATGACTGAATTGGATACTTTTAAAAGGTGAATTTTATCATAAATTATCTCTCAATTTTTAAAAGGACAGTGAGAATTTGAAGTTCCTAAGAGTGTTCCCCAAAGGATGTGAAGAGAAAGAGGAAGGAAAAGGAGGAGGAGGAGGGTGACATGATGAGAAGCATGGGTTTCTCTGGGGGTGGGGTGCAGTGGGTGAGAAAAGTTTGTTTTGCAGGAGAACTTATGGAAAGGAATCAGGAATCAAAGACAGAGGTCCAGGAGAAATCAGGAAGGGGTCACAGGGAAGGAAGGGGGAGTGGAGGGGTTTAAGAGGAACTAAGGGAGAGCAAGGCACTCCACGGAAGGGAGAGGAGCCGGGGGAGGGATTTGGTGCCCAAGAGACTCAGCTTGGACAGAAAAACATGTTTGAGGAAGAGAGTTCTTCTGGGCAAAAGAATGAGAGAAACAGAATTATCTTAGGAGCCACCATGAAGTATATGCTTGGATCCATTTAAGATTCTTCCAAAAACTCTAGTAAGATGGAAACTCCTATTGGGATTCTGCTTCATTAAACACCACATCTCAGGCCACAGATGTGAAAACAAAACTTGTCAGGGATATATTATATCTAAACTATTACGAGTCCAAATTGATGGAATTTTATGGCAAAAATCATTTAGAAACAGATTCTTTACTCACTGCTCTTCCGAAAGGTGAGCAAATCAATCTCACTTCCTAGATGTGTCAGATTGCCAAAATTACAAAACAAGAAATACAGATGAACTGACTCCCTGACAGGCCTGAATGGAAATACAAGCCACTGCTTCTCCATCCTAAATTCATTGCGTTTCAATCCACTATTTCTTTAAAGTTGCTCAGTACAATGTTGGACATGATTCCTCAAAGTCTCAAAGCCCTGCACATTCAACATCAAGTTAAAAAAGATGTAAGACATTGGCGTTTTTCTTTTTCTGTATTCGAAATATAGAATTTATGCTCCTGTAATCAGAGGATGTAAAAAACTGCTGTTTCGGGCTTCCCTGGTGGCGCAGTGGTTGAGAGTCCGCCTCCCGATGCAGGGGACGCGAGTTCGTGCCCCGGTCCGGGAAGATCCCACATGCCGCGGAGCGACTGGGCCCGTGAGCCATGGCCGCCGAGCCTGTGCGTCCAGAGCCTGTGCTCCGCAACAGAAGAGGCCCGCACAAAAAAAAAAAAAAAAACCTGCTGTTTTGTAGTCATGGCATCAATCATGAGAATTCACAATTTTGTGTGCGAGGATTTCTCATATTTGATAAATGACTTCATTATTGTGTACTACTGGTTATTTGCTTTTCAGATACATTACAATTGTTGGAAACATCCATTAGCCAGTACTTATCCACATTTTAGGGATTGATTAAAGTGAATCAGTGTTTGGGGAACATAGAGGAACCACTTGTGCTCTGAAGACAATGAAGACATCCAGTAGATACTTGGGGAAGAGAACAATAAACAAGAATCTGGGGGGCTTCCCTGGTGGCACAGTGGTTGAGAGTCCACCTGCCGATGCAGGGGACGCAGGTTCGTGCCCCTGTCTGGAGAGGCCACAACAATGAGAAGCCCACATACTGCAAAAAAAAAAAAAAAAGCATCTGGGGCCACCTATCACTGTCATTTGTTTTCTACAGGTTTACCAGTAAGCTCTTCACTTTTACCATGAAAGTAGCTCAGAAAGCAAAACAAGTCAAGGGGAGAGTACAGACGCAATCTAATGTTATAATACAAGACCACCACTTAGACTGTGTCTGTAGTTCACCTTTGCTTTTGGTTTCCATCTTAAGTTTTTAATTGGGGTCGGCAAACTTTTTCTATTTATTCATACTAAATATTTCAGCTTTGCAGGCCTGAGGGTCTTTGTTGCAACAATTCAATCAGCCTTTGTAAGAACAAAGCAGCCACAGACATTGTGTACATGGATGGGTTTAGCTGTGTTCTCATAAAACATTTACCAAAAAACGAGTATCAGGCCAGATTTGGTCCATGGGCCATATTTTGTCAACCACTGGTTTACACTATACTAGAATCAAAAGATTTATGCTTTACAATTGATATGACTGTTGTGATTATATTTCATATTTCTCCTACTTCAGGCAAACCGTGTATTTTCTTTTTCTCTTTGCACGTTGCCAAATTACGTGGCAATGTTATGTCACAGATTTGGAGGTGCCACATGTTAATGGGAAGCGAACATGGTGATATGGAGACAGATACACATCAATCCAAGTCTCTCCAACTCTATACTACGGCCTTTCTCCATCCCTCCCAGCTGCAGACACACAGTTGAGCTCCCAAGAATACGAGATGATTGGGAAGAGTAGAACAACCCTTGGGTAGAAGCTGCGAAGTGATTATAAAAACCCTCTGCTTCTCTCCCACAGTCCTTAACTTCCTTTCCTCTTCTCCTTTTGGAGTAGGATTTTACATGGTAAGATTTGAGGAGGCGTGTTCTGAAATTAGGTGTGCTTTTGATGGGGAGCCAAGGCAGGGCCCCAGGGGTGTGAAGTGCTGCAGTGGCTTCCTCGGTGTGATAGCAGGTCACAGGTCCCTCCCTGTCTGCAATGCCCTTTCGTGTGTGCTCACCCCGCCTCCCCCTGATTATAGATTCTGGAGAGGCTGTTTGTTTCCTTGAAGTCTTCTTATCCTAATTCTAACACGTTCTCTGTTTCTCCATGATCCACTCCAAAAATCTCACCTCAAAGGATCAGTCCAACAGAGTGGGGACTGCATTGCCCTGGCCACTCCCATTCCAACCCATGCAGCTCTAGACAGCCCCAGAACTCCTAGCGCCTACTCCGCAAGCTTTCATATAAAAGGACCCCCTGCTTTGTCCTGATCTTTGATCTCTCTCCAGAAAATGTAGCTGTGACTCCCATTTCCACTGCTGTGTATCACTGTGGTGCTCTGGCTGGAGAAGCCCCTAATTTTTCAACAGGGAAACCACCTTGCATTTTAAGTTCAACCTTCACATTATCCCAGGCAGCCCAAGGTGTGCACAAATAACTTGTTATTAATAAAAATTTAACAGCTCTGATGTAAAATTATTCTTTCAATAATTTAGAGTAGATTTAATGTTACTCCTGAAATAATGTCACTTTTTTAAATCAAGAAATAATGATGCACTTTTCCAATTAAGAAAAAAAAAAGTTGGCTTAAGATGAAGGAGAGATAGTTAACTACTGTCCCACCACTCACACCCAAAAGCCCATGATACAGTTGACAGTTGTGGGAACTACAATTTATACTGCTCATGAGGTGTGGTTTCACAGTTTCTGTTGTTCTCTTTTGAATTTCACTCAGGGATATATTTTCAGTAAGAAAGACATCAAGGACAAGCGAAGAATGTGTCAGCAGTCTCTGCATCACCAGGGAACAGAATGCTACCACGCCCCTCCTCAGTCAGCGTGCTAGAGAAATCTGCAAGCTGGCTGTATTCAGTATTCTTTATTTTTTTCCAATTTACTTTCAAATTATATCAAATTTACTCTCAGGCACGTATCACCAAAAAAAAAAAAATCAAACAGCTTGAATATGACTGTGTCCCTTATAAGCAGGGAAAGCCACCTGCAGATCAAGGCCATCACGTGATCTCTCCCTACTAATAGCATTCAAATATCTGTGAATTCCATTTATTGTGACTTTTAACAAAATGGTCTTTATTTAAACGTATTTATTGTAGCACGTGCCTACTGAATTATCTGAGGAATACAGAAGGAGAACAAAATCAATACTCATTTTTTTTTAAATCTGTACCATAAAATACACTTTTAAATAATTTTCGATAATCACTTTAACAGTTTTTTGCAAAGTGAACAGTTTTTGAGATCATCACATGGCTGCTTTATTTAACATGTGGATAAATGTATTTATAAAAGTCACCCAAAAAAGCACAGTGTCATTTGCCTTATTTCCCTGCAAGATTTCTTTGTATTTTCCAAAAATCTGAGTCCACTCATGGGATGTGTCATTATATCGGATGTATATATATCTATATAGCCTGGATGTGAATGTCATCCATTATATGTGTGGTGGGTTGAAGGGTGTTGAAAGGGATCAGAATATGCCACCCCAAAACACGCCACTTTGGCATAAGGACTCTTTTGCGCTGAAGGCAACTGAGACACAGCAGGTGCAGGAGGAACTCTCTGCCCTCCTCCTTTTTGCTTAAAATCAGGGCATAAACTTCCATTTGTTAAGGTGTCCTCCCCTGTCCCCACACCAGGAAGAGAACAACTCTTAATCCCCAGAGATTCCTATCACTGGAGATTGCCAACTTGGTCTGCATAACAAACCTTACTAAACAGCCCTTATCTTCCATTAGTTTCCCCAAACATTCACCTTCCCACAATTTACCCTCCCCCCAGAAGTACAAACCCCTTTTCCTTTGTCTAGTCTTTTCTCTACCGTATATCACCTTTTTTAAAAAAAAATGACATATAAGCTCTGAAACCTAACTACATTTTGGAGTTTTCATTTCTTTTCTGTGTGGCCCTTACGTTAGGGAAAACACTGACTGAAACCGCCCGCCCTGGCCAGGCAAAGACAAGCAACAATTTGCATGAGTTATTTTATGACAGGAGATCCTAGCGAGGAACACGGAACTCACAAGACAACACAAACGGGAAGAATACGAGAAAGGTCAAAAGAAGAGAGGAGACGCCAGTGCCTATGTCCTACCAACCTCCCAGAATCCTTCTCACTGGAATCCATCTTGGCTGAGCGGTTGTGTGTGCGACCAGAAAGGACCCTGAGCCAGAATGATTGGCCAGAGGCAACCCAGAAACTAATCCCATCACCATAAAACCTGAGACTTCGAGCCACGTGGCAGAGCTATCCGCCTAGGTTCCCTCACCCTGCTGCTCTCCTCCTGGCGCCCCTTCCCAATAAAGTCTCTTGCTTCGTCAGCACGTGTGAATCCTCAGACAATCCGTTTCTGAGTGTTAGACAAGAGCCCACTCTCGGGCCCTGGAAGGGGTCCCCCTTCCTGCAACACTCACATGCATGCAAAGTAAATCTTTCTCCTCTTGGTCTGTCTATTGCCAGTTCATTTGCCAGCCTCAGCCACTGAACCTAAGAGAGTAGAGGAAACGTTCTTCCCTCCTCTACCGTGTCCTCACCACACCCTCATAAGAAAGGTCCAAGTCCTAAGCACCGGTACCCATGAATATGACCTTACGGGGTTTTTATAGACGTAATTATGTGAAGGATCTCAAGAGGAGATCACCCTAGATTAACCAGGTGTACCCTCAGTCCAATGCCAAGTCCTTTTAATGGAAAAGAAGCAGAAGCAGATACACAGAGAGACACAGGAAGGTGATGTTGGCCCTAGCGGCAGAGATTAAGGTGATACTGCTACAAGCCAGGGAACCCCAAGGATTGCCAGCAACCGCAGAATCAAGGAGAGAGACCTGGAACAGAGTCTGCCCTAGAGCCTCCAGAAGAAACCAACTCTGCTGACACCTTGATTTCAGACTTCCAGCCTCCAGGACTCCTTCCTTCCTCCAGGACTTCAGACTTCCAGCCTCCAGGACTCCTTCCTTCCTCCAGGACTTCAGACTTCCAGCCTCCAGGACTCCTTCCTTCCTCCAGGACTTCCGACTGCCAGCCTCCAGGACTCCTTCCTTCCTCCAGGACTTCCGACTGCCAGCCTCCAATATTCTTTATTGAGAGAATAAAATTCTACTGTTTTTCAGCCCCCAAGTTTGTGGTAATTTGTTACAGCAGCCACGGGAAACTAAAACATATGTGTCGGGGCAAGAAAAAAAAAAGTGTTGCCACAGCACAGATCATACTTGCTCTAGGTTTTAAGGGAGGGAAAGAACATTATTGTCAGTCCAGGCCCTGGGAGGAGAGCGGATGTATTAGGGCCAAAAGGGCTTGTCTGCGGTTGGAGCAAGCCCGGTGTGATACCGAATACCAGGTACCAAATATCTGGTGAAGTGAGAGCAAGATACCAGGTAAAGAACTAAGCCGTGTTCAAAACCAGTTCCCAGGAGACGGAACTCCCCAACAGAACCACCAAAGGAAGCACATATTTGATTAGATCTAGGGCAGGAGTCAGCAGACTTTTTCTGTAAAGGGCCAGACAGTAAATATTTTCAGCTTTGTGAGCCATTTGTGAGCCATCGGGTCTCTGTCACAACTACTCAGCTCCGCTGTTGTAAACTCTGCCATAGACAATCGGTAAACAAAGAGATCCAGCTGCGTTACAATAAAACTTCGTTAACATACCCCTGGGTATATACCCAAAGAAAGTGAAAGGAGATGTTCAAACAGATACTTTCATATCCAAGTTCATAGCAGTGTTACTCACAAGAGTCAAGAGGTAGAAACAGCCCAAGTGTCCATCAACTGACTAACAGATAAACGAAATACGGTATATACGGACAGCAGAATATTATTCAGCCATAAAAAAGAAGGAAATCCTGTCACATACTACAACATGGAGGAGCCTTAAGGACACGATGCTGAGTGAAATAAGTCAGACACAGAAGGACAAATACTGCTTGATTCCACTTACATGAGGTATCTAAAGGAGTCGAACTCTTAGAAACAAAAGTAGCATGGTGGTTCCAGAGGCAGAGGGGAGAGGGTAAACGGGAGGTGTTATTCAATGGATACAGAGTTTCAGGTCTGCAAGATGAAAACGTTCTAGAAATCTGTTGCACGACACTAAATATAGGAAACACTACTGACCGTACATTTTAAAATGGTTAAGATGGTAGATTTTATGTTATGTTTTTACCACAATAAAAAAAAGCAATGATGCAAGGTGAGTTAAGTTCTGAAGATCTAATGTATAACACTGTGACCACAGCTAATAATACTGTATGTGTTTTTCAAATTTGCTAAGAGGATGGGGCTTCCCTGGTGGCGCAGTGGTTGAGAGTCCGCCTGCCGATGCAGGGGACGCGGGTTCGTGCCCCGGTCCGGCGGGTTCCCACATGCCGCGGAGCGGCTGGGCCCGTGAGCCATAGCCGCTGAGCCTGCGCGTCCGGAGCCTGTGCTCCGCAACGGGAGAGGCCACAACAGTGAGAGGCCCACATACCGAAAAAAAAAAAAAAAGAAAAAAAAAATTTGCTAAGAGGGTAGACCTTAAGTGTCCTCACCGCTAAAAAAAACATAATAATTTTAATTTTAAAAAAGATGGTAACTACGTGAGGCGATGGATATGTTAAATAGCTTGATTGTGGTGATTCTTTCATAATGTATATCAGAATCATCAAGTTGTACACCTTAAACACATACAATGTTTAATTGTCAATTATACCTCAATTAAGCAGGGGGCGCAATGAAGTACTGACATATGCTAGAACAGATGAACCTCAGAAACATTATGCCAACTGAAATAAACCAAGACACAAAAAGACAAATGTTATATGATTCCACTTCTATGAAATATCTAGAATAGAAAATTACAGAGACATAAAGGAGATGAAAGGTTACCAGGTGTGGGGGCGGGGGGGCAGGAGGGAATGGGGACTTATTGTTTAATGGGTACAGAATTTCTGTTGGGGTGATAGAAAATGTTTGGAAATCGATAATGGTGATGGTCACACAACACTGTACTCAATGTCACTGAATTATACACTTAAAAATGGTTAAATGGCAAATTTTATTATGTTACACCTATTTTACCACAATTTTTTCGAAGTCTGCATTTAGAAAAAAAATTTTATTTACAAAAATAGGGGCTGGCTGACCCCGATCCAGAGTTTTCTGTAAAATGTGTTCTTCAAGCTAACGCTCTCCCAACTGTAACATGTGTTCTATAACATGTGTGTGTTATGACTCCAGAATTATCCCCGTGTCACAGATTCGAGGTGGGAAGCTCTGTGGTCCTCGTCATTGGTCTGTGCCATTTCCTCATGGGTACATACTTATACACATGTGGAACATGGAGAAAGGCAAATTTATGTTGCGTTGTGTGACCTTAAAAAGCCTCCAAACTATGTCATTTACACTCTGCTGTGTACGTAAGAGGGACTGTCTGATACAGTATGAAGACTTATGGGTTGGGAGACCTGTCACCATTCACTTCCTGGCCCTCAGATGCATCATTTCTGCTCTCTGGGACTCAGTTTGATCAGATGATTCTCATTTGCTGGTTACATGATGTCCTGCACCAGAGAAGCACGCAGCCTCCAATGGAGCCCGCGTGAGAGGGCATCCCAGCATCCCAAGCATGGCTGCCACCAACCTTAGGAATATTTTTATCCAGAAGAATAAACATCCTAGTAGAAGGAGACATGAAACGCGAAGCTTGAAGTCATAATTCAATGTATAAGCACCCGCAAAGCGGTGCAGGTTTATTAGATGGCTAATAAAAATAAATCATGGTCATGTTTTTAAAATGACTTCTCATGTGTTGTGGTTACTTCTCGGCATACTGTAAATTAGCTGTGAAGGGCTACTTCCTGCCGGGATTTTTTTTGTCCCTCAAATATAAAGGGTTATAAGGCTAAAGAATGCAGACACGCATCATGTCTGCAGAAATCGTAAAAAAAGATCAAATGTGATATTTTCTTTCAACATGGACAATGGCTTTGAGATTTTCCATTCAGGCAGCCTTGAACACAGCCTCCAGCATTTGCCAATTACTCCTGACAAATACCATTTGGGCCTGAGTGATGTTGTAAGTGAAATAAAACAGTGGGAGGAAAAAAACCAGAGCATGATAAAAGGCATTTTTTTTGGTCTGCTGAGAACTTACTGTAAGTTATACATTCACAGGGGAAGGCCTCGCTTCCTGCCAGTGACAGGCCCCATGTGATCGAGAGTTCTAAGGTGACTTTTGTTTGACAGTAATAGGAAGAGAAGACAAAACTCAGTTTTCGTGTCCCTTAAAAGGGAGTCAGCTCTTTTTTTCCCCTCAGGAAGAAAAATATGTCTATAAACAAAGGAAAGGACACCAGGCACTGCCCCCACCCCATTCTGCACAATGTGAGCTAATGGGTGAGAACAATGCCGTGAAATCAACCTGGCCACAATGCCCTGGGCTGCCAGCACCTCCGACTCGCTGGGATCTGAGCTTGGGGCATGTCAGAACCTGCAGCGAACCCAGGCCACAAGAAAGAAAGGCACAGCCAGCACTCAGAGTGAAGCTGTCTGATCCTTCCCACGGCCCATCTCTCCCGAAATCTCCTCCGCTTCTGCGGTCTTTCTGTCCCAGAACCCATGGGTGGCCTCAGATAAGCGAAGACCAAATCCATCCCCACCACCACCACTGCCTCATTCTTCAAGGCTCCAAGGAAACTCATCCCTACACTCAACCTTAGTGCTGGAGGGAGTCAGAAAGCAGCTCATGGAAATGACCAGAAAGAAGCTGTAGGTGTATGAAGGCTCCTTTATACTCCTAAGTTAACACCATGGCCGGGTCTGAAAGCCCCTGGACTCTTCCACTCGAGGTCCACCAGCCCCCATGCATTTGCAGCGGCTCAGGGCATTCAGAACCACACCGCTGCACGGGGATCTATTTTTTCCCCCATGAATGTGAACCTCAGAAATGGATGTTAGGAAGACTGGGGTTCCACAGCTGACTGCCCAGCAGCCGCAGCAAGGGGTGGGGGCAAGGAGCTGGGTGGCTTCCGTCAGGCCACCTCCCCTGGCACTTCCGAGGAATTTGGGAACAGCCGTCCCCCAAAGTCAAAGGGGCAAAACTATGATAATCGCCAAGGATCTGGCCACGTGGATCCTCCCAGCAGAGCTCCAGGGCCCCGCGAACAGCACCCTCATGTCAAGGATAGGCGTCCCCCAACTGCGCCAGATGGCTTGCTGATGGTCCGACCGACTGGTCCAGGAGACTGGGAATTCTCTACCACAATGGCTTGGACCCCAGAGCCAGTCACACTTCTGCGGGACTGCTTCTCTAGCTCCCAGTAGGTTCAGGGCAGGGCCTGAGACTCTGCTTTTCTCACAAGCTCCTGGTACTGTTGATTCTGTTGGTCTCCAGACCAGCTTTTAAGGAGCAGGGTTCTAGGGCCAGCCACCCCCATAAAAGATGCTGACAGTGCTTCGTTAGCTTTCTGAGGGACATTTTCAGTGGCAGTGGCCTCCCCCGTAGACTCCTGCCACCAGCAAACTATAAAAGAAAGATGATGAATTCTAACAGCTGCTCACTGCCAAGACTTTGCTCTTACGGGTATCAGAAACACTGCCTTGTAAATAGACAGAATATTTCCTCTTTCATAAAATTTCTGCTGATGGCTGTGTCCATGTGTGCCACGGCTCCCAACCTGGGCTACGGTGTGGTCCCCTGGCCTGAATATTGAACCACAACAATCACAAAGAGCTCATTATCCCAACATGAATACTCTGAAGCAGGATCTGTTTCCCAAACAGCCAGCCACCACCAGTAAGGCAACTCCAATCAGAGAAACTGTCATCTGTAGTTTACTCCTCCAAGTAAGGGGAAAAACTTCAATACCATAGTAAGGGCCTCATCCAGGTCTTGCTACCACGCTCTAGATGAAATGCCCAAGAGAAAACAAACACCCACTTAAGACAAGGCTGGGATGTGTATAAATAGCAAGAGGTGTGGAAGGGGAAAAGAGTGAGAAGGGAGAAACCGTGATCAGAGCTCCCCTATCTGCAAGTTGAATTCATCTTGATGGAAGGACAGATCACAGAGGCACTGGGAAAGTCCAGCGGACCAAAGAGATCGTTTCAAAGGAGCCCACCCCCACCCCCCCGCCACTGTGCAGTCACTAGGTGATGTGTGCTGGGTCACGTCACTGCCCCAGCCATGTGGGATCTGGAGCCTGTCAGTCACCTGTAGACAGAGCAGTCCAAGGACACCCTGGTGTCGTTTTCACTCTACTTTGAAGCTCTGTCCTCAGATCAAACGCACGCCTCTAACAACAGACAGGCAGCCCTCCCGTTGGTTGGGAAGAAGTGGCTCCTTTCCAGCTCTCCACCAAATGGACCACTTTCTAATTCTAGAAGCCTCTGGCAGAAGAGGGGTCACAAGAGTAGCCCCCCTTTCTTTGTGTGGGTGGTCAGTTTAAACTCCAAAGCGACCCTTGCTCTTTTTGCTTGTAAGTCAGGACCTGTCTCCCTGCTCCCAGTGATAGAAATTAAATAGAATAGAAGAAATTAAAAGCTGCTAGCCGGTGTGAAAAATGAATTAAAACCTGCTACCTGGTGTGAAAACTTCTGGCCAGGTCCCCTCTCTGTCAGCCATCACCTTGAACTATTATTTATCGGTCTGCGTTTCTCACTCAAGGAGATCCAACGGCCCACAAGAGAATATGAAGTCTGCATTTTATCCCAGTAGCAACACATAGAGTTCTTGTTTGCCTTGTCTGGGTCCTAACATCTGAAAAAAAAAAAAATGACACTCCCTGTTGCCTGATTTTGACGGTAGCCTCAAGGACCTCAGTATGCATCCTCAGCCCAGCGGTCTTCTTGCGCCATCCAGTGTTCAAAGATGGAAGTGTCTCAAGCTCACTGCAGAGTCCCACAGATTCAGAGATCCATTTCTTATTTTTCAGGCATCAACCATAACACTTGGGACACTCACAGGTATAGCTAGTTTTTAAAGGAGACTTGTGAAAAGAACTAAAAAGTACTGAGCCCCTGCTGTGGTCTGGCCACTCATATTTCACTCTCCTGGCTGAAATGAATGTTAAAGCACTTGTGCTTTGGATTAATCTGTACTCAGCAGGGATTGGTACTATTTTAGAGATTATTTAGGCAGCATAAACTTGTTCAGTGGAACAGAAACTGGCATTCTCTCTCCTGCCTCCCAAAACTATTGTAACTGTAGGCTTGAAAATCCAGAATGTTCCAGCTGGGAGAAGTTAAAGGAGCTTGTTCCTATAGCCCAGAGACTCAGAAAGGAAACTCTGGTGAAGAGCAAAGTCACCTGGGAGCTTTAGGACCCCCAGGATGTTGGCACACCCCAGACCAATTAAATCAGACCCTCGGGATGGGACTCCGGCCTCTGCAGTTTTTAAAGCTCTGCATGTGAGAGGGAGGTGACATCAGCAAGGTGGAGGGCTAGGAGGTCCCAACGTTCACCTCCTCACAAAGACAGTGAACAACTGCAAACCAACAAAAACAGCTCAGGGAACGCTCTGGAATACAATGAAGAAGCATCAAAAATCCTGCAGAGCTCAAAAACCGAGGATGGCCATGTAAAAAAGTGCAGGAAGCATCTGACCTGTGTTACCCCAGCCTCAGGCCAAGAGCGTCTGAGTGCCAGGGAGATCACCCCCAGAGGAATTCCACCTCCTGGAGAAAAGGAAAGCAGAAGGTCCAGCAAGCCTCACCACTGTGCACGTCTGCAGCCTTTGCTACTGAGGTCTCCCCCGGTCTACACCAACGCCGATCCCAGCTGACGGAGCTGCCCCGAGTGCCCACCACCAAGTCCCCTCCCTAGGGCTGGAGCTGTCACCGTCCGCAGAGGCCCCAGGCACTGCCGTGCCCCACTCTCTGGGATCAGGACCTCACAGCGCATCATCACATACATGATGGGAGCCAGGCTGCCCGGAGCCCTGCTCTCAGTCTCAGGTCACAGCTTTGTGCCACCATTGCCAGGGCAGCCTCTGCTGCCCTGAGCCCCACCCTCTGGGTCCCAGGTCACACTCTGACCATTACCAGTACCACACTGTTACTGCCCTGAGCCTCACACCCAGCTCCCAGGTCTTGGCTCTGAATCATCACTGACGGGGCTGCCCTGAGCCCCAACCCCACGACTCAGGCCACCACTCGGAACCATCATTGCCAAAACACACTATCAGTGCTCCCAGCCCTGCCCCTCCGTCCCAGGTCAAAGCTCTGAACTGTCATTGCCAGAGGCACTGCCACTGCCCTGAGCCCTGCTCCCTGGATCCTAACACAAGGTTTTAACAAGCCACCACCAGGTAGGTGCTACTACCGTCCTACAACTGCCCCCTGGGGTCAAAGGTGGGACTTCAACCCACCATCTGCAGGCTGTGCTGCTACTGCCCCCTGGGGCCGAGGACCAAGCCATTGCTGCACCTTGTCACCCCAGGATCTGTGCCACTGCTGCATCACCACCCCCCTCCAGCCAGAGTCACTGTGGTGAGACCCAGAGACCCAGACCTTGGTTCCACAGGCCATCTGTACATGCTCACACTTTAGACACAAGTGATGCTGCCTCAGCAAGTGGTCCCAGGACTCCAGCTCCACTTCTACCGTTTGTCAGCACAACAGACCACAGCCAAGAGGGATCCCATTGGCTAGAACTTGCTCCCATGGGAAAAGCAGAAGACCCCAGCAACCTTCACCTCCGAAGTGCCCAAAAGCTTTGTTGCCACTCCTACCCATAGGACCTTGGCAGTCTTGGCCACAGAATATTCCAGCAGTCTGCACCTACGATGACCTCAGCTGACAGAGCCGTGTGGAGACTATGCTGCTGTGCCTTCCAAGAATGAAAGACACTGTATCCCGCCAGGCTAGTACCCTTGCAACCACATTTAGGTGAGTCTTTTCCCACTGAAGCCAGTCCAAAAAGTGGACGCATCCTCAAATGCACAGACATCAATGCAAAGCCATCAGAAATATGAAAAAGCAAGGAAACATGACACCATCAAAGGAACATAATGATTTTCCAGTAACCAATCCCAAAGAAATGGAGATCTGCGAGTTACCAAAAAAAGAATTCAAAATAATTATTTTAGGGCTTCCCTGGTGGTGCAGTGGTTCAGAGTCCGCCTGCCGATGCAGGGGACACGGGTTCGTGCCCCAGTCCAGGAAGATCCCACATGCCACGGAGCGGCTGGGCCCGTGAGCCATGGCCGCTGAGCCTGCGCGTCCGGAGCCTGTGCTCCGCAACAGGAGAGGCCACAGCAGTGAGAGGCCCGCGTACCGCCAAAAATAAATAAATAAATAAATATTATTTTAGGAAGTTCAGCAGGATTTAGGAGAACACAACTTAATGAATTCAGGAACACAATAAATGAAAAAAATAAGTTCAACAGACAGAAATCATTTTTAAAAAGAACCAAACAAACTCTGAAGCTGAAGACCACAATGAATGGAATGAAAAAATGCAATAGAGAGCTGTTGATGTTCTCAGGCAGAATAAAGAATCTGTGAACTGGGACTTCCCTGGTGGCGCAGTGGTTAAGAATCCACCTGCCAATGCAGGAGACACGGGTTCGATCCCTGATCCAGGAAGACCCCACATGGCGCGGAGCAACTAAGCCCATGCGCCCCAAGTACTGAGCCTGCGCTCTAGAGCCCACGAGCCACAACTACTGAGCCTGCATGCTGCAACTACTGAAGCCCACGAGCCTAGAGCCCGTGCTCCGCAACAAGAGAAGCCACTGCAGTGAGAAGCCCGTGCACCACAACGAAGAGTAGCCCCCGCTCTCCGCAACCCGAGAAAGCCCGTGCACAGCAACAAAGACCCAATGCAGCCAAAGATAAAATTTTAAAAAGTGAAAAAAAAAAAAAGAATCTGTGAACTCCAAGATAGATTTGTTGATATTATCCAGACAGAGGAGAAAAAAATTAGATTGAAAAAGACTGAAGAAAACTTATGTGAATTATGGGATACTATCAAACAAAACAAAACAAAACAAAAGAAGAGAGAAAGAAAAGGACAGAAACATATTTAAAGAAATCATAGCTGAAAAATTCCTAAATCTGGGGAGAGACATGGCCATCCAGGTACATAAAACCCAAAGGTCCCCAAATAGATATAACCCAAAGAGATATTCACCAAGATACATTATAATTAACCTCTCAAAAATCAAAGACAAAGAGAAATTTTAAAACAGAAAGAGAAAAGGGACTCATCACATAGAAGGGAATCCCAATAAGGCTATCAGCAAATTTCTCAGCAGAAACCTTGCAGGCCAGAGGAGGGGATGACACATTCAAAATGCTCAAGGAAATAAACTATTCACCAAGAATACTTTATCTAGCATAACTGTACTTCATTAGTGAAGGAGAAATAAAGACTTTCCCAGAAAAACGAAAGCTGAGGGAATTTATCAGCACTAGACCTGCTTTACAAGAAATGCTAAGGGGGGTTCTTCAAGCTGAAACAAAAAGACACTAATTAGTAACATGAAAACATGGAAGTATCAACTTTACTGGTAAAGGTATAGTAGAATTCAAAATACCCTAATACTGTAATGGTGGTGTGTAAGTCACTTTGAACTCTAGCATATAGGCTAAGAGACAAAAGTCTTAAAAATAATTATAGCTACAATATTTTGTTAATGGACACATAATATAAAAAGTTGTAAATTGGGACAACAGCAATATAAGTTGAGGGTGGGAGCAAGTAAATGTGTGGAACACTTTTATGCAACTGAAGTTAAGTTATAAGCTTAACAGTTATAACAACAAGATGTATTATGAAAGCCTCACGGTAACCACAAAGCAAAAACTATCTGCTGTATAGATACATAAGTGATAAAGAAAAAAGAATCAAAGCATACCACTATAAAAAAAATCAACTCACAAAGAAAGACAGCAGAAAAGGAAGAGAGGAACAAAGAAACTACAAAACAATTAGAAAGAAATTAATGAAATAGCAATGGTAAGTCTTTGCCTATCAATAACTACTCTAAATGCAAATGGTTTAAATTTTCTATTTAAAAGGCAAAAAGTAACTGAATGGATAAAAAAACAAAACCCAACTATATATACTGCTTAGAAAAGAGTCATGTAAGCTTTAAAGACACAGGCTGAAAGTGAAGATATTTTATGTAAATGGAAACCAAGAGAGCTGAGACAGCTATACTTATATCACACAATATAGACTTTAAGTCAAACATTGTAACAAAAGACAAAGAAGGTCATTATATTGTTATAATGATAAAGGGGTTAATTAATCAAGAGGATATAACAGTTGTAAACATATATGCACCCAGTACTGAAGCACCTAAATATATTAAACAATTATTAATAAAGCTGAAGGCAAAAAATAGACAGCAATGCAATAATCGTTGGTGATTTCAATACCTCACCTTAAACAATGGGTAGATCATCCAGAGAGAATCAATTTTAAAGATGGACTTGAAAGACACTTTCAATCAAATAGACCTAATAGACATGTAAAGAACATTCCATCCAACATTCATCTCTAGCACACATGAAACATTCTCCAGGGTAAATCATGTTAGGTCACAAAACAAGTCTTAATAAATTTAAGCAGACTGAAATCATATTGAGTATCTTTTCCAACCACAATGGTATGAGACTAGAAATCAGTAACGAGGAAAGCTGGAAACTTCACAAATACGTGGAAATTAAACAACACACTTCTGAACAACCAACAGGTCAAAGAAGGAATAAAAACATATCTAGAGACAAACAATAATAGAAACACAGCATACAAAAACTTATGCAGCAAAAGTGGTTCTACGAGGGAAGTTTATAGCAATGAATGCCTACATTAAGAAAAAAGATCTCAAATAAACAACCTAACCTTACTCCTGAAGGAACTAGAAAAGGAAAAATAAACTAAGCCCAAAGTTAGCATAAGGAATGAAATAAAAATTAGAATATAAATAAAGGAAATAGAGATGAGAAAGACAATAGAAAAAGATCAACAAAACTAAGAGTTGGTTTTCTGAAAAGATAAACAAAATTGACAAGCCTTTAGCTAGACTAAGAAAAAAAAAAGAGACTACTCAAATTAATAAAATTATAAATGAAAGAAGAGACATTATAACTGATACCACAGAAATTCAAAGGATCATAAGAGACTACCATGAACAACTATATGCTAATGAATTAATTTAGAAGAAATGGATAATTTCCTAGAAACACACAACTTACCAAGAATGAATCATGAATTAATAGAAAGTATGAACAGACCAATAATGAGTAAGGAGATTAAATGGGTAATCAAAAATCTCCAACAAATAAAAGCCCAGATGACTTCACAGGTGAATCCTACCAAACATTTAAAGAAAAATTAATGCCAATCCTTTTCAAACTCTTCTAAAAGACTGAAGGGGAAGGAAAACTTCCAAACTCATTTTACAAGATCAGCATTACCCAGATACAAAAGCCAGACAAGGACACTACAAGAAAAGAAAATTATAGGTCAATCATCAGAGGTTGAACACAGATGCAAAAATCCTCACCAAGATACTAGCAAACTGAATTCAAGAACACATTGAGGGCTTCCCTGGTGGCGCAGTGGTCGAGAGTGTGCCTGCCGATGCAGGGGACACGGGTTCGTGCCCCGGTCCGGGAAGATCCCACATGCCGCAGAGCGGCTAGGCCCGTGAGCCATGGCCGCTGAGCCTGCGTGTCCGGAGCCTGTGCTCCTCAACGGGAGAGGCCACAAGAGTGAGAGGCCCATGTACCACAAAAAAAAAAAAAAAAGAACATTAAAGTGATCACAAACCATGATTAAGTGGGATTCATCCTTGGGATGCATGGATAATTGAACATATGTAAATCAATAAATGCGATACATCACATTAACGGAATGAAGGATAATAATCAAATGATCATTTCAATAGATGCAGAAAAAGCACTTGACAAAATTTAACATCCTTTCATGATAAAAACTCTCAACAAATCAACTATAAAAGAAATGTTTCTCAGCATAATAAAGGCCATATATGAAAAGGCCACAGCTACATCATACTCAATGGTAAAATTTTAAAGCCTTTCCTCTAAGATCAGGAACAAGACAAGGATACCTACTCTCACCATTTCTATTCAACATAGTACTGGCGGTCCTAGCCTTAGCAATTAGGCAAGAAAAAGAAATAAAAGGCATCCAACTCAAAAACGAAGTAGCAAAATTATGTTTGCAGATATAATCTTAGACATAGATAACCCTAAAGATTCACCAAAAATCTGTTAGAACTAATAAATAAATTGCAGGATACAAAATCAACATCGGAAAGCAGCTGCATTTCTATACACTAATAACAAACTATCTGAAAGACAAATTAAGAAAGCAATCCCATTTATAGAAGCATCAAAAACTATAAAATACTTAGGAATAAATTAAGCAAGGATGTGAAAGACCTGTACTTAAAACTATAAGACAGTGTTGAAACAGACTGAAGAAGACACAAATAAATGTAAATATATTCCATGTTCATGGATTGGAATAATTAATATTATGAAAATGTCCATACTACCCAAAGTGTTCTAGAGATTCAGTGCAATTCCTATCAAAATTCTGATGGCATTTTTCACAGAAAAAGAAAAAAAACTACCCTAAAATTTGTATGGAACCACAAAAGACCCTGAAGAGCCACAGTAATCATGAGAAAGAAGAACAAAGATGGAGGTATCATATGTCCTGATTTCAGACTATATTACAAAGCTACAGTAATCAAATAAGTATGGTACTGGCATAAAAACAGTCACATAAACCAGTGGAACAGAATAGAGAGTCCAGGGATACACCCACACATATATGGTCAACTAATTTTTGAAAGGTTACCAAAAATCCACACTGGAGAAAGAATAATCTCTTCTAACAAATGGTGCAGAGAAAACCAGATATCTAAAAGATATCTGCAAAAGATATGGACCGTTATCTTACACCACACAAAAAGATTATCTCAAAATGGATCAAAGACTTAAATATAAGAACTGAAACTGTAAAACTCCTGGAGGAAAACATAGGGAAAAAGATCTTTGACAGTGGTCTTGGCAATCATTTCTTAGATAAGATATCAAAAGTACAGGCAACAGAAGCTAAAATAAACAAGTGGAACTGTATCAAACTAAAGAGCTTCTACACAGCAAAGCAAACAAGCAATAATTTTAAAAGTCAGCCTACAGGATGGGAGAAAATATTCACAAATTGTATACCTGAAAATATACAAAGAACTCATACAACTCAATAGCAAAAAAGCAAATAATCCAATTTAAAAACAGGCAAAGGACCTGAATAGACATTTTTCCAAAGGCATACAAAAGTTATATGAGAAGGTGCTCAACATCACTAATCATCAGGCAAATGCAAATCAAAACCATCACACCTGCTAGGATGGCTATTATCAAAAAGACAAAAGATAACAAGTGTCGGTGTGGATGTGGATAAAAGGGAACCCTTATACACTACTGATGGAAATGTAAACTGATGCAGCCATTATGGAAAACAGTATGGCGGTTCCTCAAAGAAGTAAAAATTTAACTACCCTGTGACCCAGCAATCCCAATCCTGGGTTATATCTGAAGGAACTGAAATCAGTATCTCAAAGAAATATCCATACACCCATGTTCACTGCAGCATTATTCACAATAGCCAAGATATGGAAACAACTTAAAATGTCCTTCAACAGATGAATGAATAAAGAAAATGTGGCACATATATACAATGGAATATTACTCAAACATAAGAAAAGAATGAAATCCAGTCATTTGCGACAACATGGATGAATTTGGAGATGACCCAGATCGAGAAAGACAAATACTTATGATATCACTTATATGTGGATTTTTTTTTTAAATCCAATTTCATAGAAACAGAAAATAGAATGGTGGTTATCAGGGGCTGGAAGGAGGGGGAAATGTCAAAGGGTATAAATTTCAATTATCAGAAGAATAAGTTCTGCGGGTCTAATGCACAATTGTGGACCTGAAGCTGCTGAAAGTAAATCTTAAGCATTCCCACCACATACGTGCGCGCGCACGCGCGGGCACACAATGAGTTAACTGTGTGAGATAATAGATGTGTTAATTATCTTGATTTTGGTAATCATTCTACAATGAGTATGTATCAATATATCAAATCATTATGTTGTACATTTTAAATATATACAATTATATTTGTCAATTATTCCTCAATAAAGTTTTTTAAAAAGGCGCTGGTCCCACCTTCACTATCTGAGGCTCAGAGGCCAGTCACCCAGGACACTGAGTCCCAGAGATGACCTGAGAATCGAAGGTCTGTGCTGCCCACCTCCAACATGCTCTATACGTGACCTGCTTCCTCAGTGACCTCCTGAAACCCCCTCTCCTCTTAATCAGTTTAGAGTCTCCTTTCGTGAAAAGGGCAAAGTTAGAACTGCGATTACTTACTGCCCTAATAACTGCTTAGTAGATGCTTTGCAGTCCTGGGTTTTGCCTCACCTTCTGATTCTAGGCACCAGAAGGCGTCCAAATGCTTGTGGCCAGAGCTGCAGAGCTGGACAGGGACCCTTGATATCAATAGGGATCCCCACCCCAGGACAAATTCCTCCGGAATGGGAGAAGCCTGCCTGGCGGGACCACTCTCCCCTTCTTGTCCCTCTAATAACACCTGCTGTCCTTTATGGGATGTGGGTCTGCAGGGTGAGTGGGAGAGGCTGGAAAACTGAAATTCGACCATAAAAAGTCAGGCTGCAGGGACAGGGCTTGGCCCGCAGGGACTTCCGGGCAGGCCTTCTTTCTCCTCAAAGCTCGGTGCTGCTGGGTCCTCGTGGCCAATGAGGTCGCCCATTGTAACACAAAAATGAGACACAACAAAAACTGCTCTCAGGTGGCCCATCCCTACCCTGCACCCTAGGCTGCCCATCTTTGGAGGCAGAAACAGGTGTGGCTGACAGGTGATAGACTTGAACTCAGACACTCCTGGGGTCAAACCCCAACTGTATGATGTGGGATAAGTCCCCTGACCCCTCTATGCCTCAGTTTCTTCACATCTAATAAAGACATAATACATGCGTCCCAGAGCCACCGTGAGACCAGAGGAGGGGCTGAAATGAGGACAGAGGCCAAACCCAGGAAGGACTCAGCTCCAGCGCGTCCCTTCTCCAACCCTTCTCAGGCTAACGCTACCACTTCCCTTTCTCCTCCAACAGTCCCGCTCCCACTTTCTGATTCTTCCCTGGAAGAATACAGTTTGGGGAGTTCATTTGGGACAGTATCTGGAAGGAGGATGCAGGAAAGCATAAAGTCTGCTAGAAACAGCAAGAAAATGTGGGTTCTGATGCTAAGTCCATGGCCCAGAGCAAGCTTCTCACTGTCTGGGAGCTTCACCCACAAAATGAGGGGTCAGAGTGTATCACCCCGAGGACGTCTCTCACTGCCACCCTCTGATGCTACACATATTCAGAGGCCCAGGGTCGGAGTCACACGATCGAGGGTCAGGTCTGTCTAACACTTCACCTCAAGAGCCTGTGAAATGACAACTGAAGCCCTGGGACCAGGGACCAGGGCGCAGCCCCTCCTCTGGCGTCTCTAGGTCAGTGGTTTGCAGACAGCGCGCCCTGAAATCACCTGGGGCCTCAACAAATACACATTCCCGGACCTACCTCCCAGAGACTGACTCAGTGGGTCTGGACTGGGCTCGTGCACCCTGGCTGCTTCTGATGCCAGGGTCAGGGGACCCCACCGTGACAAACGTGCTCCTAATAAAGGCTCCTGCTGCCCGCGATGGAGAGCAGCCTCACCGCCACCCTCACATCACTCCACATTCCTTCTCTCCTCGGAGCCTGTTTCCTTTTCTCTAAAACGTGGCTAATAACACGCCCTCTCAGGGTCAATGTGAAGTCAGGTTCCCTGGGCCCTGAGTCTGCTCTTCCATGTACTAAAGCGTCTCTGCTTGTCAAGAGGCCAGTGATCAAGCCAGGAGGGAGCGTGCTTAAACAGCAGGACCGCAGATCCCAGCCCTCCAGATGCTCGTCCAAGGGCGACCACTCCAGCTCCACTCTGAGTCCACGTGATCCCAATCAGGTGAGGGCAGGTGCCCACCTAAGCCCGCCTGTGCTTCACACACACAGTCACAGGAGCATCAACTTTAGGAGAGTGGGGTATGAAGGTTGACCGAGGTTTGAATCCTAGCTGTGTGACCTCAGCAATAACTCTACCTTCCTGAACCTTTGTCTCCACATTTACCAAATCAGGAAAGTTATTCCCGCACAGATCATTGTTAAGAATTAAACGAGGTGATAAATGTCACGCGTGGGGCAGAGGACCTAACGCTGCCAGGCCTCTACCATCGTCATCAGACTGACAAACTCTAGCCCTGCCTGTGAAACAGTGTTAGCTGAGCATGAGAAGAGGGATAGAATTGAATTCCCTGGCGGTCCAGTGGTTAGGACCCTGCACTCCCACTGCCGAGGGCACAGGTTCAATCCCCTCGCCAGGGAACTAAGATCCCACAAGCGCACAGTGGCGTGGCCGAAAACCAATTTAAAAATTTAAAAACGAAGAGGGATAGAATTCTCCAATAGGTACTAACCCTACTTTTTTTAAAAGAATAGCTTTATTGAAATATAACTCACGTGCCACACCATTCCCCCATTTAAAGGATCTAATGCAATGGGCTTTAGTATATTCAGAGTCGTGCAACTATCACCACAATTTTAGAACGTTTTCATCAACCCAAAAAGAAACCCCCTACTCTTTGGCTGTCACCCCCCAATCCCTCTAGCACCCTGCCCCACGCCACAGCACCTGCTAATCTACTTTGCATCGCTACAGATTGGTCTATTCTGGAAATTTCATGCGAATAAAATTCTATGTGGCCTCTTGTGGCTGGATTCTTTCATTTAGCATAACGTTTTTAAGGTCCATCCGTGTGGCATGTGTTGGTGCCTCATTCCTTTCTATGGCTGCATGATATTCCATTTTATGGGAAGACCACATTTTGTTTATCGATCCGTTCACCCACTGATGGACATCTGGGTTTGGGGCTGTTATGAATAATGCTGCTATGAATATTCATGCTCATGTTTTTGTGTGGACATATGTTTTCAATTCTCTTGGGTATGTACCTAAAGGGGGAATGGCTGGGTCATAAAATAACTCTATGCTTATCAACCTCTTGAGCCACTGCCAAACTATTTTCCAAAGCAGCTACACCATCTTCCTTTCCCACCAGCAGTGTGTGGGGTTCCAATTTCTCCACATCCTCAACAACACGGGTTATTATCCACTTTTCTTATGATTGCTGTGCTAGTGGGTGTGAAGCGGTAACCTTACATTTTTCTTAAATCTTACTATATTTCTGTGTGGTTTTTTTTTAATTTTACTCATAGCCTGATATTAAAACTACATGGAACAGAAGGAAATTAAACAAAAAAAATATCCCTTCAAGGAAAGGTTACAACAAAATGATGAAGACAGAGAAATGCCCTCTGCAAGGTGAGTGGGAACAGCCCTGGAGAGACAGCAGATGGCACTGCTGTACATGACGCATTGTATCGTTGTATGTGGTACAATGACACCGTTGTATGTGGTACACTGCACTGTTGTATGTGGTATGACATTGTTGCCTGTGGTACAATGACCCTGGTGTATGTGATACAATGACAGTGGTGTGTGTGGTACATTGGCAGGGATGTAGAAAAGTGCATCAGGCCTTCCTCCTAATCTTCTTGTTCCCTTTAATTCACACGTAACTTCCTGGACCTGTAAAACAAAGCTCTTTTCCAAGTAAACCAACATGGTGGCATTCCTGACAAAGCTCTGTATTCAAATGTCAGCTGACAACCCAAAATAGGCTTTGTTGTACTTTCCTCCTCAGGACAAAACTTACTGCTGCCCAACACTAATCTATCACAGAATATAGCTGCGGTTTACCAACTAAAGGAGGAGCTAAAATAAGTCGCCCATTTCTGTGCCCGGACTCCCCTCCAAGGGGGTGTCCAGGTGTTTCAGTGAAAGCCATTGTCACAGCATTACAGCACTGATTTCCTGAAAGGTCATTAACAGTCTCCACCTTCAGGCAGAAGCACTTAAAGTGCCCCAGTCCGAGGAGAGTCTCCTCTATTTTTATCTTGAAAGATTTCAGGAATGCCTCAAATCATCCTTCACTTCTTGGTGTCTGCCCCCTCAGGCCAAGGCAGCAGTTGGAGGTTTACCACCCACAAACTCCGGAACCAGATACCAACAAGGGTGGGCGTACTACAAACCACAGGCCTGCCCAAGGCCTAGGAGAGAGAAAACAAAAAAGGGGGAAGGAGAACAATGGCAGTGGGGGGGAGAGGCGGTACATGGGAGAAGGGAGCAAACAGTTCTGCTGGTAAAGGACAGTGCAGGCTGCCCCCGTGTGGGCAGACGCGGATGCTGGCCCTCACAGGGACTGGCAAGGACAAGCCTAGGGACGCAGTGTGTGGCCTCCCTGGGGTTCGCCCTGAGGGCCAGACTGTCCACAGGAGCCACGCGTTTCTTGCAAGGAGTCTGAATGCATTTATACACCAAGGGTCATCTGCAAACTGTAAGTCTTATCCTTCTGTTTTCTTTTTTTTAAAATTAATTTTTATTGGAGTATAGTTAATTTACAATGTTGTGCTAGTTACACATATACATATATCCACTCTTCTTTAGATTCTTTTCCCATATAGGTCATTACAGAGCACTGAGTAGAGTCCCCCGTGCTACACAGTAGGCCCTTATTATACTGCTGTTTACAACTAAGGGTAGATCTGTCATGGATGATGAAATAGCTCTCATCTGTCAATGTCTCTGAGTAGTTGCCTCTTGTCATTGTTCATTTTTTCTAACCACGGACAACTAAAGCATAAGTCCCACATGCACCTGAGAAGTTTTTCCTGTTGGGGGGTGAGGGGCTTTAATTTCTAAAGGTATAAAGCACTCTCAAGTAAGAATTAATATATTTAGGTCCTAAATGTCCACGAATAGGGGACAGGAAAAATAAATGGTGCTGTAGTGCAGGGTCAGCACCCCACGGCTCGTGGCCTGTCTTGGTAAATCAGGCTTTACTGAAACACAGGCATGCGTGTCTATACACTGTCCACAGCTGCTGTGCACTACAACTGGGCCAAAGACCATATGGCCCAGAAAGCTTCAAACATGTACTATTTGGTCCTTTACAGAAAAAGCTGGTGAACCCCTGGCAGAGTGTATCATGAAACACACTACAGCTATTAAAAAGCAGAGTAAGGGGGGACTTCCCTGGAGGTCCAATGGTTAAGACTTCGCCTTCCAATGCAGGGGGTGCGGGTTCGATCCCTGGTCAGGGAGCTAAGATCCCACATGCCTCGTGGCCAAAAAACGGAAACGTAAAACAGAAGCAAAAATGGTAACAAATTCAATAAAGACTTTTAAAAAAATGGTCCACGTCAAAAAAATCTTTAAAACAACAACAACAAAGTCAACCTCAACTGCATCTATGAACAGGGAGAGATGCTCAAGATACAATAATGAAGATGTTTTATTTCCAACTCTGATCCCTGAGGTGAGTGGGCTCCGTTCACTTGTTTTTTGTTGAGCTTCACGAGAGGAATTCGCTTCTGGGGAAGGCTGAAAACAGGGCAGGGAAGACAGGACTCTGGACAACAGAAACGCCGGGGCTGGGGCAGCCCCCACCCGCCATGACCCATTCAGGGATCCCCGAGGCCTGAGGAGCGTATACACCCCCTTCCCACGCTAGTTCTGAAAAGGATAAAAAATACTCCTAGGTAAGGACAGAGGTCAAAATATAACCATAGCCTTAGGTCAGTTTCCCTACACAGAGGCCCAGAATCAAGACGTCCCCACTGCGGCACGGCTGCGCTGGGTGGAGCTGGGTTCCCCCAGGGGCGAAGCGGAAAGAGCTACGCAGGGGGCCCAGCCCTTCTTCCCAAACTGGCAGTCACGTAATCCCTGCCCAGCGAGGTGTGGAGACCCGCCCCGTCCTCCTGGAAATCCCCAGAAGCCTCCTGCAACGGCCAGCTCGATGCGTCCACGCCGGGAAGGCACGCAGGCCGAGCCGCTGGGTCCACGGAGCACAGAGGCCAGCCCCTCGCTCCCCGGGCAGGACCCTCTTCCGCCCCGGGACCAGCCACGCTGCGCCTGTGCGCTCGCGCCTTCCCGGGGAGGGCGGTGGGACCGGGCGCGGCCACGACAGCCGGAGGAGGGACCGGCCCCCGGGATGTTTCTCATCCCCGCTCTCACATCGCAGGGCGGCGAGAGCGAGGCCGACCCTGTCGCGGACTCCCCAACATAACCTGCAGTGAAGCCGCGCGCCCACCAACGCCGGTGGGCGAGGAGCGCGGCCGTCGGTGAGGATGGAGGAGAGGCACGTACCCGAGTCAGGAGAGCGCGGAATTCCGGACACTGACGCCCCCGAGCTGCGACCCGTGTCCCCCAGAGGGTCAGCTGAGAGGCACCGTCGCTCTGCCACACGCTAGGTGTGGGATTTCCGGCCGTTTCTTCCGGTCTTTGTTTGTAAAATAGGGCGGCTGTGAGGCTTTCGTAAAACTCCGCGCACCAAGCCCGAGCACAGGGCCTCGACCCAGCGACGCTAACGTTTAATAAACGTTACTGCTGTATGTTTCAACAACGTCCAGTTTTTATAATAAGCACGTATTTGCTTCTGGGATATATGATGACACCCGCTCTGACCCCCTCACAGTTGTTAACTGACGGGCATGAAAGCGCTGTGAGAAGTTTAAATCCAGAGCCAAGATCTAAAAAGTACTAATTAGAGCACACTTTATATAAAACCCATACTCAGAGTGCCGTCAACAGCCTAAAGGGCTTGTATTGTCTTTTTTTAAAAAAAAAAAAGAAAAAAAAGGAAAGCAAAGCCTGAATTCAAAATGACCAAGTGAGCACAAAACTTTATCTCCTATTCCTCCCAATACCCCCATTAAAATGAAGAAAAGGAGCAGAATAAAAGGGTTAAACACCCACCACAAAGCATGGGAAAGGGACACGGGCTGCACAGAGATCTGAACACATTCTGGGAAACTGTAAACAGAGGGAGGACTGGTGAGGCTCCACGAGTCTCCTGTTGGACAAGGACGAACTCGCTTTCTGCGCACAGAAATCACAGGTAGTCAGGACTGGAGGGGCCCTCCCCGTGAGCTAATCCCTGGTCCTCAGCGGACAGGGGAGGCGCAGACGGGGAGCGGCAGCACCACCGGGGCCTGTGCCACAGGCCCTGCTGCTAGGTGGGAGCACAGGGGACCCCGGTAACAATCTCGTTTCCAGATGGGCAGTCAAGGACAGAAGATTCAAAGTGAGTTGCTCTAGCTCAGAGCGGTGGGGGCGGAGCCCGGCTGGGAGCCAAGCCGGCTGGGCACCGCCCCACACTGCCCCCTCCGAAGCCACCCAGCCACTCACCGCCCCGTGCTACATGCCCCTCAACCCTAACCCGCTGGCATCAGAGCACAGAGCAGCACGACGTCTTGTGCTTTTACGGCCGCTGAGTCGGGTAAGAAGCAGGACACCCAGAGAAAGACCACAAACGGGGCCCCGGGCTGACCCCGGCCCCCTCCCAGCCTCGCCCTCCCGTGACAATTCATTCGTTCCTGGGACGTCTTCCTCCAGGACTGCTATTTGCTTTGACAGCAACAGAAATGCTGATGGGACGGAGTCCCCAGGACCTGCTCTGCCCCTACAGATGCCCTTCGACATCCCCAAGCAGCCACCACTCCTCCCCACAGACAGACAGAAGCAGGGGAATAGGATTAAGCAGATAACTGTTTAATAGAAACCGTTGATTGACTGTAAATGATTCTATATAAAATAAACCTTAGTTTAAAAATGTTTAAGAAGTCACACCCACCATTGGAGGTGATCACCTGCACTTCGGTGAAGTTACGTAAAAGCTGTTTGCAAACTGGTTAGGGTCTCAGCAGAGGCCTGGAGAATTTTCAGCTCTTCTGTCCACAGTGTTTCTACCAAAGTTAGTTGGTTTATCAAAGCCACTTCTTCATCTTTCATATGAGAAACCTGGAAGTTATTTTTAAATGATTTTCTTTAGTGTAGTAAAATATACATAAACATAAAATTTAACATTTTAGGGCTTCCCTGGTGGCACAGTGGTTGAGAGTCCGCCTGCCGATGCAAGGGACACGGGTTCGTGCCCCGGTCCGGGAAGATCCCACATGCCGCAGAGCAGCTGGCCCCGTGAGCCATGGCCGCTGAGCCTGTGCGTCTGGAGCCTGTGCTCCGCAACGGGAGAGGCCACAGCAGTGAGAGGCCCGCGTACCGCAAAAAAAAAAAAAAAAATTAACATTCTGACCATTTTTAAATGTACAGTTCAGCGGCACTAAGTACATTCACAGTGTTATATAACTACAGCCACCATCCATCTCCAGAACTTTTTCATCATCCCAAACAGAAACTCTGTACCCATCAAACATTAACTCCCCATTCCCCCCTCCCCAAATCCCTGGTAACCTCTACTCTACTTTCTGTCTCTATAAATTTGCCTATTCCAGATATCTCATTTAAGTGGAATCATACAGTACAGGGTATTTGTCTTTTTGGGTCATGGTTTATTTCACTCAACACAAGGTCTTCAAGGTTCAATAAAATTATTTTTTTTAATCCTAGTAATGTTTTCATTCAAATAAGCTAATTCCTCATTTAATTAAAACATTCATTAAATAAAAGGGAAAGACGGGACTTCCCTTGTGGTGCAGTGCTTAAGAATCAGCCTGCCAATGCAGGCGACATGGGTTTGATCCCTGGTCAGGGACGATTCCACATGCCGTGGAGCAACTAAGCCCGTGCGCCGCAACTACTGAGCTCACGCACCACAACTACAGAAGCCTGCGCACTCTAGGGCCCGCGTGCCACAACTACTGAAGCCCCGCACGCCTAGAGCACATGCTCCACAAAAAGAGAAGCCACCGCAATGAGAAGCCTGTGCACTGCGACGAAGAGCAGCCCCTGCTCGCCACAACCAGAGAAAGCCCGTGTGCAGCAACGAAGACCCAACCCGGCCAAAAAAAAATTTTTTTAACTAAAAGAAATTTAAAAATAAAAGGGAAAGAGTACCTTAAAAATCTGTTACCAAGAATTCATGCAATAATTTTACCTATTAAAAGGTGTAGACACATGTTAACAGTCAAAACATGGATTACATCAGTGTTCATTTATTAAGGCATTAACAACACCCTAAGAAGGTGGACTATCCCTATCCAACAAGCATCAGTACAAAACAACTTCATCAACACACTTAAGGAAAGAACGCAATATTCTAGAAGCATACCTTTTGAAGTACAGCCTTACTCTCCGTGATGAAATAATGGCATATTTTCTGGGCTATGTCCAAACTTGCCTTCTCATTTGTATCTGAAATTATTTCCCCAATAAGTACTTTTTTCCAGCATGTGCTAGAACCAAAATATTCAATAAGGTCATTTCAGCAGGTTTTCAAACACAAAGGCGGCTTTTCCACTTGAACACTTCTCCTATTTTTCCAGAAATATAATAAAACTCATTCCATCAGCATGTTCCCTCAAACCTCCCACCACACGCAGGTCCTGTGTTGGAGCAGACAAGGTATACAGGACAGAAGAAGGAACGCCGAGGATAAGAAGCGAGGGAACTGGCGCTCTTTGCAGACAGGGCCTGAGTTTTATTAGCACCACAATCCTGTGTCTGGCACATGAGTAAGAAGAGTCGCGTCCACC